>NC_051847.1:219920687-219972830 GCF_002237135.1 Teleopsis dalmanni
TTTGTCGCTCATCAACCACTGGAATATTATGTCTCTTGATTGCTCAGTTTGCCAAATATGTGAACAGTTTACGCCACTTTTTCTTTAGAAGTGTTTTTCCCTTTGTTTTTCAGAGAGGATGGCTGATGAATGGGTAATACTTTTAAATGCAATTACACAAAGGCACCTTTGATTTTGTTTGTATGGAATTTCTGCTTAATTACGAAAATACGCTTTGAATAATAATTATACGATTTTGATTGGTTTTTGAGTCTGACATGAGAAGAATAATTTATACTTTTGTAATTTTTTTTTTGTTTTAAATACTTTTATTTTAACAAACGTAAATAATAATTATTTATTTATTGCTTATACTAATTACTTTTCTTTTAAAATTGACTAAATAAGTTAACAAATGAATCGGTATTACTTATAAAAATTCCATAATATATTTAAATATTCTTAGGTTTCCCAAAATGCCCTTAAGTGAACTTTAAAAGGCAACCATAGCTTAAACTTTATTATGTTTATTACTCACTTACTTAAATGACTATAATAATCCATTACCGGGTTTCGACCTGTCCCGGGTTTCGGTCTTTTTCGGCTTATACCTTTAGGCACTTCCGCTAAATGCGTTCATTCTTCAGACTCCTACATTAAGTGCTGTTAGCTCGTACAGTTTGTGGTTCATTCGTTGGAGGTAGTCGTCTCTAGCTCATAGAAAAAAGATCTTAAGAAGAACTTTTCTCTCAAAAACTTCCAGTGATGCGTCATCGTTCCGTAACAGCGCCCATGCTTCTGTGCTTTATAATTTAGCACGGTGATAAATTATTCATCTTAATTATTTTACAATAACAATTTCTTTTCAATTATTACGTCTTATGACGATTAAGCACTTATCATAATAAAATATATATTCCAAAATAACATTATTTCACTTATTGTAAGAAAGTATGAGATGGAAAAAAAATCTATCTAACTACTTTGGTGAGTAATACTTTTTTAAGCTTATCCAAATAAGTTACATATAAAATAATATATTGTGATTTTGAAAAGTTGTAATATATACTAGCATATACTAAATCTAATATCAAACAGCACTCACAATTCATATTTACTTTTAGTAATATGTTCATTCATCACAACTGATAGAAGTAAATATTGAGTAATCCACGGCACAGCTTTAAAATGCTTCAAAATGCCACTTTCAGCCACTTTCAAGTACTAATTTACTCATAAAATCAAACTTCTCTGCATCTATGATTATCTTCTTACGTTCGCCCAGTGTTACCTCACCCGGCTATATAATCCGACATTCCATTCTTTAGCACCATCCTTTGATTTTTTGCTTGCTGTAAGCCTCCAATATCTGATTTTATTCTTTAATAAGAACACGTTAACATCACTTCAATCTATAAGCGTGACTTTTGTGACCCTAGTCACAAAATCTACAATTAACTTATCCTCCTCCCTTGTTCAATAACCACATTTTGTTCACCTATCTTTTTTCGCTCATGCTTACTCGCTTAAATCAACATCGATTTCTAAGTACTAAGTCTCGTTATCTTCCCAATACTTGAAGTCTGAAAAAATTACGAATAATTAAATACAAAAATTATTTTCAAGACCACTGATGATGGGTATTTGACAATATTCGAAACAGCTGTTGACCATACAGCTTATTATTTAAAATAATGTAAAATTAATTTTTGTTGTTGTTGTTCACTACTGTTCGAAAAACTTCTAAATTGTAAATAGAATAATTAATTTCAATTAATATTAAAAAATCATACCTTATGAAAGCAATACGAGAGGAATAAAAGCATTCCTAAAATTATTTAAAGTAAAAAAAGTATTTTAAAAAAAAAAATTTTAATAAATATTTTCCATATTTGCAAAAACAAAAAGTTTTTTCTTTGTTTAACCCAAATCCACTAGATATTTTTGAAAAATTAATCACTTAATTTTTATTATCAAAACATAACTTTCTGTTTTAATATATCTTAAAACTTTGATATACGTTAGATATACAAATATTTCAAAAAGAAATGCTTTAAATGGCTTAAAGCTCAGAAAACTTTATTTATTTAACAAAGTTGGCAACACTAAATGAACACGTTTTGAAACTTCGAATATGCATTGTGCTTGAGAACTCAACAACAAAACAGAGAAAGGCCAGCAGACTAAAAGAGAAACCTTCGTGTCAACAACATTGGCAATACCTGGAAATGGTTGCTAACAAATAAAGCAACAAACAACTGCTGAAGCAACAGTACCAGTACCAGCAGCAGCAGCCGCAGAAGCAGTAGCAGCAGCATTTGCGTGAGCAACGATTTGTTGAATTGTTGATAGTAAGAGTTTACGAAAAGGGCGTTTAAAGAGGCGTGCATGAATTTTTACTCAATGTACTGTGTTGATTGTGCTGCTCTTTTCTATTGAGCGCGCACACAGAAGAGCGGAAACAGAATTGCGCCAGCAGCCGGCAGCGTTTATTAGCACAAATGAAGTACTGAAACACTGAGCCGTAAATGTGCACATGTCGTGAGACGGTTTTGGAATAAAATAATTCGAATATAAATCGTGAGTTCAGTTAGTATGACGGCGGTTGAACAAACGTGCAAACGTTAAAACTAGAAAGTCTTGGTATGCCTTTGAGTGTCTGAAGCATATTTGGTTTTTCTTTCACTCGATGCATTAATTTATTTTATCAAATTCGAGTAATGAATGTGTTTATTTTTTGCACAAAACAAAAATATTTGCAAATAATAATGTGCATAAATAAGAAGTGTATATCTGTATATATTATACATATATGAATATATTGCAAAATAACCAATAAATAAATAAAAAGTAAAATAAAGAAATTTGAAAGCTTTTCAAAGTTAAAGGCCAAAAAGAATTTCACTTATACACAGTTATGTTGGGATTAAATAATTAACGAGTTTACCTTAATTCTTTAAAATTTGCAATTCCTATGTGTAACGAATTGTGAAAGGTGTAGCAAAGTGTAAAGTGCGAAAATAGCAAAAAAAAAATTGTTTGTTTTTAAAGTAATTAGTTTTTAATACCACAGCAAAATGTATACAGATATATGTAAATAAACAAAAACAAAAAATGCTGAATTATACAAAAATAATATTTTAAGTGTTTACAAAGAAAAGAAATTCGATTAAAATAGCGTATATTTGTAGAGATAATAATTTATAGCAAAATTACTAGAAAATTGCAAATATACGTAGAAATAAATAGACAAATAAAAATATTTTGTACTATAGCAATGTTCAATGGAAGAACAATAACAATTCAAATAATGACTATGCCACATAGCAGACGTACATTAAGCACATAAAAAATAATCAAGTTCATACACACACACACACACACACACACACGCACACAATATCCGTCTAAACAACAAAAGTACAAGCTTACAATTCCACAATTCCACAGTTCCACAGTCACAAACATAAGCGATGAAAACAAGAAAGCACGATGCTAAGCATAAACAACAAACATTAGAAATCGCCTGAGTTACTGTGGGCACGGCTTAGAAATTGAAAATAAAGCATACACACACACATATACAATAGTAAATCGTCTAAACAGAATCATACGTTAGCATCTTGTGTGCATTGAAAAACGGTGGCAAGCAACTAACACTCAATTATACACATATTTATAGAAAGCTTAACCACTGTTGATGTTGTTTTTGTTTTTGTTTTTGTCATAGCTTTGCTGTTCTATTTAGCACTACTTTCATTGTTGTTGTCATTATTATTGTTGTTATTATTGTTGTGGCTATCAATGCATATTGTTTCTCTTTTAGTATGCGCGCTTATTTATTGACATAAAAACGAATAAAACAAAAACAAACATGATAATAACATATGAGTAGCAAGCAGCAAATCGAAAAAAAAATGACAACAATAAAACCAGAAAATATAGTAAAAGCTAAGTGGATATTTTACAATTATATTACTGTCACACATCCCACAGCAGGACTTTACAAATATAGCAACAAAAATTACACAGCAGCTTACGCTGCGTATACTTGACATTAAATGGAAAAAAAATTAAATCAAACAGATAAAAATTTACTGGTGCCGGACTTTAAGTGTGCAGTCAGCCAGTTGGACCACAAATTGGACGATGACGTGAATGTTTTAAAGGAAATAGTTGAAGAGCACTTAAAACTGACACATAAAAATACAAATTTATTCCACATAACGCAAAAGAGAAAAGTTGAAATAAATATATATAAAAAATTGACTTATTAAAGAAAGTCGAAAGCGTTAAGGAAATTCCTTAAACTTTTTTTATTAATCACAGCAACATTGGTCCAAATTTAATTGTTTGTTGCTTTATCGTTTCTTGTAAAAAGGGTTGCCAACAAACAGTAATTTGTTGTGAAAACTGATCCTGGTAATCACTTTAATAGTAAGAAAGTTCTACTTATAGAATATGTTTACTAAATTAAATTGACACTTAAACTATTTATAAATTTAATGCAGATCTGACAATTGATAAGAGGTTAGCTATACAACATTATATTCGCTTTCACTTTATGAGCTTTTAAACACACTCGATGATCTGTTTTATTTTCTGTTCGTTATATGTTAGATAGGTCATAACACATTTTTAGAATTTTATATATAATTTTGTTATCTCAAATAACAATAAAACCGAGAATTTTAATACTCGGTTTTTGTGATTTCTGCACTTCAATTTTGATTGGAATACGAAAAAAAGCTACCTAACACTCTTCGAATTTGACTTCGAATACATGTATTGAAGACCGTGACCCGCTTTCACTCTATTACATACGTTTTAAACATACTTGGTTCCCAAATTCTTTGACATTGCGTAATCAGTGAGAAACTTAGAGCGAACACTGTTATCCGCCGATATTTAATTTTATTATACTTATTACTAGTGCTGGTAAATTAGGATTGCTAGAAAGAATCGAAATGATCTGTGATATAATAAGTTCAAATTTTTTTGCAGTTAGTTTTCTACAATTATATCAACGTTTATATATAAAAAATTGCTACAAAAGTTTTAAATAAAATAAGTCTTTCTTAAAAAAAAACTGGAATCTTAAAAAAACACAGTTTTGAACTGTTATAACTTTCAAATTTACTGAAATCGAATAATAGTTCGATATATATAAATTTTTTTTATATTTTTGTAGACATAGCGGTTTTCAGGAATATTTCATTTTAAGTTGTTTTTGACAATTTCTATACGGTTAAAGATTAAAAGTGAAGTATCTCTCTCTAAAACTTTTTTTTATTACTTGGCACAAAGAATCGAGTGCTGAACTATTTTCATTTAAAAAGAAAGTACAATGTATTGTTCGGTGGGCAAAACTAGAAAAATATAGTTCTCAATTTTTAATATATCACTATTTGTAAAGGGTTTTGAAATTCTAAATAATAGTGTTAAAACAAAGTATTAAACAACTATAGCTTTTTTTTTTGGAAGCATACGTTTTTCTTTTATAACTTAAAAATTACTGAAGGGCAATAACTCTATAATACTAAATTAATGATTTCTTCAGATCGAAATAATTGTATTTTTACGAAATACTAAATGACTTAGTTCTTAAACTGTTTTTGTCTGTTAATTTGAACTGATTAGTGTGTTGTCATAGTCATTATACAGATTAGTTTCATTTGTCAAATTCGTTAAAAATTCGTTATATCAAATAGTATTTTCCTTTCATTTAATTTTTTTTTTAATAATAACATATATTACTAATAAACATAACTAATTTCTTTTTATTAAGTTTTGATAAAGCACAACAAAATAAAATGTTCGAAAGAAAGATTATATTTATTTGATCTTTCACGGTGATTGTGCACAATTAATTATCAAGACAATTAAATTAATTTCATATGCAAAAAAAACTAATTAAATTTAAATCCAATCAATGTTTCCACTTAAATATCTTTTACTTTCATTTATTTTTTTCTCATAAAAAATCTACTAAAAACTAAGATGAATTACCCTAATCTTCAATAGATTAATGAAGAGAAAACAAAAGATCTGATTTATTTGCTTATACACAATAAAGTTCGTTGTTCAATATAAACAATAAATAATCTTTTTAAGTATTTGCCAAATAATAATTTATAAACTTTTATTAATAAAAACATTTTACAGCAGAAAGCATTTGTTTAAGAAATAAATTAACAAATCTGTTCCAACAGAAATTAGAAGAAAATTTTAAAACATTTCTTATTTAATTTTGTGGCCATAAAATAGAAAATTTAAAAGCAACCCATCGTTAATAGATGTGGTATGACTTTCATTCTACTTTGTATTTAATCATTCCTTAATCAGATTTACGGAATTTTATAACTATCTTGGCGGTGTTTTCAACATACTAATTTAAAAAAATATAACATATGGAAAGTACTAGAAAGGCTTAATAGATCATGATTAGTATTTAATCATTCCATTTAAAAACCTAATAAACTTTTATATTTTATGTTTCAAGTAATTTTACTATTTTAAAAAATACGTTTAATAATATTTATACAGTATATTAAGTTTTTTTGGGGAATGATGTAATACTTATGCAGTATAACGAACTCAACTTTTACTACAACCAAAAAACTCTAAAGAACGATAGTAATATCATCTAGTATAAAACAGAATATATTAGTAAAGGAAGATCTGTAGAGGTAAATACACATAGTGTTCCTTAAAGTCTTCTACAAAATAAAAAACTAAACATAAACATTATCTTCCAAATCTACATTAATATAACTTGAACATTCTAATACTGGACTCAAACGTAGTTTTATTTGTATTTGTACAAATATCTGTCAATTTTTGTTGCCTTCAATGCAAATAGAGAATTTTTGACAGTTAAAATTACAAATAAAACAATCGTGTGAACCCAGTCGTTCAGACAAGTCTGATCAAAGTCTTATGGGACAACAGAAGCAAAGATATTTAAAGAGGTTTACGAATCGATGATGTAAAATGATACATCGAAATTAAAGGTGATGTGATTAACTTTTTTAATAAAAGAGTTGAGCACTAAGATTCCATGCTTATAATAGTAAAAAGCGAAGAAACCCTGAAAGCAAATTATAATGACATCCAGATGTAAAATAAATTGAGTTGAATTTTTTTCTTGTCATATATTTCTTTTCATATATGTCACGTCTATAAATTGACACGAATATAAGTGTTCATTCGTAATAAAATTTAAATGTTCTGAAGAATATGAACTCTAAATAACCATTCAAAACATAACATTTCAAATTTAAACCAATTTTGAATATAAAATTCAAAATAAAACACATTAAAATAAAAAGATATAATTTATGATATTAACTATAAAACCTTCCTACACCTTTTTTTCTCTAATATCTAAAATTTGAACAAACATATTATTATTACATACACAATCCTCTCCAAAATCATTTATAGCTAATGACTATGTTTCCTTACTTCCATCATAATCAGTCTTAATATTTTCCCATATAGGAAAGATTTTGTATCAGTTTCACTTTCAGTAGGGCATTCACTTTCAGTAAATGCTCATCGTACTTAAAGGACACACTAACTTTCCCAACATGTTTATAAGTACAACGAATAAGTGGACATCAGAAACAAAATACATATGTATGTACATACATGATCAACTTGACAAGACGTATTCGTTTAGTAATATCCATCTGTCTGTCTTTCTGCTATCTAACTATCTGGTTGTTGTAGAACCCACAAAATTCTCGTGGCTCAGACTTAGAGGAAGACAAAAAATGTGAATTGATAACCCAGTTCAAAAAACACCTCTTTCACTGAAACGTCATTATTCAGTCTCACGACATCAATACGCCAGCTAAGCCGGTAGATGTTAATTTGGTAAATTATGTCATGATAACGGTCGTTATTGCAGTGTTCGTAATTCCTAGTGCTGTTTCATCACTCTGTTATCAACTCCTTGCTTCTATAGCGCGTTATTTTTGTTGTTTGAGTGTGTGCTCTACATTTCTCTACAATTCTTCGTATGATCACCAAATTCACATTGTTGTTGTTTCTTACAGTGATACGAAGATAGATAAAACATTTGACAATTTTTAAGCTATAGTCGCCAGCCATCAGTTCGGTATGCGAGCGACTCACATTTTTGCTCCCTAAACCCCTTTTTATGGATTCCTTTTTAGCGATTCCTTTTTGCAGATTCCTTTGTGTTTATTTTTGACCCCATAAAATGGTTAACAACGTCCAATAGACTATTCTTAACGAAATTAATTTAGTCATTGTAATCTATTTAGGATTTCTCAAAATAAACTTAATGATATAAATCTGATAACTTCAATTAATTACCGGAAATTATTACCCTGAACTACTTACTGTACTCACTACTAGAGGAAACTTCATTATTTAAATTTGGTTTTTCTGAAAAGTTGGTAACAATGTCAATTGAAGAAAAAAGTTAACAATATTGTTTGCTGCCATAACTCAAAGAGCGATTCGGATTTTACGAGCAAAAAAAGTTGTGGTTAAAATTTTGCTCAACAAAAACGAGATTGAGTGTGTTGTGTATTGTGTGTTCCGTGTGCTGTGTGTTCTGTGCGCTGTGTGTTCTGTGTGCTGTGCAGAATGTAAGTAGAAGAAGAAGAAGCAGCAGCAGTAGCAGTAGCAGTAACTGTGTGTTCTTCTCCCCTTTAATATTTTTGAACGTCGCGTATTTAACACCGCACGAATCCGTGCTTCAGTGAACGTTAAGAGTTTCATTTCGTTAGTTTCATTTTGTGGCAAAACAAGTTTTCAAATTGTGTGATTTAGCTTTTTTTCTCGTTTTGTTTTTCCTCGTTTGTGTGATTTGTTTTTGTAATTCTTATTCATAGACGACGGCGACGACGACGAGTATGGCTTTGAAGTGTTACCAAAAAACGCCAGTTTGTCAGTTTGTCCGTAACTCTTTGGTAGAAGCGAAGTCGCCGCGTCGTTGCTGACGTTATAAAAGCACTTAAATGTTTCACATTACAAAATAACAGCATTTGTTGGTGTAATTAAATTAAGAATTACTTTTTTAAGTTTGCGGAAAAATAAATTTCTTAATTTTACTATTTTACCACAAAAAAATATATTTTTTTATTTGCTGTGAAAATTGTCTGTGTATTTTGTTTTAAAATTCGGTTAAACTTCGCTGTGGTATTAGAAACAGCAAAGCAGCAAACAGCAGCGATCGAATGCTAATAAGAAAGTGTAAATATTTATATTTTAGTAATATTGTTAAATATTATAAGAACTCGCTTCTTAAGTACAAAAACTAAAAGCAAAAAAAAAAACAAAAATAAGCAAACGATAATCAAATGTCTCGCCGCCACGTTATGTAAACGAAAATCGCAGCAAAAGTATCTCATAGATGCAGCAACAGCAGGCAGCAGGCACCAGGCACCAGGCACAGGCAGCATCAAACAAAACACCAAAAAGCAACAAAAACAATAAAAATAAAAGGCAATTGGTAAGTAAATAAATGCTCAACGATTCGAATTGTTTTTATTTCTTATTTGAGCTTTTTTCTATTATTAATTAATTTTTTTTTACTTTTATAAATTTTTTCTTTTGTTTGTCGAAAAACATAAAATTTTATGAATAATAAAAAAACCAATTCACATGAAACGCTTTATTTCGTATCTTTTGAATATAGCAAAGGTCTCCACGGAATATTACTTAAGTATTTGCTCAGTTGCTTTAGTCAAGAGAGTAGAATTAACTATTCATCGTAGTTGAAAATAGTAATTTGAGTCATCATCTGAACTGCTTACGTATATTTGTAGTTTAAATAGAAAAATATAAGCTTAAATGATTTTAAAGCTGATCCTATTCAAAATGAATATTTCTTATATGATCTTGATTCAGAAGGAATAATATTTTAATATTCACAAAGAAAACGATTCCTCGTAAAACACAGAGATTCCTGAGAACAAAGTATATAGGACTTTTTGCTACAAGTAACCCAAACTGCTACCAAAAGCTAATATTTTTTAGTTTATATAGTTTTGGACCAACTACATAATTCCACAATAGTTCTTCAGTCCATAGAATTCTTTAGCACAGGGCTGTCCAAAACCCAGCTCACGTGCGGCCCGCGACTTATTTCAATCTACCAAAATTAGGTAAATTATTATATTATATAAATTATTTTATTTTTATGGTGTCCCAAATTCAAATTAATTAAATTCATAAAACTTAATTTAACAATATCACCGTAGTTTATATTTTTTTTTAAAAAAAAAAAAATATGGACGTATGTACTTGTTTCTGAGGCTCTCCAATCTGTGCAGTAATTGATTTTGGACCGCGAACGTATTGCGTGTGGTTAGCAGAACCATTCTTAAAGATTATCTTCAGAATTTTCAAAGGGAAAAAGTTAATATTAATTATTATATATTATAATTTATTATGATATTCTATATAAAAGGTATTTGAAATTCATAATTTGAAACCCGTACGTTGTAAACACCACAATATTGTTTATATAAGTTGATAGCACTGTACTCTGTTGCTATGAGAGATTGAAGAACGATCTGTGATATTCAGTTTATCTCTTTCACTTTGATCTATGATTTAATGAAAATTTAACTAGTTATTATTAAAGATATAGTTAATCTTACAATCTAAAACTTATGATATGAAATTTGAGTTGTAAAAGTTTACTTAAGAATAGGATATATCACTTGTAATGCACTACGAAGCCTAAGTATATTATTCAAGTTTTTGTCCATTGATATAAGTATGGCTGCAGACCTATAACCGACATTAATTGGTAACAATTTCAATTTGCGGAATCAATAAAAAGAAAAATTATTGAACTTTTCACAACAGTTTTCACATATGTTACCAGTCTGATATACTGCGGTTTCTAAAAACTGTTCTTAATACTCATTGTGCCCTATGTTGATGTGTTAACATATCTTTCAGTAAAATATTTACAAATATCTTATCTAACCTAATCTTAAGATATTTTGCAAAAAGAAACCAAACATATTTTATGCATTTAACCGAAATGTCACTTGAACTTTCTTAATGTTTGTCTTCCTTAAAGTAACATCACCGTCAACTGTTGTCATATGGAGTACGTGTGACTTGTCAGCGCCTGACAACTTTTAGTAAGGATGCCACTTGTTTTCTTAATCATGCGTTGATGCGCTTTGAAATGGATCAATCAAAAAATAAACTCTTAGAGGCAAGCATTTTTAAATTATTACCTAGAGATACTTACTCATCGAGATACATTTTTTAGGATTTCTTTACAAAATCTTGAGGTGTATTTATATATAATATTTTGAAATTTATTGTAAACATTCTCGTCAATGACATTAGTGATACCATATCATAGAGGTCCTATTTAGTATATAAAATTAGTTGTTATTTCCATAAAGAATAAAATGACTTATTTGTGTGAAAGGCACTATATTTTAGTTTCCAGTATTTACTACAGGGGAGCTCATTTTTGTATAGAAGCAGATATTAATATGGTTATTATATGCTATTTAATGGTTTTGTTTGCTTAATGGCTTGGTTTGCGGTTTTAGTGCTGTTACATAGCAGTCTGATCATTTTAAGAGACATCCTTTTATTTTTCATATAGTCTTTTCGAACTTTTTAATTTATTTACATATTTGAAGAGTGATCAGTTACGTGGCTCAAATGAATTAGGTACACTTTTTTAGCTCAATTGGGTAGAGATATTCTATAGGCTAAAGATTTCAATGTATAACTTAATTACTTATATAAGTGATTATTATATTTTATATCTCACATTAAAAATGATCTTTATTGCGTTTAGTCGCTTATAAAAAGCAAAACATCACTCAAAGAAATACAACTGTTAGTTTTTTTGAAGAATAATTATTTTCTGGTGCTTATGTTATAAAATAAAAGAATACACTATGCCAGACAACTGGATTCTTAGTGAAATTGAACACTTTAATCGTGTAAATCCTTGGCTTAAGGAATGTATTATAAACTAATGGAAGAATTTCAGACTTTCGAGTAAATCTGAACGTTTCCCATTGCGGATATCATAATATCAGAAAAGGACCGATACTACTGGCTCACTATCCTTTTTCTGATCTAGATTAAAACTAGACTAAATATAATGTAACTATAACGCTCATCCTCTTTCAGATAGTGCTTATATGCTGTCATCTGAGATTGACTCATTTTTTGAAATCGTAGTGCTGCTTAATACGCTTATAACCTGTGAAATCATATGCTATTTATATCAGTTTGGTTCTACTCACTAAGAACTCACTAAGAGATGAACTAGCCCTTTACTATGTTGTTTGCTTGAAGTTTATGTTAGAAGTATTCATATTCTGGGTCAGGAAAACACGGGTTTGTTTTAATAAAACTGACAATGTCTTTAGCTCACATGCTTGGAGTGTCAGATAATTATCCAATGAAGGAAGAACGTTTGGAAATTGTCGGATAGTATCATAGCAGATGTTGAGCATTTCTCCCTATCGCCTCTGATCCACAACTATCAACATACCCTGAAAGCTACCCCGTCTGTTCGGTATACCTACTTATTTAACAATTTTACATTAACACAAAAACTGTATTCATCAGTAAAAGCTATCAAAATCAGAAGGTTTCAGATGAATCCTTATCTGATCGACATGATTAGATCATAATATCAAGTTGATGTATTTGGACGTAATGTTCTCATTAAAGCCAAAACTTTAAATGATGGCAATAGCCTACTATGCTGTGCGATAAAGCGTAAAAGTATTCTTAAAAAATTTTCAATACTGCCAATATACTATATATTGTTAATGCTATCTAGGCAATAATTCACAAACATTTTGTCAAGGTTAGGTAAAAAATTATTTTTTTAGCTAAAAATATTTAGTTAATGTGATGAACTAATTTTTAGTTCATCACATTGCATTTATGTGATAAACTAAAAATATTATAAAAACCATGCCAAATTAATTTCGAATGAGTTCCCATCGGTACACAACATGGTTTCTGTTGAAACCTCACAAATCGCAAAAAAAAATCCATTGAAAAAAAATTTCGCTAATAGTTAACTGAAGCACTTTTAAGTCATTTTAATTGCTGTTATCCAAATATGAGCACAGGACCCTTCTAATTCAGCTCACCACATCGCTCACTTCAAGCAACAACACTCCTACGATGTGCTCATATATGCATTGATACTTGGCATATTTGTGGTGGGACACTCATCAAACCTCAGACTCAGCCTCAGCCTCAACCTCAGCCGCAGTGGAGTTTTGTACTGGAATTCGAGTAACCTGCACTCGTTTCGTTGTACACTTCACCTCTACCCCGCTTGCATATTTAGACACAAAGCGTTTACCACTTACCATTTAACTATTGTAACCATCGATACACCTACTTAAAATTTAGAAAGTTGTTTCTTACCATACTTAGCGCTACCACTCTCGGCCCCTCTTTTCCACAGAATGCCGCACTTTGGTGCTTTGCAGTTTTTCTGCTTCTCTACTGGCATTCTTCGGTTTCGTATCTCATTTTTTCTGATATTAATTATTTGAATTTTGTGCGGTATGTCTGCGGTCTCCTTATATGGGTCAAAATATTACCGAGTGAAACAAAAATTGTTTAATAAAAAATGCTTAAAATTTATGTCGTCCGTATTTAATTTCAATTTTCTTATTGAGCATGACTTAACGATTTTAATTACATTCGCCGTGACTGGGCTCGATGTGCTGTAGATGTGGTGTGGATGTGAATGTGAATGTGATGTGATAAAATTCCAAAATTTATTTACGAGTACACAATTTTCATCTTGATAAAATTAATACGCCAAGCCACACTAGACTTAAGTGGTTTTCAAGTTGGTTAAAACTTTTCAATATTTGATAAATGGTTGCGTTGTATCTCATATCGTGTATCTCGTATCTACAAATTCGCTTTCACACAAACCGATTTCGCTGACAAATTGTATCTTGTGGCTAACACAAAATGTACGCTATGTAAATATCTGAAAAATATGTTCTTAGAATATCAATAAATAAATATTTTATACTCTGTACTATGATGAATTGTATTTGTTGTTATTTTAAATAAATTTATTTTTTTTATTAAAATTCGTTTCACTCAAAACGTATTGCCTGTCTACAGTTGTGGCATTAAAACTAATCTTCTCATCTCAGAGACAATAAGTTCAGCGTTCCACTTCATTGGTATTCCGGCAACATTTTACAACTAAAAGAAATGCAATATTACAAATAAATTTAAAGAAAAAAATAATTTAATCAATGGAAGAAGAAAATTGCAGGAAAGCACATTTGTTTCGGTTTGGTGCGAAAAGTATCTAAGCTGCAACACGTGCTTCCTCCAAATGAAGAAAATTAAAAAAGTTATTGATAAGAGCAGGTCACGTAAATTTGTGCAGAGTAAACTTTTATATTAGTTTAGTGAAGTACTTGTGAGCATTTTTTACGTATTTGAGAAAAGGATGATTTCATTTTGTATCTATTTATACATTTTTTCAATTTTATTAATTTTTGTTAGTCCAGAAATACGTATTCATTTTGGTAAAGTAAAGTTCGTGCTACTTTAAGATATTATATTTTTTTATCATGAATTGAAACTTCAATAAATTCAAAATTTTTGTTAATATATATTAACAGAATAATAATAATAATAATTAATAAAAGTTAAAAAAAATTTTATGGATTGCAGCATCTGAAGGATTTAGAGTAATTTAACAATATCTTCTGCCAACTACACAATGCATGCAAAGTAAATTAAATGATCTAGGAACTCATTAGGTAATATCTATCTAAATATAAATATTTAAACTCACGACCAACTGCTTTCATAATCAATAAATAAGCACGACAGATATTTCTGTCTTCCGAGAATCCATTTCGGGATAAAAGTTAAAATATTGCCGAGGTAAGGCACGAATGCCGAAAAAGACGACTAAAATCTGCAGATTGAATGTCTGCGGAGGTAAACTACATTACATAATTTATGGGTGTTTATGAGGTTTAAAATTAAAAGTCACTCAAAAATGATGTGTCAATCAGTAGGACTGAATAAAATGCAATCAATACAGAAAATTACTGTGCCAATTCAAGACTAAAAAATTTGATTATCTTTTATTCAGTGACGATATTCAGTTAGATCTGACAATTATGAATTATTGAAATGGTTGAGGTTTATTATTGAAATTAGGAACATTAGATATCCAGTTAGTTATTTAAGTTTTGTCTGATTAGAAAAGTTCTATTTTTTTTAGTAGACATAGATATAGATATAAATGAAATTATTATCCCGTTTTAGTAGATCTTTATTTTTAAAACAAAATTTGACAGATTAACCCTCATGTCGGATCCAAACTAGACAAACAGATCCTGGTTGAAACTAGACAAGATGCATACCACTCACCTACTTAAACTAAGACGTAACCTGGTCAGCACAATAGTATGGGTATTAACAGCTTTCACTGCATACTAGAAAGACATACTATGAAACTGGGTCCACCTTATAATGACTTTTGTCGTAATTATGACTCTGTAGATGAGCAGGAAACTGTACTACATTTCATGTGTCAATGCCCATCATTGGTTAAGAAAAGCTTTAAAATTTTTGTGGCACATTTTGTTTTGATCTGTCAGACATCCTGAAAGCCTGGAAAAGGTTATAAAATTTTTCAACTTGATCAATTATAAGATCTGACTTTACATTTTAAGTAAAGTCAGTTCTGTTTTTTTAGAATTTTAACTTTTCCTAATAGCATTTTTAGCTTCGCCAATTGTTGGTTGGTTTTAAACCATGAGTTTTTCTATATAGAATATATACAATAACACAATAGGCCTAAGTAGATTCCATAGGGATCACCGGTATAACCTAACCTAATCTACAACTTTTTTTCAAGAAATCAGATCACTACAATGGATAAAACTCTAAATTGTCAAGACTTTCCTGTTTCCATTCTAGATCTTAGAACTCATTTAATAAATCCCAATACTTAATTAAAATAAATCTATTTATTTTGTTTATTAATCAAAACTTTTTTTGTTTTGTTTCACACCTGTTGTCAATTTTTTTCTCTTATTAAAAAAAATTTAATTTTACATAAACAAAGTTTAATCATTGGTTATAATGCGACTGTCAGCTTTCTAAACTATATCCTTTATTTCGTCGTAATACTACTTTTTTTAATACTACTTTTTTTGACTACTTATTTTGTTTTGTTTCACATTTGTTGTTCCTTTTTCTCTTATTAAAAATTTAAGGCTACATAAATAAAGTTTAATCATTGGTTATAATGTGACTGTCAGCTTTCTAAACCATATCCTTTATTTCGTCCTAATACTACTTTTCTTAATACCTAGTACTTATTTTTCTACTTATTTTGTTTTGTTGTCCCTTTTTTTCTCTTATTAAACATTTAATTCTACATAAACAAAGTTTAATCATTGCTTATAATGTGACTGTCTGCTTTCTAAACCATATCATTCTTCATTTCGTCCTAATAAATTCGTATTCCTGTTAAATACTTGCTAATATAAATTTTCCTTTATTTTCAGATCAAATATTAATCAATGCTGCCAGCATCAATTTTAAGCTACATAATTTGACTACAACAATAACAATAAGAACAATAACATCAACAACATCAACAGCATCAACAACATCTGTAATAATAATAATAACAACAACAACAAGAACAAAGAATTCATAATTAAAATAGCAAACTCGTTAAGCTGCAGTCAATAATTACAAAATATTACGTGACTGATATACTAAAAATTTGCCAGTGTAAGGAGTCTTAATACAGCTTTAACGCTGGCGAACCGACAAGGTACTGTGCCCGTCATAATGGAGAGGCCAGAAGTGACGTTTCTCTTTCAATTCGGCAGCATACGTGATGCCGTTTCGGTGGCCGTAAATGCCTTAACGCTTAAAACATTAAAGGATTTGGCATGCGAATTTATCAACACAAAGGTGAGTCGATTCAGTTAACACTAAAATGAATGTGATGACACTACAATGAAGAGGGAAAAAGAGGGCACATGAAATAGTTCACTGAAAAAAAATTATATGAAAAGTATGCACATACCTACATACATTGATTATTGTTTGAAAACGTTTATGATTATGATGAATTGGAAGCTATATGAAACTAGCTAGTGTTGTTGTTTCTGCTTTTGTTTTTGGGTTTAGCTTTCTCTTATTAGTGTAAACTGATAAATTACAAAATGTGACAACAAATTTATGGAATTATTTATTAAATTACACAAGTTTTTTTTTTTTATTTTGGTGGCGGTGGCAAATTGTCTCGATATGTCTGTGCCAAATGTTAGTACGTAAGCGCATATACGATACGATACGATACGATACGATACAATTTATCAATATGACGAGCACAAAAACAAAAGCAACAACTCTCACAGGAGCGCTCGTTTATTTGTGTTTATATGTTATGTATGCATAAATATTTGTAGAGTTTTATTCTGTCTAAGCTTTTGAAGAATTGTAATGAATTTGTATTTATGTATGTATGTGTGTGTGTCACATGCACACTTACCGATAGCCTATCAGCGTACGCAATAAACTTTACAATGTACTGTACACATATGTATGTAAGTGTGTTGGAATGTGCAATTATTTATACATGTTTGTATGTTTGTATGTTTGTATGTGTCACAAATTAATTTGATGGCATTAATTATTCAATTTTATTGTGATCCCATTTGCTTAAATGTGTGTGTGAATTAACGTCGATGAGCTTGCTTCCATATGCGTGTTAACTAATTCTTTTTGTCTCAAATGTTTTTTGTGTTTTTTTCTTTGTTTCTCCTTTTTAATTTTATGCTTTGTGGCTCTTTTAGTTAATTTGATGGTCTTTATTCAATTATTTATGGTCGGGCGTGATATTTCGTGCGCCCGCTATGCAAAAAATTCCTACATTTCATTGGTTTTTATGCGTGTCGAAATTTTGTGTAATTCACTCTCAACAAGTGGCAAAAAAATCGTTTTGTTTTTTGTTGTTTTTATTGTTTTTATTGTTTTTTATTGTTTTTGTCTAAAAGTTGTGCAAAATGGAGCAGTTAATCTTGTACGAAAAGTACATGAAATATGAGAGTCCATAAAATATGCAATCAACTGTGAGTTGTTTTTATGAGGATTTCCACTGTTTGCGCGCTTGACAATTTAAGGACTTCAGTTGAATTGCAATGCACATTAGAAATTTGATTAATCATACGAAAACACATTGCCTTGAATGCTTCAACGCTCTGCGGTGTACAGTGTGCGGTGTACAGAGAGCGGTGTGCAGTGTGCGGTGTGCGGCTGTGAAAATAGGAATACATTTTTCAAAATGTGTTTAATAATGCTTAAGTCCCCAAGGATCTCTAGTAACATTAACATATTATAATAATGAAACGGTAATGGTTGAAATAAATTCAAAAATTAAATTTCTGTATAAATATAATATATTTTAACATATACATAAATTCTTAATGACACCTCTTCCGATACCTAGACTAACACTAAGACTTTTGGAATATATATTTGTGATGACTTTATTTTTGTATACCTAGCAGGTTAGTTTAACTGTGAGTGGTAACCTTGTACTCTAAAGCTCACTTAAACACAAATAATGGTCTGTAGTGGTACGATGGATACGGACACACAGTCCGTATAAGAAACCTAAAGTTGTACTTTAAAGGTAGAAACCGAAGCATATAGAACACAAATAGCATCTTTAATGATGTTGCAACTTCTCTATTCAAATTAAAGTTGATAAGTCTATAAACTTGAATATGTTCCTAATTTTAAAGGATGACAGAGGATGAAAAGGGTCATTCATTCGTATTTTAAATCCTCCATTGAATCCTGTCTTAGCTAATGATAGACACTAATATATAGGGTGGAGTACAGTGTCGTTCTCATCCGCAGCGCCACAGAACTCATTATAGGGTATACCCTATAGTAGGGCTGTCCAAAATACGGCCCGCAAGCGACATGCAGCCCTCGGCTAATGTTTGTGTGCCCCGCGAAATGTTTTTAATCTACCACAATCAGAAAAATTTTCATTTGGTGTTCTGGTAAAACCATATTATTTTGTTTTTATAGTATACCAAATAAATAAATTTATATTGATTAATTTATAAAACTAAATTTAATATCATAACCGTATTTTTTTATTTGTCGAAAACAATTATGAACGTATGTATTTGTTTCTGCGGCCTTCCGATCTGTATAGCGTTTTATATTGGCCTGCGATTGCATCTAGTCTGGACAGTCCTGCCCTATAGCATGCCTTGTTTTTGTTGTTATGGCAACCCATAGAGATCTATATAACAGATAACATGAAAGCAATTACAAATACGTATACTTGGATTAGAATATGGTTCGGCAAAGAAAGCGTGACAGAAAAGGGGAAGCAAGAGTGGATTGGAGATAGGTGGGATTTTAAGATTTTAAGTGAATATACTAAGGAATTAAGAAATATACTATAACATATCTTCCTAATATGCAATGATGCATCAATACCGATGCCGTGACGCTGGCCAGGTAACGCCTTAGTTAAAACAGCTAATAAGTTGCTTGTCCAGTTTGGACCAGGTCGGTCTTAAGATTTGACAGGAGAGTTCATCTGCCTATGTTAAGTTTGTTTAGCTATACTTAGATATTTTTGTTTGATATATAGCTTAGCAGTTGTGAATGGGATACCAATATCAAAAAAATGAGTGGCAAATTTATCTGTCCTGTATTTGCCCGAGATATCCCTGTGACCAAGTATCCATGTGACTAGACACAAACTCGCTAAGCTACCTGGTTAAGAGAATCCCGCTCTTCTTGCATTGTTAAGAATGTTACTGTAACGCTCAGTAGAAATTCAATAGCAGCTTGGCTGTACAAAATGATTACGATATTTACATCAGGTGTCTTGTCGCCTAGGACCAAGTTTTCTGCGTAGTAAATCACTGTTAATTCTGCCGGAAAGAATTATCATTTTTCGTATGTAATGCTAACAATATATAATGCTTTTATGAATCAGTTAGCCTAAGCTTAAGAAGTTATCTAACATTTATATACATACATGCATACATATATATATATATATATAAATCCAGTTGTGGGCTTAACATGACGGTTTGTTTGTTTTTGATATAAGTTATTTTGTGGTACCTAAAAATTAACCTAACCATTTTTAATTTAATTTATTTTAATATTATTTTAATCAAGTAACTTAAATTTTTGAAATATAACTGGAATAAAATAACTTTAACTTGCATTGGAAATAACATGTGATTAAAATAATTACAAATTTCTTCATATAGTCGTCTATTATGTTTAACAATAAATCTTCTATGCTATTAGAGATTTTATTTTCGCTGACTTTCCGATACCATTTCAGATACCAGATAGTGGACTAACGTACCTATCAGAGCGTATTTTACTATTTCGTCATGACTACAGCAGCCCAAATGTCTTACACATCATTAATTCGGCATCGGAAGTGGTCGATGAAACATTAGTTGAAATTGTGCTGACCGCAAATCGTAAGTTCACTGCAGCAACGAATTTGCAGTTTAAAATTGAATTAATGACGAATAAACTATATGCACTATATTTACAGCCATACTATATCCCACGTCAGAGATGCCCACACTCAAACCTCACACACTCAACGTGCACTCCTACAAAGCACCGACTTTCTGTGATTTTTGCGGTGAAATGCTATTTGGTTTGGTACGTCAAGGACTAAAATGCGATGGTAAATAATTTCGTTGAAAAAAAAATACGATTAATATTTATAAACTCCGTTTCTCATACAGGGTGCGGACAAAATTATCACAAACGTTGTGTTGTAAAAATTCCAAACAACTGTAATCGCTGCAATGACACAACGCGGCGTTCCTCGGCACTGCAACCACCACGCAGTCCCTCCAGCAGTTCCACGCAATCTCTGATTTCGACTGAAGAGCAGCAAACACTGAAAAATGACTCAGGGAGTTCACTGGTAAAGCGGATGTCAGATCTTATGAGTGATATTATTAACAATTAACGATTAGTATGCGGGGCGGGCTTAAGAGGCAGGCTTAGGATATGGCATAGGTGGGCCAGGACTCGGAACCGAAGTTTTAATTAACTCATTGCATTAGAGTAGCAATAGTAAAATACTGAGTTTATAACGAATGTGAGAGCTTATGAGTACTTATGGTATATGTAAGAGTTAGTGGTGCTGGGAATTAGTTTATAGTTACACAATTACTCGTCTATACAATCACTAGTGAAATATTATTTTAGCGCTAGTTACGAGCAATTAACATAAGAATAGATAGTAAAATTAAAATTGTCGACATTCTATTACGCCAATTGCGTTTCTAAATTTTACATTTACATTTACATTTTTAATTTTTTAATTCGAAATTTTCAATTTTATACTTACTAGGCAATTACTTTATATGTCCGTAGTTTAAATTTTTAATTAAGCAAGTAGTCACAAATTAAGTGACTCTCTGATATAAAGACATGCAAATTGTGAGATGCTTAAAATTTATATATTTTTTGTTATTAATTTTAGCTGAATTAGCTCGTTTATTGCTTTCATTACGATTTTATTCAAGCATAATTTTAGTATTCAACTTAATTTCTATTTTAAATTAATTTCAAATTAAGATTTAAACATTCTTATTGGAGATCTGGTTGTAATATTTTTACTTAATTTTTATCACTAGTTTTACAATTTTATTTTTTTTTTATTTAACTTTGTGATTATAATTCGAAATATTTTTTTTATTATTGTAATAAATTTGATATTATTATTTAATAAAATATTTTTTTAAAAAGATTTTAGTTTCATTTTATTTTATTTAAATTTTTATTGTTAGTAATGTTAGAGCCAGATCATGAATAATAATGTTTGTCCAAAGGTAGATATGCTTTAGAACAACTTTTAAAGTTACCAGAAACATATACGAATAGATATAATTAATAAATTTCAGTTGCACTTATTCCTATAACGAATAATAATCCCATAGAAATCAATTGTATCTCTGAGATTTGGAGAAATTCATTACTATCAGATTTGGAAATTTAGTAAATAAAATGTTTTGTAGAAATATTTTAATTAAAATTTTCTTGGTGTATTTGCCATTTTTTATGCTGTAAACTAGCATTTTTACTAATTTTTGTACAGTGTGTATAAAATTGTAAAATTTTGTTGCTGTTAGTCAGCACTTTTATTAACTTTAATGGCTGTTTTTGTAAAAGTCTTCATTTTTTTGTTAGGTATATAGAAAGCATCCGCTACCCAAAGAAATGAATAAAGAAGTTTTCCACCACCGACCCAGTGGAGAATGGGTAATAAACTTATTTTAATAATTAGGGCAGAAAGTTGAGACAAAGAAGCTTACTACTTAGAAGTCTAGGATTATATAAGCCAGAAAGCAAAGGAGGAAGAAAGGTGGTTGAAGTAAAATTCTTTATGTGTTCGGCTTTGATACTTATTCCACACGTTTTAGTACTGCTAGCTTGCACTTGAAGTAATGAAATAAAAAGTTTTTTTATAATTGATATGAATTCACTTTCCTAAAGAACGCGGCTCTGACTTTCCAGTCACACGTTTTTGGCAAAAAATATTAATATTATGCAGGTACCACTTGATTCTCGCAATATCGTGGTTTAAAATTTGCAGAGTTTTTACATTGGCTACATTAATAAAAACTTTTCACTAGTTATTGCAATCCGATATCTCGAAAACTAAGCTATATTGACATACTATATAGCGGAAAATGTTCACAATAGGTGTCTTTACTAAAACCCCTTGAGAAATGGGAATGATCAGCAAATCTGAGTATTACTTAGTACTGCAATTTATATCCAGTGTAATATTTACTTTAGTAAATGATGCGAGAGTTTTTGCATTTAGTCCTTAACCTATGCTTATCCTATTTAAGCCTCAATCAAGATATTTCCATAGTGACATACAAGTGGCTAGTTAGCCTATGTACTTGGTTGCAATTCTGCTTTACGCATTTCTTTAAAATGTAGACTCCATCATAGAAAAGCTCTTATTGATCATATGAACACATTTTTACTCTTTTTCAATATCTGGGAGCAAATCTTACATATTAAACCAGATCTAGAGACCTCTTTAACTTAAAATTAAGTCAAGCAACAGATATTTCAGATATTTTTGTTACTAGAACTTGTTTATAATTGTTTAGTGACGACAAAGGTTTCACTTTTAAGCAAATAGAATATTTTGTTACCACAACTACATATATAGGAATAATTATAGGTATTATATATAATTATATATAGGCAGATCTTTCTCATGTAACCAAGCAGCAAACTTTGTTACCACACCATTTTAGAAACTAACTAAAGGATTGGTGAGAGATTGTATATTATTTTAAGAACTTCATTTATAGTAACTGTTGGGATCGTTAGGGCTTATATCTACTAGAGAACAATTGGAAACTAACAGGACGTAATAACTTAAACTTCGAATGTGCAAAATAGTGCAAAAGACCGTATCCGCTCTTAATTATATATATCATTATATATATCTATCTTGGATGAATTATGTAGATAGTTTTGACTTCAGAAGATATTAGTTTGATTATGAAACCTTATCCGCGATAGTGGGCAATTGCACTTCATATTGTTTAATTTATATTCCCACTTCAACCGTATTTTAAAATTAATTTTTACATCGCATTTTATAAGAATGTAGCCACCAATTGATTATAAGATATATTTCCCTTTTTATTATTCATGAAAACACAATACTAGAATAGACATTATTTTTATTTTGTCCATAAAAATAGCTTAAAAAACTAAATCCATAACTACATGATATATTTCCATGAATTAAACTTATTGACAACTTCTTTTTTCTCATAGAATGTGCCAAACTTCAGAAACCATCAGCGCTCACCTTCAGCGGGTAGTCGAAATGGTTGTAGCCCAATTTCACATAATCACGCTACGTTTCATCATGGAGCGCAAGCTTATCACGAGAAAATACGCATTCCGCACACATTCATGGTACACACCTATGGAATACCGACTGTTTGTCAATTTTGCAAGAAGCTGTTAAAAGGTCTCTTCAAGCAAGGTTTACAATGCCGCGATTGCCAGTACAACACACATAAGAAGTGTATGGACAAAGTTCCGCAAGATTGCACAGGCGAAAGACAATTACATATAAATGATTATGCAGACAGTACACCAACACATGGTAACACCAGCAAAGAACGCGATAACTTCTTTCGGGAAGAATTTGATGATAGTGACTTTGATGACAATCCATCAAGTGATATAGCTTCAACCACAGCTTCAGCGCGCAGTTACGGCAGCGGTACAACAACATCATCTAACAAAACAGGCACCGGACGTACGAATGCACCGAAGACCACAACGAACACAAAGAACTCACCACCAGAATTATTGAATGGACTGATCAGCGATGATGATCGCAACTCATATCGTAGCGCAGGCGAAGGGCAATCATTAGACGGGCAATCAGAGCAATCGAGCTCCTCTTCATCACCGAGTGCCAATATACCTTTAATGAGAATTGTACAATCAGTGAAGCACACAAAAAAACGCGGAGGTCAAGCTATCAAAGAAGGCTGGTTAGTACATTTTACTAACCTAGATAAGACAGTCAAACGTTATTATTGGCGTTTGGATTCGAAGACTATCACCTTGTTTTTATCCGAACAGGGTAGCAAATATCATAAGGAAATTCCATTGTCTGAGATACAAGCTATAGAGCAAAATAATGACACCCGCACAGATAATAACTACTGTTTCGAAATACGTACGGCATCTGTGAGTTATTATGTGGGACAAGACCCTTTGGTGGGTATGCGTGAAGAGCAGCCTGTACGCTTGCCACCACCCGATAGTGGCATTGGTACAGATATAGCAAAGAGTTGGGAGACAAGCATAAAGCAAGCTTATATGCATGTGACTAATACGCGTAAGTAGAAATGGAATATTGATGGAGAGTGGATTTTATATGTATATCTTATTAATAATAGAATGCTGCGAATCTGAGGAAAATGTGCAGGATATGGGTCAATTATACCAAATATTTCCAGATGAAGTGTTGGGTTCTGGACAATTTGGTGTTGTTTACGGAGGTGTGCATAAAAAGACAAAACGTGACGTTGCCATAAAAGTTATAGACAAACTACGCTTCCCAACCAAACAGGAAGCGCAGCTTAAGAATGAAGTTGCCATATTACAGGTGTGTTAAATGAGTGTGTTCATATGAGTATCCTGTGAAGCTACTTATAATATCTAATTTTTTTATAGAATATCTCACATTGTGGTGTTGTGAATCTCGAAAGAATGTTTGAAACTCCAGAACGTATTTTTGTTGTTATGGAAAAACTGAAAGGTGATATGCTGGAAATGATACTTTCACATGAACGCGGACGTTTAAGTGAACGTGTAACCAAATTCCTTATAACGCAGATACTCATAGCACTTAAGCACTTGCATAGCCAAAATATTGTGCATTGTGATCTAAAACCAGAGAATGTACTGCTTTCTTCGAATTCTGAATTCCCCCAAGTGAAGCTATGGTTAGCAATTTATATAGATTTACTACTCTATTTCTAATAATCAATTATGAATATTATTTATAGTGATTTCGGCTATGCGAGAATTATTGGAGAGAAATCATTTAGAAGATCTGTTGTAGGAACACCCGCTTATTTAGGTAATATTAAAAATCCAGCAATGAGGCTCCATTAAACTTTCATTAACACTCGTTTTATATTTTAGCACCTGAGGTACTACGTAACAAAGGTTACAATCGTTCGTTAGATATGTGGAGTGTGGGCGTGATTATATATGTCAGCTTGAGTGGTACATTTCCGTTCAACGAAGAAGAGGATATCAATGATCAGATACAAAATGCTGCATTCATGTATCCACCAAATCCATGGAAAGAAATTTCATCAAATGGTATGAGCTTTTTTTTTTTTTTGTTCTGGAGACTTGAATTTTCTAATAATAAACTTTTCATTTCAATTATTTTCAGCGATTGATTTAATCAATAATTTGTTACAAGTTAAGCAACGAAAGCGTTACACGGTGGACAAAAGTTTGCAACATTATTGGCTACAGGATAAACAAACTTATAGGGACCTGCGTAATTTGGAAGGTCAAGTGGGAACACGCTATTTAACACATGAAGCGGATGACATGCGTTGGGCAGGAGCCGGCGATATGTGACCTGATAAAGTGCAGACATTGAATAAAACTCAAGCACAAAAAAACAAACAAAATATAGACCAACAACAACAAGAAGAAGGAAAGATCGCCACAAGATTAGCAACTGCAGCCATCGCTATTGAACATCGACAAAGAAGACACTCCTTAAATCAACTTGCAGAGTCCAACAGCTGCGGTTGCCGTAGTTTGCCGGGCTCACCTAAAGTAGAAGCGATCGGTGATAAGGCACTAAAATGGATGCGCGGTCACTTGTGTCGGAATATCAAATGAGATTTTGTGCAATTTTAGTTTAAATTTTTCTTCAATATTTCGTCCCTCGCACGCTACACACTTTATTTTGTAAAAATATTTTAATGCATAAAAGTGAAACAATTTATGTGTAATTATTTTTTAATGCATACAAATAATTATCGAATATATTATGTTAACTATTTTATTATACAAATAATATCAAATGGAAATTATTAATTAATTTTTTATTTTAATTTTAATGAATTATCTGTAAAAGTACCTAAACATTGTATATGTATGTATGCTGTCATATGGAATTGTTCTATTTACACAATTTAAAAATATTTACAAGGAAATAACTAAATATAACTAAATAATTATATAGAAGTATTTACAATTTTGCTCTTCGTATTAGCTTAAAATAAACTATTGTGCTAAATTTTCTTAATATAATATTATATAATAATTAAAAAACTATAAATCTTTAAGAAATCAAGAAAATTCTTATGATAAACCAAAACAAAAATTATAATTTAAATATATATACATATATATATATATATGTTATCTATATATAATATATGTAATTAATATACGTAAAATAATGCTCAGAAGTGGAACTAAAATAAATATAAAAATATATCAAATATATAAAAATTTTCCTTTGTATTATTATATTAATATATATATACAAAAAAATTTTATTCCCAAAGATCAGTGATCAATTATTGTATTACCCACCGTTGACGTTAATCAGAACATTATCGAGAAATATTAACCAATATTTTCCGAACACCAACTAAGAACTAAGAACGCTCTTAAAATCAAGAATCTCAAGTGAAAACCCCCAAGTGTGGTTTAGATGACTTTAGCTAGTTTATAACTCTGTGTTGATCACTCGCATATTTGCAAGGTATTCTAAAATGCTATCAATTTTAATAGTTTATATTGTTAAGTATCTCTGATTAAACATAAGGAATCCTTCCGCAAATATAAATAATAATGAATATTCTAACATTTTTAATAATTTTTTTTGAATTGTGTCTGGATTTTGTATGAAAAATGATTCAAAGTGCTCCATATTTGTCTAGGTAATTATGATAGTATAAATGTAACGTTATATTGTACCTAAAAAGGGTTTGGATTTTCTGCCACATTTATTATTCATATTTTTCCTTCAAATGTCGTTTAAATACTTGTATAACACATATTTCTCATGTGGTCGATCCATAGTTGGACTCTAAGCATTTTAGAACCTTCAAATTGTAGTCATCTTTAGAAGACTGCGTCAGACTTTAAAGTTTCATATGTGTGAAAAAGGTAGAAAAGATACATAGAAAGAGTTTTCTTAGGTTATTGTTCTTCGAACAGCGTAGTTAATATTATTTTTAGTAAGATGTAACCGAAACAAATAATAGATTAGGTTAGGTTACATTTAAAAGGAGTATGATGATACAAACATTAACAGTTACACTCTGAGGGAGCTAATGCCAATTGTGATGTTCCTAAAATTGTTAGGAGGTAACCAACTAAACTTAACGTTATTACCAATTTGATTCTACAGTTAACCATTTCGTCTTCAAGATAAAGTTCCAGACATCACTTAAGCCTACTTTTGCTAACCCAAACAAAACAGAGAAGAAATTATCTCCTAAATATTGGAACCATTACATCTTAAGTAACAGGCAGAGACAAAAATTAGATTGAACTTTATAGATTGATACTTTGATAGATTGAACTTTCTACTCATAATAGCCATTTCTGCATAGTCCGTTTATAGAAAAGCGCCGACGTTAAAATATTGATGCAATAACACAGTGTTCGGTTAGAACACGAACTATGCGAACTGAAATTCAAAAGATTTGCCGGTCTTCTAATCTAGGCTTTAGGGTCTTAGCGACGCGATTAGGTTATAGACTATTCGTCATCATAATAGTGAATTTATCTATGTTCCTTAATACTTTACACATTACAAATTGAATTAAATTGTCTGTCTAGACTCTAGAGATTATATCTATCAGGGAGCTTCCTTTGGTCACCTCATTTGCTAGTTTATTGACTTTGATATCTCTATGTTTAGAACCCAACAAAGAGAGACATTATGATGCTAAACGTTCATTGTAAGGCAAATCATTTCATCACAATCTTCGATTTAATAGTTCAGCAAATAATTGCTTTTATTGCTGTCCGAATGTCTACAAAGATAGTGATGTTGGAAAGTCGAATGCTACTAACTTATATTAGCCAAAAAAAAAATAATAGAAATTATTTTGGATTACTTTTGGATACATAACCGAAGTTATTGTAATATTCCTAAGTGTTCACATTCACACTTGTCGGTCTTCCTTTATCAATCTCAATATTTTCTATATGGAATAATCAGCGCTCTGGCAAGGCCTCCTATCTGAACTATCCATTTGTAATTTTTTTCGCTTTTGTAGCAACTAAACACTTTTTATTTATTTTTTTTTAATTATTTTTTATTTAATTGTTTCAATTAAATGTAGCCTTTTAGGTTTTTAATTTCTGACGATTTTGTAACTGCCAAAGTTACTAATGATCTTGCATAGTGAGTTGGGTTTCTCAACCCTACTATAAATAATCTAAGTTTATACTTGAAAAAACAAATAATTAATTTTGTGTTTAAAATTGTGCTTAAAAATGTAACTTACACTTTTTCTAAATAAAAAAACAAATTAATATGAAACAGACCGTAAATGCACCAATTACTGTCAAAGAGAAGAAAACCTAATCTCAGTGGAACCCACAATTAAACGAAATTCTAACAACTTTTGAGTGCATTTACTTTCGACACATACAATTTTACTTACAGCAAATAAATAAATTATTAACTCAAAAACTAAAATAGCGTAAATTCAAGAAATGCAGTTTATTCGGTTCAATTAAAGAAAGTTGATAGTTACAAAATTTCCTACTCAGTTCCTCGCATTTAGTATCGATTGTGATTGCAGTACGATAATGTCAGTTCTTCTGCACTTAATACTTTTAATAAAACTATTTAGTTTAAGTCGTACAGAATGGGTAAATGTGGATCAGAAATCATTACCACAAAAGAATAGTCAAAAAAACATAAATCAAAACGGAGATAAAGGGTTTGATACAAATACGCCAAGTCCCGCTTGGGTTGCTTATCAGCATGAGAGGTATGGTAATTCTCCATCGATATCGACTAACCAAAGCTCAGTCAATAACACAAGTCCCGCCAAACCAGTAAAACAAAAAGTGGAGACTACTTCCAGGCAAGACATGAATAACGATTACGAATTTGATGATGAAACTGAAAATAATGAAGAAAATTCCAATGAAAATGGTGGCTCTATACATAATAATAATGGAATACAATATCCATCAATTAATGGATTTATAAAGTTTCTCACTTCGTTGCGAACAACTTGGATAAGGAAATCAGCTTTTACTATTAAACAAAAAATAAATTTACTCAAAAATCTGAGAGATAGTTTAATGCATATAATTGGTAAGTATTTAAATATCATAAATTAGATATATATAGAATTTTATTTGACTCTGCAAAATTAATGTGAAAAACCACAAAAATATATATTTATTTCTATATAAAAGATCAATAAATGTATATAGACACATAATACAATATATTATTTTACTGCCAATAATGGAATGGGACTTCATACTCAATAATATATGTAATATATATCTTATAATTGTCATCAAGTTCAAATAAACGTTAACATCAACTATTTACTTTTATTTCCCTGAATTGTGTAAATAATTTTAATATATGTTATTTAGTTAAAGTTGTGGTGCTCTTTAATAATTAAATAGTAATCATTTTCGGAACAATATTAATTAACAATTATACTCGTGAACAGTATCTAAATTCAACTACAATTAGTGCTTTGTTTGTGATTAGTAGCTCTTTGTCGGACAATAGTATTTTTCTTATAATTCTCATGAAGTTGGAATAGCTCTTACTATAAATGGTTTACTTTTATATCCACAAATTGTGTAGATCTTTTTAATATAAATATTGATTTTAATTTATCTTTGTGTTTTTGATTAGAATCTTTCTTATTGCTAAGTGCAATTAAATATATATAACAGAAAAAATTTAACTTTGTATTTTTCGCATTTGACATACTTTTCGAATTATTATTAATTCGACATTATATTGAAAGCAATAAAGTGACTATAATATACATACATATTACTTACAGCCTCTCAATAAATTTACATTTTTTAAATTACATTGCAATAAATATTTTAACGTTAAATATGTTTATACAAACGTTGTAACGAGCTTTTTCGACACTTTTCAAGACTAGGGTATACTAAGGACATACCAGAGTTCTGTACAAGATTCTTTAGAAATTTTTAGGAATAAAGGAAATTTTGTCCGTCGTTTCTATGATACAATGCCTACTTATTATGTGTGGTTCTGGTTCCTTAGCTCTTGCTTTTTTATTATATACTAACGAGTATATTTTATTATATACCTACTTATTTTGAATTAGTCAGTAATTAAAGTAATAATTAAATAAAAATATATGATTTGTTTACTATTTCTCTAACAGAAAAAAAATTTTCATTATTGTGGCAACCGAAAGTATATTTAAGACGCAAGCGTGGGATACTAGAGGAATCCAATTTGGAGTTCCCACCTGAAGCGTCTTTAATTAGCATCAGTTTTCTAACGTTTGCCGTTTTCTTAATAAAGCTTGTGTTGGTAAATAATTGAAATATATATATATATTTTTATAAAACATATTAAATGAAATAGATAATGTCAATAATCAACAAAACATTTATTTTCTTTTTCAGCGAGTTGTTCACATCGTAAAGAGTAAACATTACAATTTTACTGGTTACGGAATTACAAGTGATATATTGGGAAAAACAACTACTGTAAACTTTTAAATTATTTTATTTACTAATGTTAATTATAGTGAAATATTTTTAATAAAATGTAGTTTAAAATATTGTTTTCACTGTGGATTTAATTAAGTAATATGACATAAAAAAACCGTTCTTATCTTGAGTGATACTAAATCCAAAAATTAAAAACTATGTAGAAATAAGTTTTTGAAAACCATCAAAAGTGATTATAGTGAAGCAGAAAGCAGAAGCTGAGATATAGCGTATTTGTAAAGTGGAAGTATTAAAAGAGTGTCTAACTGATTATACCTTTGATAAGGTATTCTTTAATCTGCATTATTAGTTGTATATATATTTTTTTTCTGATTATCATACTCTAAAAAAAGTTTTCCACTGCTTTTTCGGTTTTTAAATATGTTATACATATATATAAATTTATAAGGAAATATGTATTATAAACAAACATATTATTTTAAATAGCTTAATCACCAAATAACATACATATTACATGAAGCATAAATGAAAGTATTTTACACTCTGTAATTATCGAAATTGTGTACACTAAAAATCGCATTAAGGCTGAATTTTAAAAAAATTTTATGCAATGTTAAAAATTAGTAGAAAAACTTTTTTATATAATGTTTTATGTTAAATTTAACGTAAAATGTGTAAGTAAAAAATATGAAATTACACATTTCTGAAGAAAATAAATAAAAAATAATGTTTAAAAATATAATAGTAATAATATAAAAATAAAATACAAAAATTATAATTACATAATTTTATATATTAATATATATACGTATTTGACTACTGTATTGTATTGGTTTAATAAAATGCAACGCTATCACCCCGAACTTAGTAGCTCCGCATAGAATTTAAAACACACATTAAATTCCAAATATATCAACCACACGTGCTATAACAACAATAGTAAAGCGTAACACATCTATGATTCATAATAATAATAATAGTAAATTACAAAAACTATTATTTGTTATTAATATATATATATGCATATATATAGTTAACCATCGTAGTTTGTTCACCACACTGTATATGAACGAAACGGTTTAATGAAATGCAACTCTGTTACTCCAACACTGAACAGTTTTCAGAACACACACACACACATTCAATCCCAAATATATTAACCACACGTGCTAGTGTTTATATAGTTTATTTTCCTTTAATAAATAAATAATTAAGATGAAAGAAAAAGTAATAATTGATGAAATTGTGGAAGCAAATGAATCAACTTTACCAACCTTAGGTGAGCCTTTGTTTTATATACAGTCCCCAATGTATGCTAATCCGGCATTTGTTTACAAAAGTAAACTTTCAGAATGGTGAGCTGAAGGAAGTTAATGAAGACAAAATGCAATTTCATGCAATTAAATATAAGGATAACACAAAAGGTGTTATGGTGAAGGTTAATGATGATGTGTACCATGGACCATTCACCGAAAATGAACACATGCAAAATTTTATATGCATACGAAACAAAGAAACTAACAAAGTAAGCGTTACTTAAATAGATATCTCAAAATTAGCTAAAAGTTGCAGTTTAGATGCGGCTCATACCCATTAAGCAGGCGATGGTCAACAATCAAGTCTACAATGAATTGGAGCGTAAACGTATAGCACAACTTCCGGCAGAAGTAAGTAGACTGCATATGTTAAAAGAATTCGGTGGGCGTAAGGCATCGCGTTTTGTGACCAGCCGCGAAAATATGAAAGTAAATATTGACATGGTAAAAGATGATTTGGATGCGACAGTCAATGACTCTAAGATTGAGCAAGATGATCCAAATGATAGCACCAGTAATGTGTTAGTTACACAGTACGACATAATACGGCCTAAATTTAATGCAGAAGCAACAAAACAGGAACAAATTTACGATGTACACGATGTAGTACCAGAGGAATTGCTTGAACGTTTGGAAGATGAAGCGAAGGCCGTATTTGATGCTGATGTTTCAGATTTACCGTATGTTGAAGTAAATTTTAATGTTGTACAGTATTATAATTATGTATATTTTTTTATTATAGTATCAATTCAGTGTATATACTTAATCTTGTAAAGAAGCTAAAGGAATCGCCAATTTCAAATCAAAGTATATTGCACATAAAATTATTGGTGTATATGGATTGTTTGCTAAATTTTATAAAATCGCGTGCACGCAGTATGAAGAATGTTGAATTATCACAAATTAGTGAAAAAGTGGAAAATCATGTGCGTTCTAATTTCGTAAATCCAAATGGTACATCTTTGTAAGTATAGAGTATTTTTTAAAATTATTAAATAAACTTAATTTGTTTTTACCTAATTAGCTTACGCACCGTTCTGGGTACAGAGAAATCCATTTGTTATTATATTGTATTAGCATTATTAACAAGCGAAAAATATGAGGTGGATATGAAAATTCTTCTGCAGGATCTTTGTGTACCTAAAGCAAAGATAGTCAAATTGGCACATTTAGTCAATGCACGCGTTAAAGTTGGATCGGATCGTCTTTGCCTGTATTTACCAAAGAATATGCCTGAACTTAAAACTAGAAAGAGAAAATCGTTATAAGAAATATTGTTAAAATGTTTTGACTGTAAATAATTTAATTTTAATTCTATAAAATAAAAGTGTTCAAGTGAACATAAATATTTGAATAGTTGTTGATATTTTTATTAAATTATAATAAAATAGTTTTTAATAATTAATCAACACTTTGTTAGTTCACACTATGAATCAAAATCAAATTTGAACTTTGCAATAGCAATTAAAAATGAGCATATATTTCTTTAACGAATTATTTACTGAATTGAAAAATGTGATAAGTTACCTCTTAATAAATTTAAATAATTGTCCTGAGTTAAAGTATTTTATTCACTAGCATTACGAATCCTAATGAAGTTCGAATCTAACCAAAGCGGTCATGAGGGAAACTATAAATAATATCTAATATTATTTTATTTATAAATTTAAAAGAAAAAAAAAAATTTTTATATGATTTAATATTGGTAAAATGTAGTTTTTAGCGGCGTCGTATAATAAACAATAATTGAAACTAAAATCTATAGAATATTCAGTGGTCTTCGTCTTCAATATAAAAACTTAATTATTTTTGATGTGTAATGCATTTAAAATAAAACTATAAAAATGTATAAAAATCAATATAATTTAAATAAAAAGTAAATTAGAATTTTGTTGCTATAGCAAAAATAAATTATTTTGTCAATAAAGAAAAGATACGACGCCACACATACACACACACACATACACATACATACATGAATGAAACAAACAAGTTCGTATGATTCATTACGCCTTACCTGAAAAATGTGTATAAATCAACAAGAGAATTATGCTTTTATTATGTTAATTACTTTATTGATTTAAATTTAGTAAGCTATAGAATGTAGTTATTGTTTAATTAATTGTTAAATAAGCTTGATATCTTGACTAATTATTTAGTTACAAAAATACATTTCAATTTATTCATACTTTATTTAACATTTATTCATTTAGAGCTTTAACTAAACCGCAAATTTAGTATTTAAAACGCTTTACGTCGAGATTTATAACATTGAAAATACAAAATATATTATTAACCAAAATTTCATATAGCAAAAAAACGAGATAATAATAAATTCAAATGAAAACATTAAAAAAAATACTTTAGTAACAATTTCAATTTACTTAAAAACAATATATTGTAAACTTTTCATAATATTTTTTAAATAAGAAGTACGAAAATAAAACTCAAATCTTCAATTAATTTTAAACATTCTAACCGATATACCTATAGTCTCGCCATCCCTCCCCGTTGTTCTGTTGAATATGTATTTATTGTATTGGAAACTTTAGACAGCCAAACCGAAAACTGAAACAATGCAATACATTGTTTTATTTTCCCAGCGTACAGTGCAACTGCCGTCAGTATCGTTATTCCAAAAACAGGAGCTTGCCGTATGTAAGCCAGCGCCGTTCTTCTGCATAATCATCGATGTTACGATGTATTTATATGGCTTTTGTTCCTTGGTCAAAACACTGAGACAATTTTCTACCACTTGGCCAGTCCAATTGTTTACCTTATCATGTTGGTACGCATTACCGCCGATGGTGTTTTCTATAGCTTCTTTTATAATTTTGCTTACATCATCCACGACAAAGTGACTCTCTTCGCGTGCGCCTTCCATTTTGTTGCTTAAATATTTAAAACATATTTTGTTAGAACACACATTATAAAAACTAGTCTTAATTTCTTACTTGAAAATTAATAAAGAATATTATAATACAGAATCATACAAAAAAGTGCTACAATGTATTACAAACAATTATTTTGGAATGCCTTTACTCTAGTTAATCTCAATAATGTTTTGTGCTAAAATTGCGAAATGTCAATAGCGAAAAGGTGGGCAGCGTTGCCATTCTTAAAATTAATTATGAAAAGAATTTTTTATTAAATATGTGCATTAAATATATATATTTGCTATATTTAAGTAAGTCTTAATATCTACTTTAAAATGATTTTTAAAATTATTTTTAAGAGCGTGCAAGGAGTTGTTGTAACCACGATTGTATATTACATATTATATAGCATTTAAACTGGCAGCAAATACCTCATTTCAAATCACTCTGATTTATCAATTTGCGTATTGATTTGATTTTTAGCCTATGCCGAAAAAATGTTGAATAAAATATACCTTCAAACTTCATAATATAAACTTTATATAATATAAACTTGTTTCTAACTTCGATAAAATAATTTTTGGGAAGTACAAGTTCCAATAAGAAATGTATCATTTTCAAGGAAATGCAACCACCAAATATTTGTTTTCCTATTTTTTTGTAAATATGTCAAAAACAGCTTTCTCAAACTGTTTTATGCCATTAAAAGTTTTTATTTAGGGTATGTTCATTGTATTCAAATGCATATGGAACGTATTTGGAACTCATTTGTACAAAATCAGCAAATGGAATTCATTTGCGCATATGAGATTTTGTATGCAGAAATCAGTAATTTACTTCTCATCTATGATTTTTGATTCAAATCAGTCATTTGAGGTCAATGAAAATGCTATATTAAACTACAAAAATATGACTAATTACATGTTTAAACTTCATTTATTAGTCAACAATATGGCAACACTGCATTGGTGTACGTGCAAGTCAAAGAATACATGAGCAATTATTCTTTGGTGCGAACATAGAAGCAAAACAGCGTATGATAAAATATTAAAGAGTTTAAAGTAAAATATAAATAAGTGTTTAAGTTTAAAATATGACAACATCGAATACATTTTCAAGTTCAGATACCGCTGCTTTGGAACGCGAAACCGAATTGACAGATGAACCCACCGTAACGCAAGAACAAATGTGGAACGATAAGCACCAAAAGACTGCAGTGGATTGGATTCGTCAGAATGCCTATCAAAGAGTTAGTTTATATCAAGTTTATTATAAAATATTTTATTAAAAGTGATTTTTCTTTTAGGTTTGTTTACAATTTCCGGACGCTTATCTACCACACAGCAATGCTATTTGCGATAAGTTAAAGCAAGTGTTACCTGGCATCAACTTCTTTATACTCGCTGACACTTCTTATGGCAGTTGCTGTGTAGATGAGGTAATATTGCGTAGTCTAAGGATGATGATAATATTACTTGGATAGAATAATTTTATATACAACAAATGTTGAGTTTTTATTAAAGTATTGAATTTTGGTTTTTAGATTGCTGCAGCGCACATTGATAGCGACAGCTTAATACATTTTGGAAATGCCTGCCGGAGTAAAGTATCTCGTTTGCCTGTGTTGTACATGTTTCCTGAATTACCAATTGACCTGCAACAACTATTTGAAAAGATGTCAATGCTAAAAGATAATAGCAAAGACAAGGTCTTGATCGTCTATTTAGATATTGGCTACCACCATTTGCTAGAAAATGACTTGACCGATATGGAAACGGCTTCTTTAAGTAGTAATCTTGTTAATATAAAGTATGTTTTTTATATTTATTAAATATTTTTTCTTCGTTAGAGAATTTAAAGGAAACGCTCCAATGCAAAGATGTTCATATTGTGGCTTATCCTGCAGTGGAGGAAAAAGATCAAATATTATGTAATGATGAGCAAATATGTGTGTTTGTTGGAGAAGATAATAGCAGATTCTTTAATTTGTCATTAACAAAGAAAGGTAAATCTTCAATTTTTTAAAATGATTACAAATTTATCTTAAGGCAATCTGTGTTGGGGAAAAATACAGTATTTTGTTGATCATATCGTTCCAACGGTTGGGGTTTAAAATAGTAGCAAAGTCATTTAATATCTTTTTTATTTACATATATTAGTATTTTTAATGTCTTGAAATATTAAAATTTAATTTTTTTAAACATACATTTTGCAGCTCAACAGTGGTTCATTTTTAATCCATTAACAAATACTCTAAACGAAAAGAATCCTCTGACTGCGAACTACATAAGACGTCGTTATTACTACATTGAGAAATGTAAGGATGCACAAACATTGGGACTTGTTGTAGGCACACTCACTGCTAGCGGATACTTGGACGTCATATCGCGACTACAAGAGATGGCAAAGAGTAGGGGCGTTAAGACACAATTGATATCGGTTGGACGCATTAATCCAGCAAAATTGGCAAATTTCTTGGAGATAGATTGTTTCGTGTTAATTGGTTGTCCCTTCAATAACATATATAATTCCAAAGAATTTTATAAACCAGTCGTTTCTGTATTCGAAGCAGAAATGGCATTAAATCCTGCATGGCATATGAAGTATCCAGAAGCTTATGTAACTGATTTTACCGAACTCCTCCCAGAAGGTAGTAACTTTATCGCATTTAATAAGGAAAATATTGCCAGACAAGATGTTAGTTTAGTAAGTGGTCGGCTGCGACATGCCACAATTGATGATAGCGTGGAGTTGGCAAACACAAACGCTCTAAGCGCACAACAACAAGCTTTGGTTACACAAGGCAAAATGGAAGTTATGACTACAAATGTTGGATTAACTTATGAAGATCGCACATGGAAGGGCTTGGAGCCTGCATTGGGCTGTACTGAACCAGCGAAATTACAAAAAGGGCTGAGCGGTATACCAATTAAGTATACACACGATTGAATGAACAATATTAGGTTTACTTTTTCTTTTGTACTACTATTTTTAATATTTTATAATTAATAAAATTGAATATAGTTTAATCAACATTGTAAATTTTGTTTATTGTATAGTCCTTGAATCCTTTTGTATCTAATTTGCAGTGGTTTGAAATTGAAATTTTGCTGAGTTTTGTTTAGAAATTTAATTATTGATAATTTTTATTTAGTTAGACTATATTTAAGCGAGCGCCAATCTTAAACTCTTAACCAGTACATTGATGAACGAATTCTGTTATAGTCGGGCAAATTTTCTACTGGACCAACTGAAGCGACAGCTGGACATCTATCGTAAATGTATTTCATAGCTACATCACGTACATTTTGTACGGTCACCTCATCAATACGGTGTTCAAGTTCGTGCAATGGTATGCGACGATTATAGCAGAGCATCTGGCGGCCAATGTCTTCACAAATTGGTGTGGTACCATCGAGTTGTAAAAGCATGTTAGTCTTCAACAAATTCTTTGCACGTTCAACTTCAGCATCAGTTACCATAGTGCAGAGACGCATCCACTCTGTTTGTACGTTGAAAAGCATATCCTATAAGAACAAATACTGTAAGTATTGTAACTTAAATTTTTAAGTATCACTTTACCTCGCATTGCAAAGGATCGCAGACAAAGTAAATACCCCATAAGCCAGTATCCTTGTAGCAAGTATTGAAAGATTGGAAGCTGTGACATAAATCTGAAATATTTAATGAAAGAATTACACTAGTAATATAAGCCTAATATTTAAGAGTGTTAGGGAACATTTTAGAATCAATATTTTATTTACTTACTGTCTTCGGCGCTGGCACGTGCTAAATTCGAAGCGTTGTTAACACCACCACCTTGTGAACGATCCCATGCGCCAATTAATGTATTAGCAACCATCAATGGAATATTATCTTGGTCAGTCCAGCCACAACCTTCTACAGCAATAGCCACATGAGCTAATGGCAAAGTATCATCACGTACACGCACTTCGGAACCAGTAAACCGGCAAGATGTAACCTCAGGCATTTTGCCGTCGAAAGTATTTTCCAATTTTCCTAAATTCTGATCAGCTAGTTTGACTAATTCTTCGTGTTTGACACCACCAGCTCCAGCAAGTACAATACGAGAGGCCTTGTAATGGGTATTAATGTAGTTTGAAAGATCATTCTTTCCAATGCATCTAATAAAGTCATACATGTATTCCAAAAAAACACAATTAAATATATTAAATGATTTACTTAATATTCTTTGTGGGTCCCAAAATAGTTTGACCTAATGGGGTTCCTTGATAGGCAGTGGCATGTAAATGATCGAATACAACTTCCTGAAGATTGCTCTCGACTTCTTGCATTTCACGTAAAATAACTGATCGTTCACGTTCAATTTCGGACTCGCCTAATTTGGAATTTTGAATAATATCTGCTAAAATCTCAACAGCTTTTGGTACATCTTTTGATAAGCATTTGGCATAGAAAACAGTTTGCTCGCGAGAAGTGTAGGCGTTTAGGTGTGCGCCCATATTTTCGACTTCCAACTCCAAATCGGTTTGAGAGCGTTTAGCTGTGCCCTAATAATTATTATTTTTTAATAAATATTTTTAAAAAAAGTTAATACTATTAACTTACCTTGAAGGCCATATGCTCGAGAAAATGAGCTACACCATTGTTTTGACTAGTTTCGGAGCGAGAACCAGCATCGATCCAGAGACCTACAGTCGCGGTAGACGCACCAGAATCTTCGCTAGCAACGCGTAAACCATTATTCAATGCTGTTACTTGCGTGGCTGGTATATTGAGAAGAGTTTTTTTTAAAGCAGCATCACTAGCTTTGAAACGCTATTATTTAAACAAAATATATGGATAATTAGTAATTTTAAAGTGTTTTATAAGCACATAACCTCAAACGAGGTTTGTACTTGGAAGTTTTAAATAGTTTCACAATAATTTAAAATACCAATTAAATAAATATCAGTCGTTAATAAGAATCAGTTATATTCTCTTTATATAATTCGTATATCATTAATTTTCAACTGCTTATTTCTTTTCAATTACGTAATTTCATATGAAAATTTCAGTTACCAAATGTAAAATTATGTTTTATCAGAAACTTTGTGTCGGATGTTATTTACCTTTAAAATGGTGACAGTCCTCGAAAGGGTTTTCAAATTTTGTGAAATACCAAGCACACGTAATGCCATTGCTTTCGATGTTATTTAATTTATTGTGATAAATAAAATAAATTTTGTGCACCAAGTCCAAAAAGACGGTGTCTAAAAAATTTTTCCTCTGAAGGTAGTGTGTTGCTGTATGCAGTAAGAAATGTCAAATTTGTGAGTGATGCCAGACATATTTAATGTCATGTGTTGCTTATAAGAAAACCAAATTTTATTTATTTATATATACGCATTGTATTTCATTACTTAACCAATTAACATTAGCAAATTAAAATTTTTTGTTTCAAAGTAGCTAAAAAATACTCACGACTTACAAAAGAAAAGAAAACATATAAAGCAACAACAATCTTTTGAATAAGGGTTCACTCGCTAAAAATTTTGTTTTAGGTTTCAGTGCAGCCAAACTCGAAAAGTAATCTATTGTGAATATGTTGCAAAATTCCAGTCATCCGTTAAAATCGTGTGAGCATTTTATTTATTTAAAAATTCAAACACATAATTAAATAAACTAATTTAAATACATAAGATAGAAATGATTACTATTATCTTTCTTATACTGATTTTGTTTTCTTTTATTTAAATTATATAATTTTTATAGTATGTATACAATTTTTATATTTCATATTATACATAACACAACAAAAAAATGTAAAAAAATAAAAATATTTAACGTATTTTAAAAGTGATATGAATATGATTCAACCAGTCTCAGTGCTGTTTTTTGGGTAATTATTGAATAAGAGTAAACTCTGTGTAAGGGGTTTTTGTCACAAGGATTTTAAACTGGAGCACAGTAAAGACGCGATTGTTAATTACACTTAGCAGTACCCGTTATACTCTGGTTAAAACAATAAGCGTAACCACAACAACAACAACAACACTGCTCGTTTATTTAGTCCAACCTTTTTGAAACCGCTTAACTAATAACTCAAATTGTATGGTTGCCAAGACTAAAAACTCGTCTATTGTGAACGATTTTTGGAAGTACATATGAAATTTTCAGTTCATTGTCAACGAATGATTTGTTAATTTTTTGTATTTCGTGTTATCATTGTTTGTAACAAATACATTATTTTTTTTATTTATTATTTTACTGTTAAAAGGAATGAAAATTCATATTTTAATTATAATGTAAAAAGATAAATGTTCTTACCAATAATTATAAAGAATTATTATTCATTTTTGAAATTTTACACGTTTTGCATATGTAAGCCTAACAAATTTTCCGTTTTGTCCAGAGTTGCCATCTAAAGTAGTACTTATTTTATTTGTTCTTTTGCGACATGCTTACAAAAGAAAAGGCCTAAAAACAATAAATAAACAAACTTTAAGAAATACATGCAGTTATATTTTAATGTTTGATATAATATGGCAACACTGTTTTTCCACTTCATAAACATTGAACACAGCTGACTTTTCCTACATTTTTGGTTAAGAAATAGATGTGTTGTTAGGTTGATTTGATTATCGCAGTTTAAGATGCCGCAGGATTCAAATAAAGTTGTGGACTTCGGTAATATTATTTAATTGAATTTATTCAGAAATTTTAAAAAATATTTTGAAATAAAATCTGATGAAATTTTAGATGTCGTTAAGTACTTCCTAAAATTGCTGGAAGAGGATAAGGATCTGTCATCTGGTATAGCAGCTATTAAAACGTTGCTAATGATACTTGAGAAAAAACAATGTATGTTGAATATATAATACATATTAATTTTATAATAATTGTAAATATAATAGTTGGCACTATACATATTCTACACACTACCATGCGAGAGGCTGTGGCAGCCATGCGTAATACAGATTTGTCCATTGCGGCTGTAGTGTCTGGCGGTGAGCTGTTCTGCCGTTTCATTACATTAAGTTTGGACGATAAACATATGGAGGAATGTCGGCAAATTATGTTACATCGTGGAAAAATATTCTTAGCAAAATTGTTAAATTCGCGTAATGTTATTGCACAACAAGCGCAACAGTTCATTACGGATGGTTGTCGTGTGCTGACGCACTCGCGTTCACGTGTTGTGCTTAAAACACTGATCAGTGCTGCAAAAGCCAACAAGGAATTCCATGTTTATGTGACACAAGGTGGACCTGATAATCCAGGGTAATATTCAATATTTCTAAAAACTATAACTATTTTGAAATATCATAATTTATGCATTTTTTAAAATAGTGAGCAAATGGTCGCTGATTTAGAAAACGCAGGTATTGATTCAACACTCATTTTGGACTCAGCAATTGGTTACGTTATGGAATCTGTTGATTTTGTAATGGTAGGCGCTGAAGCGGTTGTTGAGAGTGGTGGTATTATAAATCGTATAGGCTCGTTTACTATGGGTCTGTGTGCGCGCGAAATGAAAAGACCTTTCTATGTACTCGCGGAAAGTTTCAAGTTTACACGTTTATATCCTCTTAATCAAAGAGATTTACCTAACGAATATAAGGTATGCTTCGATGTGTTACTGACTCTTTATTATCAATTCAATTCTTATTACTTTTGCTTTCAGTATTCACGTAAGGACTTAAGCGATGTTTCGAAAATTCATCCACAGGTGGACTATACACCACCCGCGTATATAACATTACTGTTTACTGATTTAGGCATACTAACACCTTCTGCTGTGAGCGATGAATTGATAAAACTGTATATGTAGAGACAATGATTCCCTTCTTATATGAAATTTGACCATAAAATTTATAAAAGTGAAAGTAAATTTTTGTTGATTTTCAATTTAATTAATTATATCATTTATTGTTTTAATATCAACGGTTTACATTTCTTGTTAGTACTTCTTTCTGTGCGATAATAACACTAATATGGGAGCTAAATATTTTATATATTTAAATTCACACGTAATTATTAATATATACTATATTTTATATATTCAATTTCAAATATATGTTTATATTAATTATACTGTGTTTAACTTGTACGTAACTCAATTGAATTGACAATAATAAATTTCGTTTACGAAATACGAAATCCTTTTCTCTGTGACTCCGAACCAACTAATATAATTAATTTAAAGCATCAATGCGAAGTTGTATTTGCATCGAGACTATTTCTGTTTGTGAAAAGTAAATAAAGTGCATTTAGTTTTGCTTATAATAAAGTGATAATAAAAAAAAAAATATAAATTCTTGAAAAATAAAACATATTCGTTAAATAAGTACTTCCTTTTTGGAAAGGAAATCATACCATACATTATATGTGTTGTTTTTTTAATTTCAGAAACTGACAAAAAATATATAAATATTAAAAAAAGCGATAACATTAAACAACAAAAACTTCTCTAAAATAATCAAACGTACAAATTAGCAATGTCCTCTTCATCAGAACTGTAGCCATCTTGTACGTCCAAATCTTCTTCCTCGCTCTCCTCGACTTCAGCCTGTACCAAAAGTAATATATTTGAAACACATAAATGAATAATTTTTATAAGTATACGTACAATTTGCCCCGTTTGTACATTGATTTCTATTTGCAAACGTATGTCAAGCACAAGAAAAGCTGAAGTAATCAGTACTGGTATCGTCAAGCGGCTCTTATAAGCCAAATCCGTTAAAAATAAAAATAATTTCCCAAATTGTGTGTCCATACTGAATCCTCTATAAATATTTTAGTGGTATGTTGTTTTTAACGACTTGCTCGTCCGTCCGTTTCCTTGCTTTCGTCTTCCAATTGATCGTATTTAACAATATTTACTGTTTCGCCAATCGTAATCGGCTGCACAGGCTGTATATGTCGGCAAATCTCTTGCACTGTAGACTCAGCACCACTCACTGGTGTATCCAATTCTAATATGTCATAGTTCTGTGTACTTGCGGGAAAATCGTCTGTCAGCAGAGTCCTTAAGCAATCTTCTCGCTTTTCTGCTAACGCCTTCACAAGTTTTGAATCTTTTTTAATTTTTTCAAGTTTACGTTCTGTCAATTAAATATTTTTTTTTTTAATTTAGATGAAAAAAATTATGGCTACTCTATTTACCTAAACCACGTAAGTAACTATCGGAATCCGGTAGCGGCTGATGATTCTTAGACTTAGTACCGTTAGAATTGTTGTTTGTGTTGTTAGCGGAAGCAGAAGATATAGTTGTAAAATTATCTTCGAATTCCAAAGATGCTGTCGTTGCTTCTGTTTCCGGAGCTTCGTTGCTCAGCTCGTTGTCTTGTTCGTTATTTTTAAGCTTATTATCGCTCAGCCAAGGATCTGACATTTTCTTACTTCACCAAACAATAGTTATTTTATTTCTATTTGGAACTTAATAGGTACGTCATATTTTTACTTCCAGTATTTACTTATTTACTTTAAAAAGTATTAAAAAATACTTTTGTTGCAAAAGTAGTGCTGCCAACTTGTAAAACTTTTAGCTTAAGCAATGGCCCAGCACACAACAAAAGCACGACAAGCTTTACAGTAAAAAAAAACAACGATGTGTAACGTGACGTCATGGATCTTTTATTCATAAATTTCGTTTGACATTTTGAAATGTATGTTAATGCTATGGGGGGTGTGTATTAACGATATGATCATGGTACCGGTAAAGCATGATAAGATACTCATACTACACGTTTAATATATATATCTTGCCGCATTTGTATATCCGACATTTCTTTGGACTTCTTATATCGTCCAGTCAATTGTTCTAAATCAGGTATCGATGCGGAACGATATAATATCATAAACATCAGCAGTTTTCACCGCAACTGCTTGTGTTATTCTATATATTGAAAATGTTATAAGCAGGAATTATGGAATACAGTTCATCATCATTCTTTTCTACCATTCTTGGTAATATATACTTAGGCCGTGCGCGAGTTAAAGTAAACTGAAATTTCCTAGAAATTTTTTGCACTGCATTTATGTAAATATTTTTTTATTGCACTTATTTATTATTTTTGGTTAAAAGTTTCAAATTCACAAAATTTTTAACAAGGTAACACTTAACTTCTTTAATTTTTATCTAATTTACCCTATTCGAAATTCTCGTACATACCAACATTCGCTGCCATGTCGACATAATTTACTATTTGCCTCAATTTACCAACAATTTACTCGAACTCACACATGGGCTTATTTGTATTTATACACAATGTAGTTTGCTTGCATTATATGCATTTGTGTTAGATTTGCTCTTTACGGAAACATGACATTTGACAGATTGCAACAGTGATGGAAATGTCTGAAAGATACTTTAATAAGGGATTTGTTATTTTTTCCGCACATTCCCATCGGCTTTATGCTCATCATGTTGACTAAAAGTAATAATTAATTTAAAATTATTTGTTTTAATAAATTAAAATTATTATTTATTGCGTAATATTGGCAACCCTACATTTAATAGCTGTTTGACATTTCTGCTAACGTCAAACCGGCAGCATGCAAACCGCACATTTCAACGTCCGTCTTTCTAAACTGCAATAATAAACAAACTATAACGAGAAAAATAAGTCTATAAAATGGATTCCTTAATATCAGATACAAATGGTTTAACTATTACAAAAGATTTAAAATTGCGGCCTATGAAATGTGAAGCATACACACTCTCGAATAGTGATAGTTCTGTTACATATTCACAAGGTAAATTAAATCTCTAAGATATTAAAAGAAATGTAAACAAATATTTATTTTTATTTAAATGTGAAGGTATGACATGTGTTGTGGCGGCATGTTCTGGTCCTATGGAGTGCAAACTTCAACATATGAATGGTGAAAATGCTTACGTTGAATGCATTTATCGACCCAAAGCTGGTGTGGCTACAATTCACCATAAATTGTTTGAAGGGATAATAAAAGATACAGTGATCGCAACGTTTTATACCAACAAATTGTGTCGCGCAAAGTTCTCAGTACAAGTGCAAGAAGTGGAAGATAGAAGTGGTGTAAGTGATTTATTTAATTAAATTGCTTTCGCTAACTTGTTTTGGATTTCAGTTATTCGCTTGTGCGCTCAATGCGGTTTCCTTGGCAATGCTTATGAATGGTGCGTCTATGAGATATGTATTTACGGCAGTACATTGCATTTTGGATGCAAAACAGCGTCTAATACTGGACCCTGATTTAACAGAGTCAAAAAATAAACTTGCCACTTTTACATTTGCGTTTGAAAATGTGCAAAGAAAAGTTGTCACGGTTTATGCCAATGGCAGCTACACTCGTGCACAATTTAATGATGCTGAGCTGCTATGTCGAGCAGCCAGCTTTGAGGTTTTAGACTATTTTCGTGCCTTTATAACACCTTTGTACAATGTAATACGCAAGAACGTGGGAGTCGTGGCGCTGGATTATAGATCAAGTGAAGAAGATGACACAAAAGCAGAAAATGCTAGTAAAAATGAGAAAGATTGAAAAGTTAATTTTAATAAGTATTTTTAATTAGAATAAAAAAAATTGCGTAAGAAAGACTAATGTTTTCATCATAGTCTGGGTAATAGGAAAAGGTTCAATAAGCGCCTGCAATCGACTCGACGACCAAGAAGTGCCGTACAGCACACCCAAAAGGGACTATGCAAACTGATATTTTTGGGGTACAACAATAACAAAAATTAAATAGAAAATTCTTCTTCTTATAGGAAATATTCTTTATTTATTGTAGAAATCTGATATTGTGCTAATGTAAAGTGGCGTACCTTTTAGCACTTGCGAATTGGACTCGGTTATATTGGCTACAATAAAATCTCCGGCAGCGATTTCCTTTGTCTCTACACTATTTTTCGATGTAGGTAAGGCTGTTGCAGGCACAATAACTTTAATGTTAGCTTCATTGCGACCAAACCAACTTTCACTTGAGCGTTTGCTTTTCCCTTCTAAGAGTATAAGTTCATCTCTTCCCTCATATTCTTTCTGCAAGGCTGTTGCAGTGTGTCTAAACGCCTTGACCATGCGTTGTAAACGTTCAATTTTGACAGCTTCAGGTACATCATCCACATATTTACGATGTGCGGTTGTACGCTCACGCATGCTGTATGCAAATAGAAAAGCCACATTATACCGCACCTCTTCGATAAGTGTTATAGTATCGTCGAATTCTTCTTCAGTTTCTCCACAAAAACCACAAATGAAATCACTAGAGAGACCAACATTAGGTACGTAGCTTCTAATGGTATCAACCAAGCGTAGATAGGCATCACGTGTGTAGCCACGTCGCATACGCGCGAGCACCGCATCATTGCCTGATTGTGCTGGCAAGTGCAAACTTTTGCAAACATTCGGATAATCACGTATAACACGCAATACATCTTCACTGAAGTCCTTTGGGTGTGGTGATGTGAAACGTATACGTATCTCAGGCACAGCTTCTGCCACAGTACAGAGCAGCGTAGCGAATGGCACGCCACCGATTTTTGGCTTATAAATTGTACTAAAACCTGGTGCTATGTTACTAGTAATTTTATCGTTAGAATTGCTAACAGTTATGTCTCTATAACTATTGACGTTCTGTCCTAGGAGTGTAACCTCTTTGACACCTTTATCACGCAGCGCCAACACTTCATTGACGATTGATGTCACGGGACGTGAGCGTTCGCGACCACGCGTAAAAGGTACTATGCAGTATGTGCACAAATTATCACAACCGCGCATTATTGAAACAAAAGCTGTAGGAGATTCCACATTCAATCGCACTGGCATCACATCAGCATATGTTTCGTCCAATGATAGCAGCACGTTAATGGTCGCTTGTTCATAATGTCTGGAAACAGCCAATAATCTTGGTAAGTCTTTGTAACTATCGGGACCGGCAATCACATCGACACACTGTTCACGTTCCAATAGGCGCTCTTTTAGCCTTTCCGCCATACAACCCAGCAGCGTTATCTGTAAAGGTCGACGTGCTTTAGAAAAATTTCAGTTTTTTAATTCAAATCTCTTGGGCACAGCAAAAGTTTATATAAAACTCACCTGGACGTTTTGACTTCATTGCGTTTAAATGCTTCAAGCGATTCCAAATTTTTTGCTCCGCACCTTCTCGTATGGCACACGTCACCAGCATGATTACATCCGCCTCCTGTACATCACTGGTTCTGTTATATCCGTTCTCTTGCAGCACTGCCCAAACCACTTCCGTGTCATTTGTGTTCATCTGACAGCCATAAACCTCGAAGAACACTCGGCGTCCCTGCCCAGCGTAAGTATCGGGATTTATATAAGGCACAATTGTAGTTGGGTCTGGTATTGCATTTACACGTGGTACGTGTTTAACATTAATGAAGTCCTGTAGGCCAGGACCGGTTGTGACTCTTTCCAAAAATGTTTCTCGTTGTGTATTTGAGACTTTGGTGGAATTTGTTGCAGTGCTTAAAATACGTTTGTGATTACTTTTAGCGGATAAAGTACGCCAGGTCCTGCTTAAACATAGTTTCATGTTGAAGTCCTTCACTTGAAGACAGATTTGTCTTATTAATTTTATTATAAAACTAAAGCAATTTTAGTTCACCGCATTTAAATTGCATAAACACATTAGGAAAACATCTGTGCTAGTCGCAGTGCAATGACGGTATGTACTCATGTGTAAATAGTGAAAAGTTATAACAGTTATAACAAAAGAGACGAAGGAAATTTTTTATATAAATACGTGGATATTTGATAAAAAAAACCGTTGATTTTAAATTTTGAATAATAACATATATTAAGTATTTAACTGACAAAACAGTGTGGTTAAGAATGATGGAATTCTTTTATTTTGCAATTACCAAATATATAAATCGAATAGTTTAGATTGTGATAGCAACTGGATAAAAAAATCAATGTTACTCTGTATTTATGATGGTGCAGAATAGATAAAGCTGGTCGTAATGTATAAAGGCCTGAACCTAACCTATAAACTATTATCATTACCAAGAATCTATGATTCTAATATGAATTAAAATTATGTTGTGTATTTATGACGTTTTCGATTGGTAAATTTGGATTCAATCTAGATTTGCTTTCGATCTGTCAAATTTATTGCCCAACCGAAAGTTTTTAGAGTACATGTAAGATTTTTGCAGTTTGTGTTAGCAGGCCTTTATAACTACACCGTAGCTGGTCCCAAGAACGGTTGAAAAAAAACAGAATGGAACTTGACCAGCTAACCAGAATTGCTTTTTGAACATCATAGCGTCTCAGGAAATAGGTGAGGACAAACAACAATTCTATAGCTTACTAAGAAAGCGAGTTACAATAGTCTTTGAACCCATCAGGTATTTATCTCATCTCTATATCTATATCTCTTCGTATATCTGCTCAAAAGCAGAATGTAGTTCTAATAGCACTTGATAAGTGTTCCTCAGATACACTACTATAATATAGTACAAATTAACTTGGCAGGACACTCATCATCTGCCATCTTTAGTTTGTTCAAAAGATTTGGCGAAAAGTTGTCTATAGAAGAGTAATGTGCGTTTAACAGTGGCGCTCGAGACTATTAGAAGAAAGATACAGAATGTGGTGCAACAGAGGAAGAATGATGGTCAAAAACGTCGTGATGAGAGTTATACATTTATGTCAGTTGGACCATTCGAGTTGTAGAACGGGGCAGGAGAGGAAGGGCGATGATCAGAAACTTTTTGATGAATGTTGTACATTTTTGAGAATTGTGAAGACCAATTTTTAAGGCTGCAAATTTATTTATACAATTGGTTGCAGTAGCTGCTTTGCTTTAAGTCCTAAAAGAAAAAAGAGTGCCAAACATCTGACACATAAATTGTATTAGTGTAGGATTGCAATGACCAATCCATATTGATATTCAAAAAACTGAAAAGAGTGGAGTCGTTCTAATAGGAACGCGGATCGGAAACCTCGTTGTGGAAGTTATACATTTTTTTTCAATTCTTAAAAACCACTTTAATCCAAAAGTCGTGGATTAGTGGATTACCTACCTAGGAAACATCGTTGCATTTTTTGCTCATGGTTTTATTTTATTGACTTCTACTTAGTCATTGACATTACTATCAAAGTTAAAGTATTGAGCTTTAGAGCGAAGTACATTAATCTTTTGAATATTTGGATTAAAATATCCTCTTCTCGGAGGTGAATTCAAACTTAATGAGGCAGCAGATTTTAGTAACTTAGTGCAGTTGTGAGTTTCTTAACTAGTTTGTTTGAATGTTCCAGTTGATGTCTTGGTAACAAACACAAATACGTTAAGGACATTGCATTGTTCAAATCCTGTACCACATTTAGTTGCCATGTTTATGTTGTACACGTTAGTGACACTACTTGTGCCATTGGCTTGTGTTGTGTCACATTGTGTTGTGTTGTGTTGACCATGTTAATACTTCTTATGTGTAAATATTGTTGTTGGTGTTGTTGTCATTTGTTTAGGTTGTTAACTACTCCAGCTCCAGTTCCAGCTCGAGTACAAGTTCGTTTGTGTTGACTTTGTGCACTTCAAGTGTGTGTCGGGCATTCGGATGGCATTGCGGCAATATTGTAATTATGATAATGCTCAGGTGGTGACAATTTTGTGACACCAACGATCTGGTCAAATAAATCTTTGTACTCGCACCAATAACAACAACTCCACTGCGAAATAACATTGTCCATGTAATCCTGCTCCATGCGTGGCTTGTAGAACAATGCAAGCTGTAGCAGTTACAAGTGGTAATGTATCGTAGCATCCTAAACATCTTAGGCATAATAAAATAGTTTATATTTAATTTATATTATTCAGTTTATTAAATGACACTCATTTATTACATAATTTTGGTGTTTTCCAAAATCCCTACTTAAAAGCTTTGTGGCTTCAATTACTGCTAGTTCAGTGGTAGGGGCAGAAGTAATATTTGATAATTTCAATGTGGCAACATTGTAGTAGGCATAGAAGTATTACCATTAAGCAAGCGAATGATAAGTATAAGGATAAGTAAGTAGGAAGTAGGGGAAGTATAAGAAATTCTAAGTATAAGGAATTCATTTTAGTGCTCCGTCGAATTTCAAAAAATGATTTTTCAGTTGGTAAATTTAAGTTAGCTTTAGTTAGTTAATACATATCTATCAATAAATCATATAAGTAGTGGTGGTACGTTTGGTTTAAAGTAGTCTCGAACTAATGGTTTAGAACAGTCCCGAATTATCCTTTAAGAAAAACCTCGAATCATTGCTTCAGAGTAATCATTTATCATCGAATCATCGTAACCTCAAACTAATTGTTCAGAGTTTTCCGAACTAATGGCGTGAAACATCTGAGAAGCAATGGTTTATAGTAGCTAAGAAATCAGTGGTTTAGAGTAGTTTTAAACCAATAGTTAAAATTAGCGTCGAACAAATGTTTTAATGTAGCTTCAAAAAAATTTTTTAAAATAGCCACTAAAGTATCATTTAGAGTTGCATCGAATCAATAGTTCAGAAAAGCCTCGAGACATTGTTCCAAAGTCTTAAGTTAATGGTCTAAAGACCTTCCGAACCACTGCTAAAGAAAAGCCGCCAGGTTTAAAGTAACTTCAATCTAGTGGCTTACAGTTACTGGAAGTAATAGTTGAAACTTATCTTAGAAACAGAGGTTTACA
>NC_051847.1:219972930-219982907 GCF_002237135.1 Teleopsis dalmanni
ACTGAAATAAATGTTATGTGAATGAGTCACCAAGATCTTATACGTAAGTGAGTATCGACAGTTTTATTGATAGCACCTCAAAAGGTAATCTAATCTCATTTTAATTGACTTAAAAATAAATTTAATAAATGTTTATTTTAATTTCATGCCTTTCAAATGCAAATGAATGAATAATGTTAACCCTTTTAGAGCAAAACAATTACTGAAAAATTAAATTGTTGAAAAATTAACTACTAATTCAACTAATAAAATAAATGCTCAATAAACCTACATCGCGAAGACAAGTCTTTTAAAATATACGAATTATTAAGGTATACACTAATAACATAAAAATCCAACCTATATGCAAAGATATATCTTTGGAAAAATGCAAAATACTGTAACTACACTTGTAACTTAAAAGCCTTGAAACAGAAAAATTTATAATAAACCTTTAACCCTTTACAAGACATATCTTCATCCTTTCCTAAAAGCAAACAAATATGTTCCCTTATAGTTTAAGAATAAGTTCTTAGGTAAATGCTTTTTAAATCCCCTAACATTTAAAGACTAACCATTGTCCCCACGCCTCTGTTATCTGAAAAACATACAAACAAAGAAATTATCAGTTAAACAGAAATATTTTACAATTGAATCAACCATGAGAGACCCGGAGTTCAGTACGCAAAATGTTGTCGAAGCAAGTAAAACGTAGTCTGCGTTTCAGTAATATCGGATCTCCATGGATTGTAACACAAATTGGATGTAAAAATTATGGAACTCAAGCTGAATTGAATGTAAAATTTTAAATTCAATTTACAAAGAAAAATATGAAGATATTGTATGAAAATTAATAGGAAAGCAAGCCTACAGAATTCAATTTAAAAAATGCACGACCAAGTGAAGAAGTACCGGGTCCCAGCAAACTGGAGTTTGTACGTGGATTTTTACCAGGAGGTAAGAGTTACAACTATTTTAAGAAATTTCGTTAATTTATGTATACGAACTATATAACGATGTCATCATAAAATTTATATAGTTGATATTGTTGCATATAATTAATTTTCTTCTTGCCATCCATCTCTGGAAAGCATTCTCTTATCCGCCACATGAAGACGCACTGGATGCTTACCATAGATAGCTTAACCCAAGGAACAATTAACCTTACTTTATTTTAAATTAATTCACTTCTATCATTTTTCTTCCATCTATAGGTCTCTTCTACAAAAAAGGCTTAAACGATATGATTTTAATTCTGTCCAAAAAATATGGTAATTTATATCGAATACCAGGATTGTTTGGGAATAATACTACCTACGCAACACTTAATCCCAAAGACTATCCTGTATTGTTTCGTAATGAAGGCAAGTGGCCTATACGTAGAGGTTTCAGTTGTATAGAACATCATCGAAAAGTGCATAGACCAGAATTCTTTGAGGACGTAGAAGGATTAACAACATCGTTAGTAGACTGCTCTAATTATAACATAATATTTTTATAATATATAAAATATTTAAAATATTTTATTATATTTCAAGTTCTGGTGAACAGTGGGCTAAAGTACGTACTGTAGTGAATCCAATACTCATGCAACCAAAGAATGCCAAACTCTACTTTAACACGTTGCTCGATGTTAACTATGAATTTTTGGAGAGGTTAGTGTTTAAAAAAAAATATTTAAAATTTACTTTTAATAAATAAATTATTTTTTATTTATTTATTTAAAAAAACAAACAAACTTGCAGAATACGTACTATACGCGATCCTAGCACACAGGAAATGCCTGATGACTTTGAGGATGATATCAATCGGTTGACACTAGAATCAGTCGCTGCTGTGGCTATGAACACACAATTGGGTCTCATTCATAAGAATCGTCATACTGCAGAATCGAAAACTATTATAGAGACAATACGAAGCGTGTTTGAGTTGGCCTATGATTTGGAAATACAACCACCAATCTGGCGATATATCAAAACACCACAATATAAAAAAATGATGAAGTCACTGGATACAATGCTGGACATCTGTAATAAATATATCAGTGAAGCACTAAGCAGGATTGAACACGATGAAAGTGGAAAACTGACAACAGAAGCTGGTAAAGAGAAGAGTGTTTTGGAGAAATTAGCAAAGAAAGACAAAAAAATTGCTGTAGTCATGGCGTTAGATATGATGTTAGCTGGTGTGGATACAGTAAGTATAGAAGAAATACATATATTTTTTTAAATCTGATTTAAATTATTTATATTTGAAGACAAGCACCACAATAACTAGTATATTGATTTGCATTGGTAAGAATCCAGAAAAACAAGCTAAACTATTGGCAGAGATAAAACAGATATTACCGGAGAAGAGTTCTAAACTGACAATCGAGAAAATGAATAATCTGCCTTATTTACGCGCCTGCATTAAGGAAGCTATGCGTCTATATCCTATAGGACCAGGTACGCTGCGCGAAACTCCTTACGAGATCGTATTAAGTGGTTATCGTATACCAGCCGGTGTAGATGTGGTCACAGTAGGAAATTTACAAATGTGTGATGAAGAATATGTGCCACATGCTAAAGAATTCATACCGGAACGTTGGTTGCGAGATGAGCAGGCTGCTAAGTATGCTGGAGATACAGCTAATTCGTTTATGTATTTACCCTTTGGTTATGGGCCTCGCAGTTGTGTAGGAAAGCGCATAGTCGACATGGAACTTGAAATCTCAATTGCACATTTGGTGCGGAATTTCAATATTGAATTCAATTATCCTATAGAAAATGCCTTCAGGCAAAAATTCATTATGGTTCCTAATATACCATTGAAATTTAAATTTGAAGAAAGAAACAATTAATGAATATGTTATTATGTGATGTAATGTTAACAATGATGTTAATGCAAATGTTATATATTCCATTTATTATATTATTTTTCAATTAATTAAAATATTAAAACATTAATAAAAAATATTTTATAATGTTATAAAAATATAATATTATTATATTCACTTATTATAATAGATAAGACATAAAATTAAGAAATGTTTAAAGTTTCGCTACAAACTACTGTATTTCAAATATATAGAAATCGAACTAAAATAAATAAATTAATAGTCGTTTTAGTGAAATATAGATATCCTCTATATGCATTTTTAATGGATAATTTTTAATGGATAATATCTACTATAATACCTTTACCTACTATGCTTTCATGCATCCGTTCTTAAACTTATTTAGGCAATTCTTTATCTAACTTCACTCTAAAGTAAAAACTCACCAATGTTGCAATTCTGAAAGCTTTTTGAATGAAAAGACTCATAAAAAAATTTTATTATTATCGTTACTAAACTTCCTGATTCCAATCTCTACCTTTTGTACACAAAACCCAATTCACCACAATCTCTATTTTGTGTTCTCCAGTATTGTTTTTCAAGCACAATTGCTTTCAGACTACTTTAGTCTCTTCACGTTAGATTGATCATTTGCTTTGATATTTTGTGAACTGTACCATCAAGTTTATGTATTTGGTCAAAGTGAGGGTTCCCTTTTTGTGGCTATCAAGATTTTATACATTCTTGTATAATCTTAATATCTCTCAGTTATATTATTGCTACCAGACAGTATTCTATTGTTTTACATACCTTTTACTTCCCCTTTTTCTACTTCTTTTTTTCCATAATCCAATAACTTCAATCTCACGTTATTGAAAGCTATATGACTGCTGTAACTCAACATATTATGTAGGACTGTAAGTTTGATGTCGTTAGCTCTTTACGTAATAACTACTTCTCTTAATAACTTCGCGTGTAAACTATACGACTGATGTCGTTCTACATATCCTGTGCTATCCTTAATTCAACATTGATCATTCTTCTTCACGTTTCTGACGTTGTTCCTTGACGGCAAATTGCTTATACTACCACCAGACTTTATTTCTTTGTATTACATTTCTACTTCTTCTTCATTTTTATTCCAATAATTTCGCATGTAGTATAGATCCTCTACCACTGTGTCAATATCTATTCTATTCTATGCTATATGACTGATGTAAGTTCAACATTAATTGTTTTTCTTCCAGTATTTCTACACAACGTATGCCCTGATGGTTTAATTTGAAAATATGTTTGATAAGATATAGGCATGGTTCCATTGTGCTCATCTGTGCTCAAACCATTGTCATGTGTATTTCTAAACCACCTCTACTTTTTATTCGATTACTCTCTTCTATAATTCGTTATGGCCACATAGCTTGGACTCCAATATAATAGGTGCACAATATTGAAAAATGGATAAAGCAAGACCTTTTCTATTTCAAAACCAGGTCACTAGCTTTATTGAAAATATTAGAAAAAGTTCTCTTGGTGTCCAGAGATCTTGGCACCTTTTTTTTTTTTGACAGTAGGTGGAAGCATCGAAAGCCACCTCTTAGGAATGAATGGAGAAGATTTCCACAGCATTGTGAAAACTTCATTCCAGTAGATCTTGGCACTGTTAGACTTTACTGTTAAAATATATGGAATCCAAAAACAGTCAAGAAGAATAATACTGTTAATAGCAGCACAATAACAGTGGAGTTGCATTTTGCGAGTGTGGTCTATGGTACGATACAATGAGAAAGTAATTTTAATACAATTAACATACGTGAGAGACCAAGAGAACTTTTATTGATATTATAAAAAGTTCAACTGAAAAACCTGTTAACATTGCAAATTCCATCAGTTCAGTTTGCAAAATGCTCTCGAACGGTTTAAGGTGCTTTCGGTATACGAAATGTTTCCGCGAAGTCGTAGGCCAAAAATATTGCACGGCCTCTGAACTGCAGGTTAAAATATATAAATAACACATAAAATATTTTAAATAAACAGTCATCAATATAATTAAATTGAATTAATAATAAATTATATTTATTTTAAAAGTTATTATAATAATAATAAAATATAATTACTCTCTAACAGAATAAGAGAGAAACTACAACTGCCGCAGAATTTGATTTTAACAGCGCACGCCCATCTGAAGAAATACCGGGCCCAAGTACATTTGAGCTCGTACGTAATATTCTTCCCGGTGGTATGCAAATAAATAAATAAACAATAAAATTCCAATAAAAATAGTATTTTGAAACTTGCTTTTATCAATTTTTCAGGAGTTTTACATAATAAGCCGATAACTGACATGTTGATTGTGTATGGTAAGAAATATGGACAATTATTTCGCATGCCAGGTTTATTTGGTAACAGAGATTTCTACGTGACGTCTAATCCAGATGACTATTCAGTTATATTCCGGAATGAGGGTCAATGGCCAGTACGTCGCTGTTTTGATACATTTGTCTATCATCGAAAAGTGCATAGAGCTAAATACTTTCAAGGCGTTGACGGTTTACTGGCAAGGTGTGTAAATTTCAAATTATTGAATTGCGATCTATTTTAATATTGTAAAATATTTTTCAGTTCTGGAGAGAAATGGTATAACGTACGTAAGGTGGCGAATCCAGTGCTTATGCAGCCAAGAAATGTGCGGCCCTATTTGACGACAATGCTTGATGTAAATGATGAATTTCTAGAAAGGTAAAATATTTAAAAAGTCTAAAAAAGATTCATTAACGTAGATAGTACAAATTTATATAGAAATAATTTTATATTTTACTTTATTTTATTTATTTGTTTGAAATTATAGAATTCGCAAAATACGTAACCCAAAAACGCTTGAAATGCCCGACAGTTTCGAGGAAGAAATAAATCGCTTGGCACTGGAATCAGTAGCTGCAGTGGCACTCAATACTAGATTGGGTCTTATAAATCGAGATGGATTAGAGGGAGATTCCAAAGCAATTATAAGTAACTTACGTAGCGTTTTCGATATGGTAGTTCTGTTAGAGGGTGTACCATTCTGGAAGATACTTAAGACACCTGGCTTTTATAAAATGATGAAGGTTTTAGATGCAATACTTGATGATTGCAATAAATATATAGAATTAGCTCTAGAAAAAATAGAAAAGGACAAAACCAATCGATCAGCAACAGAATTGAATAGAGAGAAAAGTGTGTTGGAAAAGTTAGCACAAGAAGATAAAAAAATTGCTGTAACAATGGCGCTGGATATGTTATTTGCAGGTGTTGATACTGTAAGTTCTTATTCTTATATATTCGTAATATTAAAATTTGGAAAACAAAAAATTTTTACTCTACAGACAAGTTCAGCTTTAGCTGGCATACTGGCAGTTCTTGCAAAAAATCCACAAAAACAGGAGAAACTCTATGAAGAAATGAAGACGATATTACCAGAAAAGCATTCCCGTTTAACAATAGATAATATGAGCAACTTACCTTACTTACGTGCTTGCATCAAAGAGGGTCTACGTCTACATCCGATTTTACCAGGTACAATGCGTCAATTACCACATGACGTTGTACTTAGTGGGTACCGTGTACCGGCTGGTAATGATATTACCACTGCTGGAAATGCACAAATGCGTGATGAGGATTATGTACCACGTGCTAAGGAATACATACCGGAACGTTGGCTACGTAATGATCTCAACAATAAGTACGCTGGTGATATAGTTAGGCCTTTTATGTATTTGCCTTTTGGTTTTGGTCCTCGTAGTTGTGCTGGACGTCGTGTGGTTGAGTTAGAAATGGAGATCACAATTGCACGTCTGGTGCGGAATTTTATTATTGAATTTAATCATCCAATAGAAAATTTGTTTAAGCAGAAAATGATTGTAGTCCCAAATAAGCCGTTGAATTTTAAATTTGAGGAAAGAAAAGAATAAGTGAGATTGGAAGAGGCTGAGCTGATCTAATGTCAAATAAAAACAACAATAAAAATAACGCAAAATTTAAATCGAACTAAGGTGTAGTTTAATTAAAAACAAAAGACAATGCGAATAAAAGCATTGATTCGAAAACTTTCTATCATGAGTAAACCTATTAAAAATATTAAAAGCTACACTTAACTTAAAAATATTCAATTAAAAAAAGTAAAAAGTACACACAAACACTTACACATATATAATTATTTACTTATGCATATACATAATTGGTCAAAACTATGTTGTTGTTGTTGTAGCACGAAAGGTTCTGTAAAACAGATAACATTAAAGAGATCTCAAAGACGTATATATGGGTTTGAATGTGGATTGGTAATGGTGTTATGAGAGGGATAGCGATTATTTAGGAATACGTATAGATTTGGGTATGAGTGAAATTTAAATGGTTGTCATCGCGATTAAGCGGAAAAACCTAACTGTCTTTAGAACCTAACTGTCTTTTGTGTGCATTAGAGCAGCCAAACAGATGGACGATATAATGGCGTATAGGTGGGGATTGTCCCATTTATACGTAACGACTTCAAAATCAGCCGTATCTACGTCCCGACGCCACTCAACAAATTCTACTCCTAAAAGTGACTACACCTCAAAGGTTATAAAAGTTTACGACTAAGTATCTTTATGTTTAAGTTGAATGGCTTAACTGTCTTGAACTATAGTATTAAGCGTAGTCTAACATCAACTAAGGTAACAGCAATTTCTTAGCTATAGAAGTTAACCAAAATGATATCCAGTCTTAACATTTAACCATGATACCATATTTATTCATAAAAAATTTAATATTAATAAAAATAGTTTATTTAAAAATATTGACACTGATGAAATTTTATTATAAATATGTTTAACGTTCGTGAAAAAAATAGCATCCATATTACTCAATCTCTTTTTATATGTACTTATAAAAAAACACATATATATAATTATATAGAAACACATATATAATAAAATATGTGAAAAACATTTATAAAACCAATAATAATAATTAATTTTTTATTCATTATTTATTTATTATATAATTATTTATTTATTATTTATTTATTATGTATATATTATTTATTTATTATGTATTTATTGTGTATTTATTATTTATTTATTATTTATTTGTTAATTATTTATTATTTATTTATTATAAGTAATGAAACTGAGGCATAACAGTTCACTGTTATGTTCAAATGATATTTAACAGAATAACTTTACATATAAAAGCGGCCTTGACGAATATTACTTGTCTGCAAGCTTTAGCATTCATGTGTGAGAATTTTATGTTAACGAAGAGAGATCAAAACAAAATGCAACATGAAACAAAAACAATGAAAAATTAAATTAAATATTTTTTTATGGTTTCTTTGCATTTCTCTGAAACAATAATATTCAATTTTTATCTTATTATTTTACTTATAATGTTTTACGATATTTATATATTACAGTATTTGTCTTTTGAATAAAAACTGAAATTTATTTTTGAAGCTTTTCATATAAATATTATGCGTGAATATATATTAACAGTTGCCACTTAAAAATAATTGATTGAGCTCTGTTATTAAATAAAATACCCGCAAATAATTTAATAAAATTAGCATTTGTCTGTATGAGAGCGAGAAAGCTTTTATTGATGTCATATAAATTATTAGCATTTTTGTTTTGAACTTCCAACAACAACGAACAGCAGTAAATTTCTTTACCCAAAAATTATATATTAATAATAATTTAATTAATATATTAATTACATTAGTAATACATTATATATGTGCTGTACTGTACAGCAATTGGAGTACAGGTGAAAAAAAAACGCTTATATGCATATCGAAAAAAATTCGATTTAGAATTTTTAACAATATTAAATTAATAATTTATTTTCATTTAAAATTTATTATAAAACAATAACAACATTTGGTATGGACCACAGTCGAAGAAAGCAACTGTAATAACGACAAAGCAGAGAAATGTACGGCCTTATTTGACGACTATGCATGATGTAAATGATGAGTTTCTAGAAAGACGAAATATGTAGAAAATTTAAAAAAAGGCCAGTTCATATAGTAAAAGTAATTGCTGTAATTAAATAGATAAAATAAAAAAAAAATCAGGATTAAGACATATTTAAGGGGATTTTTAAAACAAAATTTTGAGTTGATATTACTAATTTTGATATTGATAACTATCATATCGATACAGACAAGTTCATCTTTAGCAAAAATAAAAGAAACTCTTTGAGAAAGTCAAAAATATATTACCAGAGAAATATTTCCGACTTACTATAGATAATATAAATAACTTATCTTACTTGCTTGCATTAAGGATGGTTTACGTCTACATCCGATTATGTCAGGAACATTATGTCAACTACCACATGACATTGTACTTATCGGGTGTCGTGTACCAGCTGGTAATGATATTACAAAAAAAAAAAATTGAATTTCAAGTTTGAATAGAGAAAGGTCTGAGATTTTTTCAAGTATTATAGATATGCATATAATGGAAGTATATGTAAAATGGAGTGCGATTTTCTTTATAAAATACATTTTTCGTGTATCTACCTATATGTATATTATGGAATATTTTATATATAATAGAACGGGTATTCATTTTTCTCAAAAAGTCATTAACTATTCTGCTTTAAATTTGTTGCATTGCCATGTCAAATCTATTCTCTAGGACTTTAACATTCTTGAAGACCTTTTACTTATTTTTTAGTACTATCACTTCTCTAATATTATAATATCACTATACTCCCAATGTAGATTTTGGTACTTAAAATAAATTAATAATCTGATCAGCTGGTGTTACGTATATATTTGGTTCTCAACAAAAGCAATAAAGCAATTAGTGACTTTATAAATAGAATACCGAACTCTGTGAAAAATTTCCCTTATCTCTATTAGTCGGGAAATGGTAATATATTGAAGTGCATCGTCAGCATATCAGTTTAATAACAGCGTTACACCGGACCAGTCGTGTCAGTGAGCATGGAAGAAAAATTAATAATTTAATAAAATATTTTGTATATATATAAAATTGCTTTTAGTAAAAAAAATAAATTAAAAACTTAAAATGTTTATATCAAAAATTGCGAATGTAAACAAGCAATTACAAATCATCAACATAAAGCGTTTCTTATCGCAGTCACAATTGAGAGAGGTTCGTAATTAAATTAATTAAGATATTTATTATTATTTATT
>NC_051847.1:219983007-219985326 GCF_002237135.1 Teleopsis dalmanni
CAAAATTTATTTAATAAACTGGCGTGTCATTAAACTTATCTGTTATTAGGTACACAAAGCAACCACTTCTTCACGTGCAAGCAATCCCTAGCATATATATCTATCTCAATAAAATGTTGTCTATTTAAATAGATTTTATATTCATTTAGTAGTTCTTATCTAAATACTAAAAAAATGGTTTTTTATAAACTCTTCACTCTGTACTTCTATAACACCCACAAATATGCACTTTTTAAACAATTCCTCAACATATTTACCAAGCATTCGCTCGTCTATTAGAATGCAATTCTAATAAAGTTCTGCACCCACATTATTTTGTTTATTTTCGCATCTATTTTTCTTAATATAAAGCAAGTCATTTCGATTAGAAAAATTTTTCACTTTAAATTAGTTTATACGCTCATTGCTCTTGACATTTTAAAAAACACCATTTTTCTTAACGTGTCCTTAGCGGAGTGGATGGAATACGTTTCGGATGATTCAATGTTGAAATTTTTCGTTCTTATTGATTTAATTTTTTTTATGATTTACTATGATGCTGACACTCTTTAGTTCGTCCTTTGTACTCCACGTTCCATGTTGCTAGCTCTGTGCTCCGTGTTCCGAACTCCGAGCTCCAAGCTCCAAGCTCCGTGCTCCTTTCCATGATGAAAATGCATTTGCATTTTTATAAACCCAAAGAAAGGAAAATATTTTGACAAGAAAAATAAAGTTGCTTTCACATAAAATGCAACAATATTAAAACCAAACAAACAAAAAATGGTAATAACAACAAAAAAGTGATGATGGTAAAATATGCAACTAAAAAAATATGAATTTGCTAAATTGATTTATGAACAAGCACAGTAAATCTAACCACAACAATAACAACAACACGTAAAGGTTAAAGTAATATTTTTGAGCTACATTTGGCACATTGCGATGCGAACACACTTGGAACAAAGGCCACAGAGCAGATACATAAGGGAGATACATAAGATAGATATATTGTATTAAACATAAGCATATGGCACAATCTTTTCATGGCCTTAATCCGAAGACATATCTTGGTAATTGAAAAGGATACGTTATGAGTGAGGAGATGAGGTGTTCAAATGAAGTGCCATATACTTTGAAATTTACTCTCTGGCGATCCCCAAATTTGTGAAATAATATAATAACAAATATAAACTGTAATTCGTCATTAAAAGTCTTTTTTTTTTAATTTTCTCCTCATTAATATATATACTTCTACATGCATTCGAAGCATATGTCTTCAAAAATTGGTACTTGAACGTTACAACGGCTTTTATTTGGGCGGTAGAAAATGTTGCCACGCTATTTATTTTTCATTTCACATATTCTTTTCTAACCAGAAATGTATCACTTGGGCCTGACCAATACTATATCCGATCAATATAGCAGCTCTATGAAGCCTACAGCCTTTGCTAATAATTTTAAAGGAACTTTTTATTGGAATTGTTGACAATGACGTTCCATAAATTATTTGCATTTCACTTTTCTTCTGCAACATATAGCTGACGTACTTGATCGTCTTAAACCGTACAGACTCCACTTCAATGCCTATCAATTGCAATATTGCTATTTAATCTTATTGAAATGTGCGCTATATAGCTCCATTTGCGTTGCTAGATTTCGTCTGCTGCTTTAGTTTGACCACAGATCAGAACTGTGGTGGAGGTAATCTATTAATTCGATATCTTAAATACTCTTAAAGTCATTGTTATAAACCAAATCCGAATTTAGCAGTTCATTGTCTTCATATCTTCGTACAGTACTGACAACACAACATGATATATTATTAAACATTCTACTCTGTTTTATTTCAACTAAAGCGGAATCTACTCAACACTATAGTTTTGGTGCTAATAAGTCACTAGGTTATGCAAAGCCTATGCAAAAGTGAAGAAAATGATACTTGCAGTTTTAGTTAAATGAGAGAGTCCTACTCGTTCCTTATAATGTTATATACGTGCAAACCTCTATGCCTACTTCCGTGGTGTTCTTAGTTTAGCGCATAAGCAAAGTCTCTATTCGTACCGTCACAACAGGCCATTTATTTATGCCTTGTGCGTCAAGGCTACCACTCCAACCTAATCTAAAGATATTTTCTTTAGTCAATTGTTAATTCAAAATACTTTTTCTAGAATTTTTTTTCTTTAAAAGGAGGAATATTCTTTGCCGCAAGTACACTATATACCCAGACCACCACTGTTCGAACTAATTTAAACAGTTATTTTAACGTACTGAAATGAACGTCTCTTTAATCATAGTCTACCAACTACTATACTGTCTTAAAATCGGACTCATACAAAGTGT
>NC_051847.1:219985426-220205725 GCF_002237135.1 Teleopsis dalmanni
ACATAATGTTATTAGGTATGTTAGATCAGCTTTACCTTAAATATGTCATTCGACCATCACCGCCGTTAGTAAAACTAAAGGCATGCTGTTTGCGAAAAATGTGACCCACACGACTACAGGGCACGATCTCAATTTCCCCTCCGCAAAGCCATAATTTGATAGCGAATTCTATTGATTCACCACCCCAAATCTGTAAATAATAAAAAGTTCTTACTACCAATTTTATAATGTTATAATATATTTTATCAAAAAAAGAAATATAGAATTTTGGACATTTTATTGATTCTAGAAAACATGTATGTAGATTAAAGAATGTTAAGAGGTATCACGTTTCATGGAAAGTAAAAGTGAAAGTGTTTATTGATTTCACTCGCTACACAATATCTCCATTCAAAAAATCGGCAAAATACTCTATAGCATATATTAGGAGGTATGTGTAATAAAATGGATACTTACTTAATAATAATACCAACCTACCTACATGTGCATATAATTTGTTTAATATATATATCACATATAAACTGTTTGAGGTTATTAAATTAAACAACTACTATTTTCTCAAAGTATAAGTAACAGTGCACTTAAATATGAATACATATTCCATTTTAGAGATTATCTAACTTCTCTCTCTCTATTATGTCCATTTCAATTCTGGTTAACAACTTTGGAATCATATAAGAATAACCACACCACCAATGAAGTTAAAAAAAAAATTGTTTAATCTGTGCTTTGTTGGGCTTATGCTGTAAATATTGATAATGGCTAGCAGCGTGTTATCACTATTACATCTCAAATAACTCATGTCCATCAACTAGTATCTGATATTCACAAAAAGTAACATGCAGTATCGGACAGTATAAATAACAATATTTGCAGAGCGTTTACATACATACTTCCAGAAGTGAGTTGAAAGCATTCAATTTAAAAAACCAATTTCGAGATATCATAAAAATTCCACCAGAAAATACAGGACTTCTGTGAATGAAACAAAAAAAACATTATATAAAGTAAAACTTAAGGCTTTAGTGAGTTGGGCAAATACCAACAACAATGAAAATATAAGCAAATGGTAGGAAAATAAAAAAAAAGAATATTGAAAACGAAGCTGAAAATGAAAATGGTAAATCTGTTAAGTGAATTGCGGTCCATGAAATGGAAAAATATTTACAAAAATACGAAAACGATTTTCTTTTCCATTATTTTTTCGTTTATTTTAATAAAAGCTACAGTTGATGTGTATAAAGTGAGGGATATGGAAGTTGGAAAGGAAAAAAATTAAAAAGGCAGCAAGAACTAACAACAAAAATTAAAAAAACAATACAAAAAGCAATGAATTTCGGATGAATTTCGAATAAAAAATCCAAAGAAACAGCATTCAAATGTGAAGCTACGTCCAATTTTGGTAATTCAATGTGGCTTATGCCAAAGGGGCACACATTTGATAAACTACAATGAAGTGCAGCAGCATATTATGAAATCCCTGACCCCATCAGTGACCCTACTTTTTATGTGCGATATATTGACATATTTTGAAAGTTCATCCTATTAGTATTTCAGTGAATATCAGCGAGTAATTAGGAATTAAAATGACAAACTGGCAATGTCATGAGTACTCGTAATAAATAAACTAAAAAAATTTTGAACGTAAGGCACTGGCATGGATAAAAATAAGAGTTTTGAGTATAACATAAAAAAAAATCAAAAACAAATAGTGCTTCGCTCAATTAATTAATCAATTGTATTAATTAATAAATTAATTGGTATATAAAACAAATCAAGTCCAGTCAGCTCTTCGCTGCATCTCGAGGCATAATAGAAACAATTGTAATAAATTTTCAGATAACGCTCACATGAACCACTTCAGCCATGCAATTTTGTTCCAACGCTGCAAGACCATTTTGATTGTGTGACATTGCTATTCGAACCCCCAGCCTAAAAGGGTTGTTTCACCTTTTGAAATCTTCTTTCACTCATAAGACGTACCTATATGACATAGTTAACTGATTTTAGCAGACAGAATATGTTAACTAATAATACCATTCCGATAAGATTGCTCGATCTGAGTTGATAGAGTGTTAATCTTTCAGTATTACTTTATATGCCCTTACTATCATAAGCGTGACAGGAACCATGATCTTTTTAACTAGAATAGTTTTGGGTTTTTTTATTGTTCAATTTGGATACTTAGTTGACCCTCTTAAATACCGTTTATTGCATATGCCTTGAATTCTAGCATAACCGCTCAAAGGTTTTATGACTTCAATACATACCTTCAATACATATCGATTTGCCAATACATATCCAATGTTTTTCAACATTCCTGCATTTTACAAAAACTGATGTATTGACACCTTCAAAATATTGTTTATAAAAAAGTTTTAGCACTTCTTGAAAATACGTCGCTATTTTAAAATGATGTCTTATTTTGATGTGAAGCATCAGGCATTATATATATATTAATGAATTGTTATACATATATACACAGTGGTGTAAAAAGTCATGTGCTAAAGAGGGCCGGTCGATATAATAGAAAATATATTTTAGCGGTGTTTTTGTAGTTTATAAACTGTAGATTATGTTGTCAACTGAATGAAGTTGAAGATCTATCGACGCCAGTCTGAACATTCATATTTTAAAACTTTTATTAAAATTAAATACGTACACATTTAAGAATGTGAATGTGAATGGTATCGGATATGACAAAAATGTTTTTATAGCATTTTTTTGTTTTTATTTGTTTTAAGTAGTTTTCTTTATAAATAATATTTTTTGTTACTGTTTACTCGATGACCTTGTCAATTATTTCTACTTATTTGATATACCTTCACCCAAACGTTATTGTACGAAATCTCAAGCATATTCAAGTAAAACAAAAACTATCTTACCTGAAAGCTTCTTTATCATTTTGTTCCATATTTTGACGCTGCACCCAATGAAAATGTAAATTCCAATCGAAACCACCCATTAGATTCTTTGAACTTGCACGATAATCCAAAGTCTCAGTGTCGATGATATCTAGCACAGGACTAACAGCTACCATGTTGACATTACGTGCACTTCTACCAAGAGCAGCGTGAGCAATACGTTCCAACATGGGCTCCAACCAGCCAACATTAACTTCACAATGACTGTCGAGAAATAGCAAATAATCGCCGGTAGCAAGTCGAGCACCAAGATTACGTGATTCAATCAAGCCCAAACGTCGTGGATTGCGTTGCATTTTAATTAAACCTATGTTAACAGGCCAAATTAAGGCATCAGTGTTGGAAAGCGTTTTATTATGTGCGAATGGTGGGAAATTGAGTTGGCTTAGCACTGGCAAAATTGTATCTTTCGAGAATATTGAGAAGAAGGAGAAAATTATGAAAATGATTTATTAAGGCAGCTGTGGCATACATTAAAAATCCTACCATCATCACTGTAGTCATCGATTAAAATAATTTCGTGCAAATATTTCGCAGGGGTACGTTTGTGCACAGACATAATCGTTCTGATAAGCGCTGAGCGCGCCTCATTGTGATACGTAATTACAATCGAAACTTTTGACCTTGCCGCTGGTGGCAATCGGTAGGTGTGAGCAGCACAACTATAATTACATTTATCCCTCTTTCATGTACTATTGTACAACTATTGGCATACTTACCGCTCGTCACGTGTGTCCGGTAACGCGCGTAAGCTGCCAATCTTATCACTAATTGCATTGTTATAAAAATAGTATTCATAGGATTGTGCGGGTGTTTTGCTGATAAACTCTTTAAGCTCTATGACATCTGCGACTCTAATACGTTCCACGCCTGTAGGTGAGTCCAACTATAAACAAAATGTTTTACGACTTGAGAGATAATAAGTTTATATTAAGTTTTTGTGAGAGAATTCATACATGCGAAATGATAAAGTCACGGCTCAACAAATTGTATTCGAATATCTTTAAAATGAAAAACAAACATAGCAACGAGAAAAAACTTAACACTAAATATCTTCTACGGTTTGATTTATACATAACTCTTAACTGGGATTTGAGTTGAAAACATACGAGTCTGACTATCGGCGCGGTACCTTCCGTTCGTTAAAATGGCAAAAAAATAACTAATTTTGCGCTCATAAAATCGCTATAAATTTCTATAACAAATTTTTGATCTATTTTTAATTTCTAACGTTTATTTAAGGTTGCCATGAAAAATAACAAATAAATGCAAATAAATAAATATTTAAACTTGGCACTTTGATTATGTCGTCACGCCTGCCGTAGATTGTTGTGTAATATTGTGGTATTACTTTTTGCCAAAGATAAGATACGTCTGCGGTGAGCTCGTAAATTAAATTGTCAGATAAATTAACATTTTTGTCATTTTCTCACAACAATGAAGTGCTAATTACTTCACTAATTTGTACTGAAACAAATTGAAAGCTCGTTTTTTACCAAAAAGCAATTTTTTCCCTATTAATTTCAAATGACATTCTTAGCACAAATATTTCATAGAGATAAAAAAATGTGAAAGAAATTAAAATATCAGTTTAATATATGCACGTGACAAAATATCTTTTATTGCAGGCTTTCACAACTATCAAGTAATTAATAAAACAATTTCAGAAATATTATTTTAAAAAATTTAATGCAGTACATATAATTTAAAATTGATAAGCCAGTCATGTATAACATTTAATATTATTTAATATTCAGTGGTTTTCAAAGACCACTGAAAATGTGCATTTAGCGATATCCGAAACAGCTGTGATATCAAAAAAAAAATTCATTTGATTTAGAATTTTATTAGACATACATATTTTCTTTTCTATTCAAAATGAATTTCTTGCTAAACAACATTAAATTTTTATCCAGATATTATTGGAAACTACGCTTTGAAAGATCTTTGTTTTTCCTTGCTACAGAAAATATGTTCTGGTGTAGTTCTGGTGTAGTTATCCACGTTCTTAGTTTTCATATCATTTTCGACGCCATCAGTCCGTAATCTAATTTTTTCAACGTAAAAAATATCTTACCTATGTAAGATATTATATTATTATATATATATATATATTTATATAGATATATATTATTGTTAGGGGATGTGGCACTGAGACCGTTGGATCTATTGTGCCACCTTTTGGGTTCAGAATAGTTCTCTAAGCCCTGTTGCATTAATAAAAAATAGTATAGAACCTATTTTATAGAGTTTTATTGCCTCTTCCGTAAGAATATACATTACCTGGAGCCTATTCCGCATGTGCATTAGCGCGGGAGGTTCTAACAACACATGTGTGGCCAATTCCTCATTCTCTTCACAGAATCTACAATTTACATCCGTAAGTAAATCCAATGTTGTAAGATGGTATTTCAGTTTACAGTGCCTGGTTAGGATTCCTGTGATGATTCTATATTTTTCTTTTTATATGTTCATACAGTCATACAGTGTTTTGGATTGTTTTAATCTTAATATATTATTATCCTAGAAATCGTTTTTATTGTGGTTTTCCTTTACTTTTATGAGAGATAAGAGCGTACTATTTCAACTTCCTTTCTATATTGAATTCTTTAATTGAAGCTCGAAAACTATCTTCTTCTAACTATCTACATAATTTGAGTTGATATGAACAGAGAGTAATAACTCTTTCCCTCACCTCCTTCCCCATAAATGTGTGAGAAAAAAATAAAATAAGATTTGCCTGATTGTTTCAATTAATGTTTTACCGCATTCCCCCTTCTCTGACCTCATTTAGCCTACCTTTCTGGCTAACCACTTATATTAAATGATACAGTATTTTTCTACTGCTTAAAATGTTGTCAAAAAATTCAGAGCATAAGAATATTTTGGTTTGGTAAGTAGCTGCAATAATCCATAATCTGCCATTTGCAAAGAGTTCTAATACAAGTTTTTAAGCGAAACTCTTTAAAGACTCATTAATCATAATTTTAAAATATTTTTAATAATTTTAAACCAAAATGGCACTCAATGAGCCTTAACTTTATTGATATATCTACTCTGTGCACACATAAATAACAAAGATTCCATAATGCAACCAAACATTACAGCCAAACACATCACATTTGCGTACTTAGAATATATCAATAAGGTATGGAAATTATTAATGTCAGATGTTTTGACACATTCCCCGAAAAGTCCAACATAAATAACTAAACAGTTTCCCTTCGTTCATATGTGTTTGGGACATAAATTTTCATGAACTAACAAAATAATTTCACACATCATTAACACCTGAAAGAGTTAAGGGACAAACATAAAAAAAAAATACATCTCAATCTCGACATATCTCGTTTATATAAAAATATCAGCTTAAGCCAATCTCAATAGATTTTCACAGATTTTCAGTTTCACTTATGCACAAACTCAATGGCAGTCAATTTCATCGTCAATGGTTAATAGCACAAATGAGGAGGGCATGTTACTGGCAAAGGATTTGAGATATTGAACTGTTGTACATTTTCCGAGAGAGACGGCATATGAAGACAGTGTGCATATTGTACGCTACAAATGATCCATGAAATTTGTTTAAATTAAGCTCTCTTTGTTACTTATGTGTATCTGCATCTGCAATCTTCATAAGCAGAACAGTCTCTACTTGTGCTGAAGCAATCATTAACATTTGATTACATGCATGAGGTATGCGATTTTGGATAATCCTGAATTTGCATAGAAATGAAAATGTAAAATAAAATTTTCCGGCCAACTTAACCAATGTATCTTGCATGTCTGTATTCTATTTGTTTTGCATATGCACTCAAATATTAAATTGTTATTTCCTTTCAGAAAGAAAACAAAAATATAATTTCACAGACGACCATAAGTCTATGAAATGCATAAGGCTTGAAGAAGGATGCTGCAGTTTTATCAGTTCTCAAAGACTTTGCATAAATCAGAGCTATTTGCAATATTGTCCACAATTTAATAAATAATTAATTGATTTTATTTACTCTTGATGTTATCAATTGACAAATAGACAAAACTTAAAATAGACTTTTTCATTCATAAAGATTTATTAGGTTTTACAATTCAAATTGAAATTGTAGAATTTTATATGTTTTTACTTCAAAATGCAATTAAAATCCAAATAAAATTGAAAATGTAAAGAAATGTGAAAATCAATAGATTTATTTGTTTTTCTATTTTGCAATAACTTGAAATAGGATAAATATGAGAAACATTGTTTCACGAGTCCAGAAATGGAACAGAATCACAAATCAATTAACTGTCACTATTAATATACGTTTTAACTTAAGTGACACTTTAAGTCTGACAGAAACTGTTCAATATATATTTTCCAAGATCGATAAAATATAATTTTAAAACCAGTGCTATGTTATGGTATTATAATTAAAGCTTACTGCGACCAAAAGAGTCCTATTGTAGAAATTTCACTATTGATTATACAAAGCCTTTTAAAGCTTTGTGAAGAAAGTCCAGAACTACTGCCGTATACCTTCTGCTCAAAAAGTATCCGTATTTGGTTGTTTGTTAATTACTCCTTAAGTAATAGACCTTTTTCAAAAGTTTTATGTTGGTACACTCTTTCTTGACATATGGTACAAAATTGAGCGCCATCTGTCAATTGCTTTGTTTACAGCAGCTGTTAATGTGAGACTACCTCAAGTGCATTTAGCGATTTTTACTATGGAAAATTGTTGTGGACGCGATTTTTTGACCAAACACGGCACCACTGTCATCGCTCAGACACCATATTCGCCAGATCTGGCGCCGTGCGACTTTTTCCTGTTCCCGAAATTCAAATTGCCTCTTCGTGGTAAGCGTTTTGAGTCGATTGAATCGGTAAAAGAGAATTCGCTGAAGGAACTAAAAGCCATACCTGCATGGGCCTATGAAAAGTGTATGGAAGATTGGGTTAATATGTTGGCATATGTGTATCGCTTCAAAAGAAGCATATTTTAAAGGAGATGAAATAAATTTGAAATAAAATTTAAATAGTGCGTTTTATTTACAAAATCCGTGTACTTTTTGAGCAGAAGGTAGTATCATAATTTTTGTATTAAGTTTTCACAATTTGAATACATTTAGGAATTGCTAAACGATCCATACGATCCATATGATGTGGTAATCCGCAAAAAAATCGTAATGGCTTGTGCGACAGTTTTTTGTGACATCTAACGTATATTGATTATATCACATTTTTAAAAATTGTGGGTAATCGAAATTTGTGTAATATAGGACATTCGAGTCCCACATTGGAGTAGTTATAGGACGCATAGGTAGTTATGTTTATTCTCAGTATACAAAATATCTTCGCTGCTTCTTTCAAAATGTGAGTTTGTATTTAAAATTAAATTCGCAATTTCCTTACAAAAAGATAGTGTGCCTCGCAGACAATTATTGCATGTCACCTTGTGAACTAAACTTCAGCTATTTAGTCAATTTTAAAAAGGAAACTGGGAGATAATGATCACAAATAATTTTTAAATGAATCTACAATATTTATACCTTCAATTGCCAGTATATAGAAATATGTCTAATATAATACATATGTAAAAAATAAATAAGTATAATATATCATGTAACAAAACCTACATAAGATACTATTTGAAGAACAGCAGTTGATGCCATTGTTATCATACTTTGGTGCTATAGCTCATGGCGAGCTTTAGCCTGCATAATAATTTATACCATATTCACGTAGCTATTTTATTCGTAAAGGTTCTCCGATTTTTATTGCCTAACTTAGCCAAGTCTACATCGACATGTTACATCGAGGCAACGTATAGGTTATCATACATTTTTTAAATTCTATGAATGTGCATTCATAATTTTTGAATTGTTCCATAATTTTTTCGCAGGATGCTTTTTGTTCCTTCTTATGAAATAGTAGAATTAGTTCAATTTATCTTGTATCTTTTTAAAGGCATATTTTTATAATATTCCATATTCAAATATTCCCTTTCATCCTAAACAAGTTTTGAATAGAACCTTCAGTGTTGACAAGCCATAAAGAGGAAAGCAAAGCAAACAAAAAAAAATCATAAATAAATTTATATGCAAAATGCAAGTAAATTTCATAACCAATTCAATTCAATTTATGAAATAAGTACACTCACCAAAGATACAATTCCAAAATTGCATACAAAAGTGCCGTTCGTTTAGAAGCAGAAATTTGAAAAGGAAGAAAGTGCATCAAAAATAAAGGAGTCGAATATAAAGTATCTAGTACATGTGCCACATCTACATCTGCGCAGGCACTGTGCAGAGGTCACTAAAAACACTAGAGGAGGAGGAAAGAAACAAAGGAATTTGAATAACATTGTAATTTGAATTTTGTAAAATTTCCATGTTTTGTATTCTAAAAATTGGTGCCGTAAGGAAGATTTTAATGTGGCTAAATTGATAGGAATGCTATTGGGCACTGGGTGTATGTCGCCATAGTTATATATTATATATGCTAGATCAGATCTAGTGGGTTGTGGTTGGATTTAAATAATAAAATATATAAAAGGATATAACCCAATTTGTCAAGAGCACTTAAAAAAAATTCAACTTAATCATTCAACCACCGAAAAGATACAAAATACAATGAAAAATTAAAAAATAGTTTCGTTTCATTTAAGGTCAGCATATCTGTAACAGCTTGTACTTTCCAAAAAATGTGAGCTTTTGTGGTCATTGTTGGCAATTGGAAAAAAGTAGAAAAGGACACGAGAATCCTGCTGATTGCGCTATTAAAAAGTGGAACATATTTTTAATTAAAAGTATTTGTGACAAACTTTAGGATGCTGCTGTTTGCGTGGACTTCTGTTTCAGTGTTTAAACCAAAATTTAATACTTTTGGATAGAAAATAAATTATTTAAAACATTAATAAGGTCAAGTACAAGTTTAAATACTTAATTATAGATACAGTTTTGTTACACTTTATAGTTATATATGGAGTATATATAGTACGTAACACTTAATATTAATATGATGTCAATATTATGATTAGTATTACTATTGACAAAATTAGTGATCCATATAACAGATAACTGACAGATTGATTAATAATATCACTGACATTGAAAGCTCTGTCCTCTCATGACCGTTACACAAGTCTAGATTGCGAGACAGTGTTATGTATTGTAATTAAGCACTTTCGGGTTCCAAATATCTTATCTACGACACATTTATATTACGATTACAAAAAAAGAAACTAGTTCCCATAAAATAATATATGATAATCAGTCTTTAGTCTAACGAATGGTGCCTAATGATTTCTAGTTACCTTCTACGATTTGGCATATCTTAATTGCGGTACTATTCTGAACCCTTTCCTGTAGAGAAAACTATCTAGTAATGTGAACGATATACTCTTGAGATATATGATAATAAATAAATGTTTTACTTTAACATCGATAGCATAACATATGACTACCCCATCAATTTTCTGCGGCAACGGGCATTTAAACCAGTTGTGTGGTACGTATAACGAAACGTGGTTATATAAATGTACATAACGATGAAAAAAGTTAACAGGTCTAGAATTGCCGCTTTAAAAATAAATTTCAATTCTAAAAACTAGATCAATATCTGGTTCAATATCAAAATTCAAGTCAATGTCAATTACATTCTAGGGTTAACGAGGTATTATGTACTTAATATTCGCCAGGGAAGAAAAGGAGTCTCTTAATGCATATCTTAATTTGATATTTATTTACAAGTAACGGGTTTTTTTTATAAAAACATATAGTCACAAATATTGGAAATTTTAACACATTCGTATATTCATATACATATTATTCTTCAAGAAAATGTGAAATTAGTGCTACTGGATTACTTACATATAAGATAAGATTTGACTATTGTAGTTACTATATATCATGTATTTGTATCTTCTTGTTTTATTGATAAAATCATCTAGTGTCTAAAATAAATACGTTCCTTAGTTGATGAGCATCTGCTATGTCTATGACTATTAGGATTTTTTGCTATTAAGTCATAGTTACTGGTGCTACTGGATTACTTACATATAAGATATAATTTGACTATTGCAATTACTATTTATCATGTATTTGTATCTTCTTGTTTTATTGATAAAATCATCTAGTGTCTAAAATAAATACGTTCCTTAGTTGATGAGAATCTGCTATGTCTATGACTATTAGGATTTTTTGCTATTAAGTTATAGCAGCATTTGTTATAATTATATAAATTTAAATTATAAAAAATTTATTCAGAATTATGTTAGTATATTCCCCAGCATTGTCTGATTTTAATCAATCATTCGATTATTCAATCGAAAACTTTTCCGTAAATGATATTTGCATATAAGAATAAGCAATTTTTTTTTTGATCAATCCTGTTCAAATATTAATGCAATTCATTAAAGTTTTTAATTTTGAAGCGTCCCTTGCTGCAAAGGATAATCGCTGCTAAAAAGGAATATTTAGACATCTGCTCGTGCATAAAATTAAAGAATCAAAGTGAATCGAACTTTTTAATTCTGCCATTACTTTTCGTTAGTAGTCAGTTAAATAATTTTGTGTAATAAAATTTCAAAGAAACTAAAATAAAAAATATCTGAACTTAATTTCGCCATTATTGAAGCAGCAAAGAGCCTGCAAACTTACAAAAAATTGATACTCTAAAAAATATCTATAAACTTTTGCTTTTACACAGAACAAAAAAAAAATTTAAACTTTAAGCCCAAATAAGGAAAAAAGGAAAACTAAAGGCAAAAAAACTAAGGACGAAACTAGAGAACTTTGGCTTTGGCTGCGCAAATGCAGCTGGTTTTGTGTTGGATAAGATAACTGAATTTGTGCGCTGCTCTATGTGCCGCTTTCGGCTATCATTTTCCACTAAAACTGGTGGCTACGTTCCCGCCCGTACTCCCCGGCAATTGTCCCGCATAACAACTTTTCGCTCAACTTCTGCATGGATTTTGTGTGTTTGGTGATTTCTTTTGTTGTTTTTGTTATTTACGGAAAGCGTTCGATGCAAAACTCTATTATTGCCCGTTGTTATATCTATAGTTTTTGTTGGACTTTTTTCTTCTTGGCAAGTTTTTCGTTTGGTTGAAAAACAATTAACTTTTTCCATAAATTTCGCTAAGAAACATTTCCGCTAAGGCTAGCGCAATATGCCAATACTCGGTATGCCACTGACAGTTCATGGGGGTGTTCGAGGATATGCAAGGATGCGTGAGGATGTGCGCTCTTGACTGCATATACTCGATATAGCACACATTTAATGTATTGAATGGTTTCGAATTGGCATAATGGATTTTTCAAATGAATTTATTGCTTGTTGCAGTTTCGTATTTGAACCACTTTCATTGTTTTCATGTGGTTACGAGCTGGGGTTTTAACTCGAGTGAAACAAATTAGCTTTCTAGTATCTAGCAAATTAAATAAATTTTCTTAAACAACCAAGAGAAGTATCAGAAAAAGACAGGAGCTTGGAATGCAGTTGACTTTTATGCTTTGATGTAGTTTTTTTTAAAGAACGAAGTTATTATAGCAAAAAATAAGTGAAAGTGCTATATATAAAAAAGTATTATTAACCGAAGACTAAGTAAAAATGAAGTATTAAAATTAAGATTTTATCATCAGATCAAATCATTAACATGAACTAAATTTATTCACGAGTATGAACAAAAATTATTTTTAATATTTATTGAAGATGATTACTTCAATTTCGGATCAATCTCAGGAATTGAGTCACTTCAGCCGGGTTAAATGAGGCGAAAACGATTTACATAATCAAAAATTTGAATTTTTTGTACTACATACACATAAGAACGTATTAACATATTGCCCTGTAAGAGTTCAGGAACTATTCCAAAACATATAAACTCATTTTATTTCGGAATATTGCAAGGTAAAAGAATTATTTATAGAGTAATTCTAATACTGCTTTATGTACTAGCAATACCCCTAAATCAAATGCTAAAATTTCATTCTTCCATGAAATTTTCCTAAGGTTATTAAGTTGGCTGGTGAAATACTTACTATGTATTTTTTTTATAATTTGCAGATGAAAAATTCAATTTTGCAAAAGGAAAATTTTGTATATTTTCTATTGTAAAACTCATCTTTATAAAATAAATTAAATTTATTTTATCTAATTAATGTAATTAAATTTTTATGATAATGATTTGACCAATTTGAAAGTTTCAGATTTTGATTTAAGTAGTTTCATGCAAAACTTACAAAGACTTCGATTAGCTTAACAAATAAATATTTAAGCACTAATTTCAACAGCAGCTCCCAGTTTGTGGGCACCACCACCAATGTCTGTACCTTCAATCAAACCACATAGAAAGAACGTTACACCGTCTCGTACTTTCTGCTGATAACCAAGTCCCAATTGACCATCAGTATTGATCTTAGCACGTAATTTTGCAGATGAATCCTCTAGATGATACACGGCACCAATACTTAGCTTATTTTCTTCACCTTCTGATTTGAAGTTACCCTGCAGTGCAGCTTCGATATTATCAGCACATCTATAATATATTGCTCCAGTGAATTCTTCTAAGTCTTTAAGCTCTACATGAACGGCCAATTCATCCTTTTCATAACCAAGAGCAAAATTATTTTTATTTAAACTCCAGTCTTGTGTATTAAGTTGAGTTGATAGGCCACCCAGAAAGGAATTGTAACCCAAAACAAGTGATGCATCAACGTTTGGACCATTCGTATCAATGTCACAACTGATGTCAAACTTGACATTTTCATGCGAATATGCACCGAATATCTTACCTTCCTTCTCACGTGTATTCAATTCATAACTGCCCTTGATGCCAACTTTAACCCCTTCAGCAATTTTGTCAGAACATGAGACTTCGGCGAATAACTTATTATCGGTATTCCATTTTTCAATCAAAGTCAAACCATAATCAGGAATTACATACTTTGAATCAAGTTGACCAAAAACTTTTCCATCATCCTCTTTGGAGTAACCAGTTGAGTTTAAGTCGAGACCAGCAGTCGTCTTCGCATTGCACATAATCTTCCATAACCCAAAGTGGTAACCCTTAGTAAGAACATTACGTGCCCAGCTTCCAATATCTACGTAGGATGGCGGAGCCATTTTTCTAAATACAGCAGGTAGTTCTTAGATTCAGACTATAAAACAAACAGAAAGCTAAACATATTTTATATTAATTTTTTTCTTATAAAAATGTTGACTACAATATTTATTTTTATAAAAATTTTTGAAACTCAAAGTTAACTGAGTTTTACGAGACACGTTTATACATATTATTAATAACTTTGTATAATCGAACTATAAGTTGTGTGTAAATAATAAAAAAATTTTGGTATTAATTAAATTATTTTAAATTTAAAGAAAGCATTTTCAAACGTTGCAGTCCACTGCAGTTGTAGAAAAATTATGAGCAGACATGGAGAAAAAGGAACCATTGTAGTAACTGATATATGTATAGTAATGATATTGATAAAAATTATCACTTTTAACTGAAACTGTTTGATATCTATGTATTTTTTCAAGGGGTTTGATGACATTACAAACCATTTAATTGAGGTTAGAATATATATAAATTAATAAGACGTAGATAACTATTGAAACTATTTGGTGAAATGGAATAGGCTTAGAACTTATCAATAAAATAAGATTAATTCTTAGAGTTCTACAATTGAATCACAATTCGCATATAGTCATAATAGAAGTTCTGAAATTTGAAAAATAAACACATCGAGTATAAATAATACCTGTATCTATGAATTACCAAATAAAGCCCATTTAATAAACTTTTATTATTGAATATGTGTTTACTGATATAGTAGGTTACTTTATAATCATTCATCACAAATTCTTTAGAATATTTCAAATTTTTTTTTTTAACTTATTTTAATAAAAATAATAATTTTTATGTAAATTAAATACAAATAAATAAAAAAAAATAAATAAAAAATAAATAAATAAAAAAAAGATAAGTAAATAAAAATTTTGTCATTATGACAAAATGTAATGAATAAAAGAATTTATTATATGCTTAAATATATGTTCCGTACTTTTTATCTTGGTATCAAATTGTAGTATTTCGTAGAAAAGGAAAAGCTTTTAATCAGCAAACATGTAATAAATGAATGCCAACAAAGGAGCTGAGCTTTAATTTAGTGGCATGCAACACAATTTCTATCCATTTTCCTGCTTAATCACATAAATAACACATTAGCATTCTATAAATCACATCCGCTTCACTTTGAAATTCATAAATTTTCATTTCTAACACTACTCTAAGTATAACGGATACACGCTCAGGATGATAAATGTAACCAAACACCTATGCTAGCAGAGATCTACGCACCCGAAACCAACTCCAACGCACGAATAAACCAACTCCAACGCCAACGCTAACGCCAAGACCATGAGCCAATAATAGTCGCAATGGTTTACTTAACACTTTACACCCCACTCCTTGCGGCTGTGTTACTTACGCTTTCATTTAAGTTGTAATACGCACCAATGATTACCGCTTTCGAAACACATTAAATACCTTAAAGTAAGCAAAGGAATACGCATCAGGGCAATTGCAAGGATACGTTTCAAGACAATTGCTGAAGTCGGTGTAAGCACGCGTCTACTAATGTTATTTAATATTATTTGATTTTTATTTTCTTGAATTTTTTCCTTATATTTTTTCTATTGCCAGTAGTTGTTTCCATAGCAGAAAACAATTGTTCTTCCGCACTCTGGAGTGCGAACACTGAAGTACTAATTTTTTTAATGTTTGCTATTTCGTGGCTGTTTTAGTGGCGTAGCTCTCGGTTAAGCAGTTTGCTCCATGTATTTTACTTTTTGCTGCAGGAGGGTATATCATTAAGGTGAAAATTATGCTACTAATTAGCTATTTTGTAGCAACAACGGCAGATATTGTAGCATCGGTAATCGTGCCAAAATCAGCAGCCAACACCGTTTGGCATTTGCCAGGAGTAGCAATAGAAAGGGAACGAGTCCTTTGAATGCAGCAAGTCTGGCAGTGAAAGCATTTCGCTGTGCGTAGAAGTTGAAATAGCTCAATACTTCTTCTATTCTTTCTTGATGGTTGTAAAGAATTTGACTTTTATGTTGATTTTAATTGTGGTTTAATTAAACTGTAGTGGCTTTAGCCTTTTCACACTTCCTTCTTCCTTCTAGTTTATATTGCGTTTAATATTACACTCTTCCTTGCAATTATTAGAACGTTATAAGACATAACAATGAACTGTAGTTAGTGGGATTGAAAGGATGAAATGGAGTAAGTGGGGGATGAATCAATGAAATAGCATATTGCGGTTTACGAAGTTTTCTTAAGTATTTATAAAACTAAAAGAAATTAACTGAATTTTAGTAGATTATTAAAACGAATAAAACTAGTAACATTTCTCTTATTATAATCGAAAAACAAATTGAATATTTTCAGGCTCATATATGTAATATATTATATGTAATTATATGTAATATATATAGTAATATAAAATTAAATGTATTGTTAGTGTTAGTTAATTTGTTGATTAAGATTCTTCTTTTGCAATTGGAAAAAAATTGTGTTTCTAAAAATTGTTTATTCTTCTCTTTTAATAATAAGTAACATGTTGTACTGAAAAGTAGCTATAACATACCTGACCTGATTGAAAAAGTAAATAAAAACTATTTTAACTATTTGAAAGCTTAAAAAAAGTATCTATGAAAAAGGAAGTTAGGATAATATATTTAAGTCAAACTCAGAGCTGTAGCTTGCTTAATTGAGAAAGTTAATAAAAACTTTAGAAACTATCTTAAAGTTTGAAAAATTTATTACCTTTTAATTTAAGTATGTTAACAATTTGATCTAGTTTTTAATAATCAATTCGAGCAGGTTATCTATTTGGTCTAGTACTGCTAACAAAGTTGTGATAAAACATAAATATGATTAAAGTTATGAATTACTAATTTTTAATAATCAACATCATACTTCATTGATAGTTTAGCAGACTGTTCATCGGTGAACGCAAAAAACCTATTAAATTATCTAAATTCGACGGGTTGAATTTAGTCTCAACTATTCTATACTAGGGTTCTTGCGAGGAATATGGTAGCAAAACGGTGAAAAGTCGCTAATTGAGGTATATGGAAGTTATCTAATAGCCTGCCACTGCAACCGACCAACCAACAACATACTTTATTAATTCGACTAGGGTATCTATTTGGTCTAGTACTGCTAAAAAAATTGTGATAAAACATAAATATGATTAAAGTCATGAATTACTAATATGAAACATAATTTATATTTCATAATTTTGAAAAAATAAACCTTGAACTCTGTTTCGGTAATGTTAAAAAATAAACTGTCAACTTAAATATTAGATGATATCAGAGCATTTTCGGAGCATTTTCGAAGCATTTTCATGTTGAATACACAATTATTTTATAATTTATTTTAAAGCTTAAGGCATATTAAAATATTAAATGTCGTAAGAGCAGTACTAATAGCCACAAAGTGAAGTTAAATTTTAATATTTACTAAAATGCTAAGTTCAGCAAAATGTATTTGAAATGTCCAACAACTACAACAACAACAACAACAACAATAATAACAACAACTACAATAACTACAGCAATAAATAAATAAAATAATAACAAAACCAACAGGAGCAAAACATTTTAAATACGCATAAAAGTTGACAGAAAAAAGGAATAAAAGAATTTTTACAACATTTTAATAGCGAAAATGAAGATTTATTACTGTAACGGTAACAGTAAAGACAGTGGCAGCGGCAGCGTCAACGGCAGAGGCAACGACAGTGGCAACAGCAATAAAGACAGTGACAGTAAAAAATGTTGAGAAAAAAAGCTAACTTGTCCGGTAACGTCACTAAAATGAAAAAGTGCAAAATCCTTGCCTTGCTTGCCTTGCCATGTCACGTCAAAGTTTTACGTGGTGGCAACATTAACGCTTGACGTAAATTTAAACGTGTGCGTAACTGTGTGTGTATGTATTGGTGAGTCTCTGAAATGGTTTGGCACATCGTCATACCACAAAAAATTCGTTTGGCAATTTTCTTTGTTTTTGTTTTTGGTAAAATGTTGATACCTTAGCGAAAGTGAAGTGGATCCCCCAACGCAAAATGCAAATTTTTAGCAAAAATTTTAAATTTATCTAATACTTTTTTTTGCTATCGTCACAAGTCACAGCTGCCGTTGCTTAAATTTACTAATTGTGTACAAATACAATTTAAAGAAATGAAAATCTCTATCTAAATTTATTACATTACCTTGAGCACGAAATTCCTTCACACTGTCAGCTTTCAAAGAAAATTTCAAAATAAATTTTCTACCAATGTTTTTTGAAATGATTTTCTGTTGCTAATTTTTGATCTCCAATAGTAAAGATTAACTTTTTTTATTTCTGTCATTACTAAAAATAATCTCGATTTTATTTAAAAAAAAAAAAAATACAAATATTTCAAATTAAAAAGCATACTTAGATTTTTAAAATAATAAAAACAGATTCAAACTACAACAATCTATAACAAACTAATGGTCTATAAACAATTACTGAAGCCGGCTTGGACTTATGACATACAATTCTGGGGTTGTGCCAGCAAGAAACACATTGCAACTATCCAGCGCTTTCAAAATAAAGTACTACGTTACCTCTTAATTGCTCCATATTACATTAGAAACAGTGATCTTCATCGTGATCTTGGCATGCCAACAGTCGACGAAGTGGCTAAAAGGTGTGCCGTTGCTCAGAAACAGCGTTTGAAAACATAAATCAACGTTACAGCATCCAGTCTTCTCCAGTCGGTTGCACTACCTAGACAGCTTAAAAGAAAAACAGTGGCAGACCTAATGGAGAACAATTAGCAAAATAGCTTCGTTTTTACCTTAAATATTCCAATCAAAGTACTTATTAGTACCTCTTATTTGTTATTTGTACGAGATGCAATATTAAAACGATTTTTGTCTATACCTATTTTAAGAAAAGAAATACTTGATATATACATTAATATGTACAGTATGTTAACTCCACAAGACCTTGTCAGCAACTTACCTTACTCACTTATTAAATACCTTAAAATATTTCTACTCATTTTAATTAAAAACTTTAGAGGCTAACAACGTCAAGTGACGCACAATGAACACTGCCGTCGTTCTAAGTACTTTCCACTAAATTTTCGCTATTCTCAATACCGTTCCATTGCATACTAAATCACTATGCACAACTATACTTTAGTTTTTTGTGCTGCTCTAGTGTGGCAGCTAGACTGTCGCCTCCTATTTGTTGAGTATCTTCGCTTTGTGCCGTGCTATTCCTTAAACAATAAACCAAAGAGTAATGACACAAATGCGTCGCATCTATATATCAAAGATTGTTCATTATTGAATTGGGAGCGAAGCTGACCTTTATCTTCATTGCTGCTGCTGTAGAATTTGCCACTTCCATCGATTACCCATGAAAGCCGGCATAGCAGACAACACAAATGCAGACACAATATAGTCTGGCATGGCACGGCTTGGTGTGGCTTGGCTCGGTTCGGTTCGGCTTTGCTCTTGAAGCAGCCAAGACTCACAAAAGTTTCAATAACATTTTTGCATACAGTGTTGCTGTTGACAGCTCGAAGACCAAGAGCAAAAAATGTAATTAATTTACGTTGATTAAAGATGAAAGATGAAAGCAGTACGAAATAAAGGCAAAAATGCAGTTGAGGAATTAAAAGTTGGCAGCTGACTTTAAAGTTGATTTTTGTGCATATAGTGAGATGAAGTGAAAGTATGCAATTGTTTTTATTTATATATATTTAAACAAAAATACGGACAATTCGAATACTTGCTTTTGTTTCTTAAGTACAATTTGAATACAACAAGCTCAAAGTCTTTAACAGACATTGATTTAATGCTGCATCCTTCACATTTTTGCTGAGTTTTCAATAAAAAGTTGCATGTATACGTATATGCATCGTACAATCTTACAATAAGACTGATGGAATAATATTATTTTTTGAACAATTTTTGAATGCATTTTCATTCTCTTAATAACAACTCAAGTTGACTTTAAAGAGAAGTTACTGTACGAGTGCTCCATAAATGGAAAATAATAGAAACTTAATTCAATTTCAACATCCCAAGCTTTAATAGATAGACAAATTTTGATTTTCGAGTTATAAAAAAATCTTTAAAAAAAACTGTTAAAATTTTAAAATAGATACTTTAAAGGGCAGACGTCACGTAGACAAGCTAATAAAGGATTCTTAGATTTACCTAGGTCTTTTTTTTTAAGATATGCTTTCTCTTCGTCAATTGATTTCCTGAACGGTTCTTGAGCGAAGAGCTACCTACATCCCTTTCACCTTGTTTTTGACAATTTTATAAGTCTTCCGACATGTGGTTCTGAGAGTTATGTTGCGTTCTCCAAAATGAATTTTTCATGAATCGTAGCCATACCATTTGTTAAGGTAGAACATCTAAAGAATATGTAAGAATTTGGTAATCAGATAAGCAGAGGCCGCAGATATAGACATTTAAAACACCAAGGCTGTGTGCATGTCTACCTATTTCTCAATGGCAGACAACAAGTGATATAATATATTTTCGATGACAAGCATATTTAAGTTTACAAGTTTCCTAGTTTTGAGTAGATTTAAAGATAACCAGATTTATTTTATGTTAGCGCAAATAGGTTTCTATTACCATCTAACTTGTGCTTTTTTGAAAAAATAAAAGTATATTATGAGGAAACAGGTATTGATTAGTATGTTTATACCTCGACACTAACTGATAGTCGAAACTAATTTATGGCTGCACGTTTGCGTACAAGGTTATCTCTTATGTGATAGTATGTCCTGGTAATCAGTTACAGTAGCAAATCTCATTTTGTGACTTTCGGATGTGATATATGGAGAGTATTGAGTCTAGCACACTTACTTGTTTCTAATAGTATAATTTTTTTTTGATATACACAAAAAATTTAGTTTTCTGTGTAATGTTTTGATTGTGTTCAGCAAATTTCAGATTCAATTCATTAATGTACTAATTCATTAACACAATATTTTACATCGATTTCTTAAATATTTAAAGCACCTCTGATTAATAAATTAAATTACTTGTTACGTAACATTATTTTACTTGGTTATTTATAAGTAAATGAACAAATGAATGTATCTGTATTCTCCTTAGAGTAATTGACTGGCACATAAAATTAACTTTAAGCAAAACAATGTGAAAGGATCAAAGCTGCTAACACACAGGTAAGAGGAAGTACATATGTTACATCCTTTTTACACTTCCGTTTTTCTGTTATGTTATATAAAAGTGAAAACTACAACATAAAATAGGATAAAAATGTGTTTCCAGTAAGAGCAAGGCTTAGTCGGACAATTGAAGCCTTCGGCGATTTATTGCATGCAATTTTTTAGTTGGCTTAGTAAAGCCAGAAAACGTTGTTTATGTATTAGCTATAATAAAACTCTGAAACAGGAGTAGACCGCCGATGCATAAAATAAGCATTAAATACAATAAAAATATGTAGATAAACGTGTATCAATGTGATTTTGCGCATAAATAAACGGAAGCTTATATAAATGTCCATTTAGAATATTTTCTCAGTTTGCAATGTCTGTGCAAAAGTTAATAATTTATTTGATAATAAAAAAATAAAATATTTAAACACTGAATTCACTTATAAAAATTACACATATGTAATTAATTTGAAAACACATTCTTTTATTAAGATACTATAACATGTGCCAGTTTGAAAAAAGGGTTTCTAAGATTTTAGTTGTAGAAATCTTCGTTTGATAATGTATAGTTTTAAGATCTTTATCTTCACACAGCTTAATGTAAAAATCGAAGTAAATAGTCATCATCATCATTATCAGTATAACATTCATTGAGTTGTATTTTCTTTTTGACAATTTTTATACTATTTAATGAAAATATTAAATTTACATCAAATTTCTCGTCATTAATACAGAAACATATGTAAATATTCATATATCTAATTTTTAAACCATTACTAATATGCACATAATACATATTATATATTATTGCTTTTTGAAGATTTAAAATTTAGTAATTCTTAAATTTTTCTCAAAATTGTAATATAAACCTAGTATCACTTGTTTCTTAAGAAGATATGGTCTGTAGTCATTTACACTGTCAGTCTTGTCAGTCTGATTTCTTTTGTGAATTACTTATTTTTTAACTACATCATTGTTGTTGCCTGTGATAATAACTTTAAACGATAAAACCTTAAAGTCGCTATTGAAGAATAATGCATCTATATTCCTATCATCTATATGTCTCTAGCTATTTTTCTTACTAATTGCATAATAAAACATTTGACAGAAAACAAAAATGATCTATTATAATAATAACAATATTATTTGTCATAATATAATTTATATATATGAATATACTTTATTATTTTTATAATATAGCATAAATATTTTCATAGTCTATTACTATTCATAATCTAAACGTCAGAAATTCTATTTGATGACAACTATGTATTTGTTTTTCATTCTATTGTAGTTAATATTTTTTAAAATTAGTTTATGTGAACTATTATTAATAGTTAATTAATTAATTAATTTTGTTAGAAATTTCATCATTCAAGCAGCAATGGATGCATATGACGTCATATAATATTTCCTAATTAAAAGAGGGTCTATAAGATAATGGGGAATAATATTTAAAACTAATAGACTAATGCTGAAGATATAGACTTGTGATATAATTTTAATGTGAAAACCTTCTTTTCTAATAAGATTTATTAGTATAGTATATATAATAATAGATACTAAGAAAAGCAATAAGTCTTTAGTGGACTTTTTTTTTTGGTTTTTTAGTGACTTTTTTTTTGGTTTTTTATATGATGTCCATTGTTACTGTCCATTGCTTACCCCACCTTTTTAGCGATTTCTAACTACCCACATGAATATGATATTATTGATATGACACGTTCAATATAAATTAATAGTAATCGTCCCATGTGATCATAACAACCCATTACCGGGTTTCGGCCTGACGCAGCATCTCTCTCCAGGCGCGTCTACTGCATATGGGCCTCCTCCAGTCTCATACACCAAGTGCGGTTAGTGCTCCTTACACTTGATCATTCCACCGCAGACACGGTCTTCCTCCAACAACTGCTTCAAATAACTTTTTCGCTTGAGCATCTTCATCCATTCCCACAACATGATCAAGCCAGCGAAGCCGCTGGATGTTAGTTCGCTGAATTATATCGATGTAGTGATAAAGGTCATACAGCTCTTGACTCATTCGTATGCGGTAGTCGTCGCCAACTCCTAGAAGACCAAAGATCTTACGAAGAACTTTTCTCTAATTCTGATTAATAATTATAATGTAATTGTAATATAATAAAAATTAATAATAATAAAATTAAATGTTGCAATATTTAAGTGAATTATTTTTTCTTGACAGTTTATGAATAACAAATTTTAACCGCTCTTAACTGAGTACAAGCTCCTCAATCATATGGGTAAGTAATTATAGTTAAACAGTTTGCCACTTTAATGTTCATTCAAATAAAATATTTACTTATCAACAAGGTTGAGGCTTCTATTAATGAAGCGTGTAAATGTAATTGCTCGTTATTTCTATAAGGTCACATTTATTTGTGCGTAAATAATTTAGTCTGTAATGTCATACCAATTACACATAGCATTGACATGCAATCTACATGGCGTATGAGTGATATTTATGAAGTGTTTGCACGTTCACACTTCTCAATATAATTTCACACAATTTTACTGCACATACACGAGTATCAAAATTTAATTGAAAGGAATCCGAAAAATGATTTCAAGTGTTTGATTACTAATTTATTTGTGAACTTGAAAACAAATCTCATAGCTAAAATATCGTACAATTTTTTCTATTGCTGTTTTAATAAAAATAAACAACAACCGTAATTGTTATTAAATAAAGATAACAAATTAATGGCAAAAATAAGTCACTTTAAAGATTTAAGTCTATTATTCGTTAGCTTTATACTTTATTTATATAATTATCTCGAATGAGCTGCTTAAAGAGATATATGTTTAAAAATACTATACCAAGTAATTTAAAAATAGTACAAATATACTACTAGACATTGACGTTTATAAATAAACACACATTTTCCATTGCATATCCTTAAAGCATTTCCTTTGAAGCAAAGATTTTATTTAGCCAAAAAAAAAAGAAAAATTAAACAATGAACAAAGAAAATGTATCTTCGTTTTTGAAAGAAAATTGGAAATTCATATAAAAATATACACAAAAGCCAAAATATCGGTAAAGATAAGACTAAAATAGATGCGCATACATATCATACATACTATATATGTGTATATCCTTTGTAACTAACAAAAGACTATGGTTTTTCTTTTATGTGAAATATATATAGACTTTTTTTTGGAAAATTTTATCTTGTAAAATTTTTTTATTTTATTTCTATTTTTTTTCTTTTTTTTTGTTGAAATTTGGATTAAGAATCTTTTTTGTTGTAGGTGGTTAGAGTACAATAGTGTGCGCTGCTGCACGTTCTACATTTTGCATGTGCAATGAAGTATGCAATTGGAGGCAACGTGCACATGATAAGCAACATGAGACAAAATTTGAATTTCAATGTTCGAGTATATTTGACCCTAAATGATGCTTTTCTCAGTTTTGCATAAATATTTCAATGATATTAAAATAAAAATAAAAAATGTGTAATAAAATAAAAAATGCAAAAATTGAATTGAATACGAATTTCGTTCCTACGGCAACTCTGCTTGCATTTTAATGTTACTTTTGTTCAAAATTTGTTTGTGTGTGTGTGAGAGTGAGTGCCAGTTTGCGATGCCAGAAATGGCAGTCAGGCAACTCCGACCAGAGTTCATTACAATTTACTATGATTTTATCGAATATATATGCGGCGTATAGGTAATGTTTTTAAATAAATTAAATTGAGTGAATTTATTTAAATTTATTTTACTTCAAATGATTTTAAATAAGCACAAAAAAAAATTATAAGATCACTTAAAAAATGAAATCTAAAATTGTTTGGTCAATTTCATTTTATATATTAAGAACTTGCATTTAAATTAATTGATTGATGAAATTGATTGATTTCTACAATTTACTTTGATTTCACATATTATATATTATTATTGATGTAACATCTTAAAAAAATTATTATTGAAACTCTTAAAGAAAATTAACTTTTGTAGTTCACACAAAAGTTTTAAAGGTTTTATATTAGAAATCAAGTGTGTTCATATGAAAACAGATAATCGCGACAAATCTAACGTTTTTACAATAAAAAATACGATAGTAGTTATCTTGATTCTATCTCTCTAAATATGGATTCTCCTTTCTCACTAATATGTAATGAAATTCCACACGTCTTTGAGTTCGAACTTAAAAAATTTTAATGCTGAACTTAAATTAAAGAAATCGCCTGGATGTGATATAATTACTACTGAAATGTTGCTTCAGATATCTGTTAAATGTATCTATAAGCTAACCGCTTAGAACTCGTGCCTGTGAAATTATCTCAGAAATTCGAATATTTCCCAAGACCACTGATGTTGAATACTCGGCAATACTCGAAACAGTGTTTTATAGTCTGCGAAATTTAAATACATAAACTAAAATTTTGTGTTTGTCCATTCTTTGTTGCTATTCGAAACCCTTTAAATTCAATAAATAATAAAAAAAATAAAAAAAATATGAAAATACGTTATTAAAAGAGATGGTTGGTTGGTTGGTTGCAGTGGCAGGTCATAAGATAACTTCAAATGTACCTCAATTAGCGATTTTTCGCCGTTTTGTTACCACATTCCTCGCAAGAACCCTAGTATAGAAGAGTAGTGACTAAATCCATCCCACTGAATTTAAATAATTTAATAGGTCTTTTGTCTTCACCATTGAGCAGTCTGATAAACTATCACAAAAGTATTTTCCTAAGAACCTATATCTTCTGGATGCTAGAGCTGGGCATTCACAGAGAAAATGTATTATTGTTTCTTTCTCCTGCGGGTTTCTACAACTTCTGCAGTGAGAGTTATAGGGAATACGCAGTTTCTCTGCGTGAGTTCCTATACACCAATGACCAAAAAGAGATAGTCACTCTGAATAATCTCATCATTTTGAAATAGATGAAGAGTATGTGCCACTTTCCATGCTTTAGACCCCGTACAAATCAACGGCAATTTAAATTTAGAATGAAATTTCATTTATTAGCTTTAATTTTTGTATACTGTAATGAACCCTTTCGTAGGATCGTTTAATGTTGGAATATATTTAGCCATCTTCCAAGGTTTTTACGATAAATTTCTTTACTGAAACCCTGACACTTCTCCAGAAAAATGCATTCGTTTGTTTCACAAAAAAAATATATGTATGTATATTGTAATTCAACTGTATATGCTCAACCGCTTATGTTTTTTGTAACATATCATCATGATACATATTATTAAAGACACTATTTAAAGTTACATATCTGAAGATAGATATTTAACGACACTTAACTTCAAATACATATATGAAGATAGATACTTAAAGATACATAACTAAAGTTTGTGCTGTTTCATGAACACCGCTAATATTCAACTTTTAATGTAAGTTAGTTTAAATAACTTTTAACTTAATCACATTTTATTTATTTTATTATTACATTTTATTTACATTTTATTTTATTTATTTAATTATATCTGTTAATATCTGTTAAATATATATAATTATCTGTTCAGTCATTTTCTAATAACCTATTGAAATTAATTTACAGTTCATTTGATTGTTGAACATTATATATATACCTTATGTTATACATTTTGAAGTGCAGACCTTATCAGTTACTTGAGCTACATAAATGATTAAAGTTTATTTATTTTGTACATATGTATGTATTTCACTATAAACGTACATATCTAGAAAATTAAATTTTATAACGTAAGTACGGAAATATAAAAAAAAAGCGCTATTAAAAATTATAACTCTTTTCTTCTTAACAGTGCAAGTTTCAAAGGAAGCATATATGTCTTTCAAAAATCACATACAAGCATAATATGTATAATATATGCGTACATAGATATATAGTTGTGGATAATTATATTATTTCTTAAATCTTTTCATACGGTTGATTCTCTTTCAAAGTTGAAGTTGTCAGTAGCAGTAAAAACGTTCATTAATTTGATTGGATATGGTAGAAAAGGAAGTTAATATACTGCAAACGGCAGTTACAGCAACACAAAGTACATTTTTCGAGCAAAGTTAAAATAGACATAAGATACTCGTATAAAAGGGAGCTTATCAAATGAGGCACAAAAACTGACTTACGAAAGGAAAACTTTTTTGTCTCGCATTTCCTTGGATGACGTACTTTGCAAAGAAAGAAGATAAATTAACTTTAAAACATTTGAGTAGAGGTTTTCTTTTGCGGTTACATAAAATTTCAAGGTCGACTCTTAAGGACATTTTTTATTTGTCTTTGTAAAATAAAACTTTAAAGCCTTAAAACATAATTGCCGCATACATAATACTAATATTATACACATTTTTCGTTGAGGCAGCACATAACGCTTTAACTCCCTAATGAGCTTGAAATTCAAATGTTCATTCGCCATTTTTCTAATTAAAGATTAAAATTGATATTCAAGGCTTTAGCATAAATTTCGCCCCTACCTTCCGTATATGTCGCGCTTTGTTACCAAAGACAACAACAGTTCATAAATAATAGCAATAAACAAATTTTATCTTTTTTATTGTTCGCTTTTATATGGCGTTTTTACTTTTACTTCACTTGTATGAATGGCGTACATTTGTTGAGTTTATTTGTACTGCAATCATATTTTTTAAATATTTAAAAAGGTTCCCTCTTCCCTCATGACGACACATACATACAGAGATACATACATTCATTCATACATACACACATGACATATGCAAATAAAAGAGTATATATGAAGATAAAAATAAAAATAAAAGGAAGAAAGGAGTAACACGCACACACATTAAAATGCCTGTTCGTCCTTATTCATACTTTTTATGTAAACTGACGAAATTTGCTACCAAAATACGATTTCGCATTCATACTTTTAAATTGCGACAGTGCATGGTACTTTAAAATATGAAAAGCTAAAACAAAAGTACACAATAAGAATAATTGGAATTAAAAATAACAACAAAAAAGTGTGGTAGTACAACAATAAAGATACACACATGTTTTAAGATTATCGCTTATATACATTATACAAATAAAAGCTTGAAAGAACATCTACAATAATACAACAATATAAAAACAAAAAGTTTTGATAATATTCATATAACATTGCATCTATTTCGTTCCACATAAGTAGGTATAGAATTTAAATGGTGCTTTAAAAGATTAAATTATTTTACATCGACAGTCTTTAACAAGTGAGTTAATCGACATGAAATATATATTAGCTGCTATGAAAGACAAACTAAAACGATAGTTTTTCAACTTTTTCTGCGAACTAACTCACCGGAATGTCTTTCTGTTGCTGGCTTCTTTAATTCACTCACGAGATAGAGATTTGTATCACTGAAACTTACTATAACTATATGACAGTTTATCATTATATCTGTCTCTTCGCACTCAGATATTTATTGCTCTTTAGTATACCTATGTCAGCTTATATTACTGATATATATCAGGAATGTAATGCATTTTGACCTGCGATACTGTGATTCGACAATTCCATATATATTTTTTTTCTGCTTTCTTTTAAATATAGTTCTTCGAGTTCATTTAGTTTTATAACTGCCTTAATAGCGACAGATTTTGTTGCCTTACAAAGGAGCAGCGTAAATAAAATAGAGCCAAAGCTGGGAGGGATATACTAAAAATTAATAATTATTTGTTTTGGCTATATTTATACAATGCATTATCTTTAAATTATATTTACAAGGGAAATTATCCCCTAACGCCTTGGTTAAGCCACAGTTTAGCATTTTATGTATTAGCGTCTGTCCAGTTTTTAGGAGATTCTTTTTTGAATTTGACATTTGTTCGTCTTCATTCTTACTCCAGATTACTCTGAATAATCTTAAGTAGACGTTTCGGCATATCAACTTTAATTTTGAGTTTTTCTATGCAGTTTTTCTATTTGTAAAGAAAATCTTGTCTATTCATATAATGAAACAGCGACAAGCCTTTTTCGTAATTGACTATATGATATCTTTATAATCTTTATGCTATGGGTTGCTTTAATTTTAATTTTCAATTTTCGTGCTAACTTCGAAATCTGTCGTTAGCAATCTATGTTGAGGAGTAACTCACCATCCTTAAATAGGATTATTATTCTACATAATCTACATTGTATATAGTAGATTTGTTTAGCGGCATTGGTAAATTGATGTGTTCTTAAATGGCCATTTGCCTTTGAAATATACATATTTATAACTACTTAACCAAAGCCTTGTGCGAAATTCAATTTTTGAATCCCAAACAAAGTTCGTAACCCATATCAAAAGTCAAAAAGTATTGTTTAATCAAGTCATTTATACAACTGATGTGGCCATTGATGTCGCCATATAGCAGCTTGATTTCTTCTTTGAAAATATTGAGAAGTACCTTCTCTAGATACTCAAAAAAATTGAAATAGATTTTGGTATTCGATGTTTGGTACATAATCCCACTTTGCCTTGTTAAACGCGAGTTTAATTGCTGTAAGTCCGTCCATGACTCTCTCCATGTATATTATTTTATCTGTGAACTTTTCAGGAACCATATTTCCCACTTCATATAACTGAAATGACACCCCGTTATAAAATAATGTATAACGTAGACAAGTTTTTTGTTATTGTCACTCTTCAATTTAGTTCTTATGATGCATGCGATGTTTATTTGACGTCTTTTGAATAGTTCCATATTAATTTTTCATAATCGGTTATTAGATTCAATTGGTGATTAGTTATTGACAGAACTTCATTCCAATTTTATTTACTTATACTATAAAAGAATAATTTTCAAGTATATAAAATCCAATTAAGTTCTCAGATTTATTATTTTTCTAAAATCTAGTATTTTGCAAATGAACACTTCAATTTTATTTCAAATTATAAGTATAATTTTGAAAATTTTTTGCTGATATTCAAAATTTTCAATTACTCAATTAAATTCCTATCTTCACACTCCGATAAGTCTGTCTACACAAGAAACTTAATATGACCTTACTCAAAGCGTTCAACTTTTGATATGCGAATTCAAATTCAATATAAAATTTTATGATAATGCAAAAGAATCTCGCAATGAATATATAAAATTATACAAACCAAATTTTTAAGTATCTATATGTAACATGTATTAAGAATCTTCATATACAAGCACTTACAACATATGTAATAACAAAGCAATTTGTATGTGAGCAGCTTAAGCATACACAAAACTTCATGTTATTATTTACAAAAATGTTTATTGCAATAATTTTTTATTATTATTATATTATTATTATTTTTTTACGTTTACTGTTATGTTTATATTTATTTAACTCAAGCTCAGCGCTGAGTGAAATTCCTAAGACAACTCTGACAGCTGTGTTAACATTAACATAACACAAAGCAAACCGTTCACACCAGTCCTTTTACAAAAAAAAATCCTGTTCCTTAAATGTGAAAAGTGCCCTCGATATTAGTGAACACATAAAATATAAAAACATCATCAACAACAACAACAACAACAACCACAACAACTACAATACGTTGAGTTCAATATATTTTTATATGCCCATCGGGGCGTATGAGCAACTTTTTTGTCATTTATAATTCATTTATTGACATAATTTTATATTTGTGTTCATTTTCTTTAAATATTTGTTTTCAGCCACTTAAAGAGCAGAATTGATTGCAAAAACATTGAATTTTGTTTAGACACTTAAGCATGTTTTACGGCCTGAAATACGCAATGAATTTGGAAGTTGAACTGATTTTCAATATCCGTTCCCAACATTTACACAAGTAAGGAAGATATTCAAGGTAGAGAAATCGTTTTTAGATAGCAAAGTTAGTGACAGTTAATAAATTTTTTAATGTTTTCGACGAGATATTTCAAAAAGAAAATTGCTTAGAAACTTCTTTGAAAATACTTCGATGAAAAAAGTTGCTTAAAAACGAAATTACTTAATATTTAATGAGAATACAATTCTTATTGTTGTGAATATAAAATTCACGTAACCATATTATCACAGTCATTAGTTTGCACTGTATCCTCAGTTCAGACCACTTGTCTAAATTGTTGAGATACCAAATATATTCAAACCAAAATTACTTAAAAATCAACAAAAAGTACGCGTGCCTGGACATCTAAAAAATACGTGAGCTGCAAAATGTATTGGCAACTTGTCTATTGAAGCAAAAACAAACACTCCAACCAACTCCAACCAGTGAAAGACTGTAAAGTAGTCCTTGCATGAGTAACTTGCTTGTGCCTTTCTATAAAAATTTTGAATTGAAATCTGTACAACGGTAACAACTACTAAACTGAGCAACAAACACTTGAGTATATCAGTGGAGTAAAGGAACCTAGTGGAGTATAACAAATATACAAATTCGATGTAAACAAACTCACAACGAATGAAGTGGCCAGACGCGTGTGGTTGAAATAGTGTTTGGCCTCATCTTTGGCACCGGAACTGCATGCAATATGGTTGCACATTTGTATTCCATTTCTTCAAGTTTTTTTAATTTTTTATGCTTTCATTTTTCCATTTGTGCATTTTTTGCATTTTTTGCATTTTTTGCATTTTTCACTGTCGATTAGATTTGCCTTCTTCTATAACATATATTGATATTTTCAGCCATTGGGTATGGAAATAACAGGCTGAGGAAACGAGCATTCCTATGCAATTTTGCTACTTCAGACATCGTCACGTATTTCTATCGTTCATTCTCTACATATTTGGCTTATCCACCAATGGAAAAATCTAAAAGAAATAATAAAATGAGAGGTTGGCATTTCCGCACGAATGTAAAGTGATCAAATGTGGTAACAGCCATTGTTATAATGTTAGATTTTAAGAAAATTGAATGGTAGTAAGCTTTCAAACATATTAAATATTTAGGCAAAGAAAAGAGAGTTTAACTTAATTTAATAGCATTTTATCAACACGCGAGTTGTATTAGTTTCAGTGTTTATTAAGTTGAGTGCAATAAGTGTTAAGTGTAGTATATAAAATAAAACGAATCACTAACGTAAATACCAATATGCAATCGATATAATTTTCAGATACTTTTGATAAAAACATAGTTTAATTTTTTCAAAAACTATGAATAAGACATCGTATCAATACAATTTGGTGTAATATTTTCTGTCTCCTAAAATCTTGATTAAAAGTCCCATTTATTTCAATTACAATTTGTATTACAAAAAAGGTCGATAAAATTTTGTAAGTGGTGTATCAAAGAGCTTTTAGCAGATAACGACAGCACTAAACATAAACTATGTAAAGATTTGGATTCCTACATTGATATGAACGGACTACACAAAGATGTTCAATATTTCGGTATCACATAAATTAACACAAACAAATTTGATTGACCGAATTACCATCAATAAAACGTTGCTATGACAAAAGGAAATCGATAAATTTTTGAAATAAATGATTACGAGTGAATGAAAATGAATTAAATATGAAAATATCCAGCAGAAGCTGTCTTATTATAGTAAAATGTCAGCGACCCTTAATAAAAGTCATCGAATCCTATATTGACGGCACATAAGAACAAGTTGAGTGATTGGTTAGATTGGAAGGGAATTTTCTACTATGAACTGTTCCAGCCTGATGCAACTGGTAATTAGATCTTTGAAGTAGAAACCGGATCACATGAATAAAGTAATCATAAAAGAAATACTAGAATTGACTAACAAAAAATAATGTTATGTTCCACCATGACAATTCCAGGTCACACATTTTTCTGAAAATTCGTTACAATTTACCAAAATTTGTGTATGTAATTTTGATGCATCCACCGTATAGCCCGAATTTTATACCATCAGACTACTATTTGTTTCAAACTTTGCAATACTCTATTACTCTATTAACTCTATTACTATTATATTACTCTATTATTGATAAAAAAAAAAAAAAGTAGCCTTCCGAAGAGACAATGAAAATCACTTAACGAAGTGTTATCCTGATAAATCATAGTACTTTTAGACCGATAATATTATTAAGCTTTTGTTAATTTCTGAACAAAACTTTCTTGGTCAGCATTAGGAGTGTTAAATATTTTAGACCAAAAGTATAATTAGCTTATTTGAATATGAAATCTTTTATGGCTAGGGTGTTAAGGTATACTAAATATTGATAGAAATTCAATTTAGTAATGTTCCACTTATGTTGATTCTTTATTTTCGTTATTAATAGATATTGGAGATTTGCAGATTGAAGGTGACATTCACTCCAATTGTGGAAGTAATTCGTAACATTTGGCATGTTTTTATAAAACATTATTTAGTTAAATATTTAGTTAAAGATGGATCTCATTTTGTTTGTGAATATGGTATTTAAGTAATCTTTAATCAGTTTAGTTGAAAAATAAGTTTTGATATATATTGGATTATTAGAAAATAATGTGCTTATGTTTAACAAAATACAGAGCATAATAAATAGAGTTAGATTAAACTCAAGTTGACTATTAATTACTCATCAGGATCCAGTGATCACGAACGACCACGTAAATAAGGTGGAACAAAATCTATTGAAAGTATATTAAAGGCATTGTCAAATCCCTGTCGTTTCTAATAACTCTAAATTATTAAATATATTTTCAAAATTGACACTTTGCTTGGGTCTTTCATCTATCAAAAAACCCGTACTCTCAAAATGTGCACAAAATATTCATTTCAATCAAATTCGTTATTTGGTTTTGTTTGTTAATAAAGGCGTTGTTACACACGAGCGGCACACAAGAATGGCTGTTGACAATTTACTTAAACAATAAATTCGATTATAATTCAGGTAAACGCCCAGATACATACGTAAAAACCAACCTCAGATACATGCTGACAAACAAAGCGCGCAGAACCATAGAAAATTTGTGTAATTCATTTGCTTTCCAACTGAATTTGAGCTCCTGTTTGTGTTTATGTTTGGATTTGTATTTGGATTTGGATTTGAATTTGGATTTGGATTTGTTGACAAAACGTTTGTTAGTCATTTGGGGTTAATTACTTTGTAATCAAATGTGACTGTGCGAAATTTTAACTTAAATGCGAATAATCCAAAACACACATTCGCAACAAAGCAAGAAGAAAGACTTAAGGCTTTTACGAAACTAGCAAATGTATTTGCACATTCAATTGATTTTATAGAGAAATTCAACAAGATTTATGCACCTTTGAAGTCATTCCAGAACAAAGGCAGGCAATGTCGCAGGTTACGGTAAAAGCAAAGCTAAAGCCTATGGAAGCTTGATTAAATTATAACATTGCCGACAATACATTTGTCAAGCAATACAACCAACCATACATTTGTATTGCATATGTGTTGCAATATGCACTGATGAGTGTGTGTTAGTGAATTTGCATTCGAAAGCAATTATTTTAAATCTATTCAATTGTGTTTAATTAAAGGAGCAGTGCACTCGATATAAGCTCCAAACTGCGATCTACTCATTACGCACTCATATTTGAACGGGTGTATGTGCGTATATATACAGAAATTAGTGAATGAGTAATTTGTTGATGTGTGTGTGTGTGTTCTATTTCTAAAACCGGTAAATAGTTTTGAGCTGTTTAGTCTAATGGCTGTACTACTAATGCATTTCTGATTAAAATACGTAAACGCCACCGCGCCATTAAGATTCAGGATATTAGTACGCATATTTCTTTGTACACGTAAACGTGTGAATTGATATAAATTCATATTGAAGTATATATTTGGGACTTATATTCTTATTGACTTAAACTAAAGTGGTTATCAGTTTCAAATTAGTGCTCATTTATTTTGATGTATATCCAATTTATACCCACCGGATATGGAGTTTGGAGTTGTATAATTTAACCTACGATTACGATTCCGAGTACTGATCAGTATATCAACGATTTTAATAGATTAAAATCATTACTAAATCATAAACAAAATCGTCTTCTAAGTTAAAACTTTAAGTAACTCAGTATTACTACTTCGGTAAAACAAGAATCTAATGTCCTTTAAATCAACACCTTTAAATCAAATCATTTTAGAGTATTTTGAAGCTTTGCTTCGAAAACAGTTTAGTCAACAAATAAGGACGAAATTTTAATTTATAACTTTAAATTCGTCCCCCAAATATTCTTTTGCATGTAAACATGATCAAATTTAGTACAAAAGGACTTCAAAAGGACGAAAAAGAACGTTTTCCAAACTGACTCAATAAAATCGCCGGAGTAACTACAAAAAGTAATTTTTACTTACTTCTAGTGCCTTTTTAATTTTGTTTCTCTTTTTGTCACTTCTGGATATTTGCATGCCACAAGGTCACTGGGGATGGCCACAAAATAAGATTACTGACAAAAAAAATGAGAAAACCTAAGACAAAGGCGAATTCTACTAAATAACTTCGACTTGAGTTTGGCAATAAACTTTCTACAACAACATCAACAGTACACTTGAGTCAAAGGAGGCGTCCTCAATGTAAAAATATAATAAAACGAAAATAATATAAAATTAAAATCACAAAAAGGATAAAGGATAAAAATCAAACTATAAAATGGAAAACTTAAAAAATAATATTAGAAATCCTTCAGCATATAAAAATCAAACATAGCACTTTTTTCATGCAAAATATTTCACTTGATAAAGTTTTTTCACAATGTTTTATCCTCAAAACAAGAAACGAAAAAATAAGAATTCGCTCCGAGAAAAGTAATGGAAAAGTTTTAACTTCTTAAGTTTTGTAAACAAACCAAGTTATCGAAGAAGTTTTAGTTTTTCTTGCACTTGCGAAAATTTCCATTTTTCCATCATCAAACAGGTACATAATGTGCTTCAGTTTTAGCTTTATTTGTGGTTGTAATAATTGCGCATTGATTAGATATAATATATTGCCAACGGAAGCGGAAGAAGTTTTGAACACATTCTATCAAAAATATTGATCGCTGAAAACTGCAAATAAAGAACACAAATGTTTTTTTAAGTTTAATTAAATTGGTAAATAATGAAAAGACAACGTTTCAATCAATTTTTGAACACTTAGAATGGAATCTAATATTATACCAGAAGCTTATGAATACAATTTAACTGTTAAGAGTCCTAAATAACTATTATTTAAATTTATACAATAAAAGAAAGTGGAGCAAAAAGTAGCAGATTTTCTCTATAACTATCCGATACTCTTTAAAATAGGTGGGTATTAACGTTCCCAATATACACATTACAAGCATTGTTAAAAATAGAAGTAGGTTAGGTTACATTAAGAGACGAATGTAGATATATTAATATTGTTAAGGGATGTGGCATTGCGACCATAGGGTATATTCTGCCCCCTTCTGGGCTTAGAGTAGGTCTTTAAGCTCTGTTAAGTCAATAAAAAGTAATATAGAACCTGCTTTATTGCCTCTTGCGTAGGAATATACATTCCTAGGAGCCTCTTTCGTAAGTGCATTAGCGCAGGACATTCTAACAGCACATGTGTGGCTAACTCCTCATTCTCTTCACAGAATCAGTTTGCATCCGTAAGTATACGCAGTCTTAAAAGAATAACTTAATATTAGTTTTTTAATTATTTTTATGTGCTATACTATATGTACTATCACTGATATGGATCTCAATAATTCTTTTGAACTTTAAGGCTCAGCACTTCAGGATTACAAATAAAGAAGAATATAATATAAAGGTAAAATCCATTTTGGATTTGTTTTTCTCTAGAGTGAGATTTGTCAATGAAAGTATTATGATAATTAATATTCGTCTATGTTTATCAATAGATCTACCACATTAACAAAAACAAATTTTTTTTAATTTTCATGTTTTTTTTAACATCTTTGAGGAAAGAATTAAGACTATTGTAATCTCTGGCATATCGTAATCGATCATTTGAATTCAAATTGGTTTGAACCGTAAGCGATCAAAGTACTCGTTAAAAAAGTTCTTGAAATAACTAACTTATTCATTAAAAATTAATAAAAAATGTGAAATGTAAAAAGTCACATTTATGGTAATGTCTTCATATTCCACAATTTGCCCTTCATATTATTATTTCCAATTATCCTAAAAGACATTTTCTCAAACTCAACACAACATTTCCAGTAAATTTCGTTTATTCTTTAAAACTCTCTTTGTTTGCATAAAGTCTTACAAATGCACTTATCTACCAATTTTTTCAGAGTTCCGCATTATACTTGATAAAGTTTTAGTGAAAATCTCACAGGCACTTTAAATCTTTCAGAAATTCTTGCAAATTGCAGTCAAAATTATTTCAACAAAAAAGACGAAATAAAACTCTTTATTTTCTCAGATTTTGTAAGCACAATGTAAATTGCTTTAGGACGTTTGTATTTTGTTGAAAACGTATCAAAACGCCTAAGCTAATGTTGCATGCGCACATCTTAAGCAGCAAATGCATTTAGCCTAATGCGGCGGGCACAATAATAAATTGCATTAAGTCTTCACGTTTCATACGCTATCATGTCTGCCTGCTCAGTATCTCAATCGCAGTACGGTTGTATAGCTGAGCATCTACTACAGAGTCTTACTATACAGTTTGCAAATGTTTCCGTTAAAGCATGCTAAAGATTTTGCTTTGATAGTCTCCAGAGTGTAGCACATAAAGCCGGTACGTACGCAAATGTATCTGGGAGATGAGTGCATGAATTCTGTATACTCGTATGTATGTAAGAAGTACTTAGCTTAGATTTGTGTGTATGTGCTCGTATCAACTGCACTAATATCAGCAACAAAACTAACACAAATAATTCCTTGGCATATTATGCGACTCTGGAGAAATCACAACGCTTGCTATGCTATATTCAACATTTCTAATAATAATAAGCTTTTAAAAGGTGCTAATGCAACGTAGGGTTGTGGGAGCAACCGCCACACTAACTGACTACCGGTAAGGATATGTTGCATTAAAGCACCACAAAAGCAGTACTTAATACGAGTACAGAACAATACTTGCCTAGTAGTCTTTCTTCAGCAACCTTTGTTGCTGCAGTCAATTACTGTTGTTGTAGGCGGTATGGTTATGTCAGAGTTGTTATTGTTGCATGTTTTTGTTGCATTTGTTTTTGTTTTCTTTATGTACTAGTATTTATTTTATTTCTTTGTTAATACTGTAGTAGTTGTTGCAGTAGCATTGCGCCAGGGAATTCACTTTGAGTGATTTATTTGCCGTTGAAACTATCTTGTTTTGTGGCTGATGCATGACTTTCACAAAAGTAACTTTATTTAGCACTTCAAACCGTTTGTTAAATGCTTAAATTTCTTTTATTGAATTTAACTTTACTTTTTTTTTTCTTTATAGAATTTGATTCTCCTGAAACGAGAATGAGTTACAGCCGAAGTAGGTAACCAATCTTTTAACTGTTACCACAAACTTTAACAGAAATTGACTTTTTACCAAAGTTGCTGCACAATCAATATTTACACTTTCGAAAGATGATGCACAGCAGTGCAGGTGTCTTCGAATGCACACTGACGTCAAGTAAGTCAAGTATTAAGTACTCGTATTTCAAAAGTACTTTCTGCTCTTAAAATTGTTAAATTTACTTACAATGAAAAGCATCAATAAATTTCTTTACTTATGAGGAAAGTGAGTTACTTTTCCTTTATATAGTTAATATATAGTTAATGTATAATAGAATAAGTTTCTATGTTTTTAAAGTTTAGATATATCGCTTCAAATAGAGTCATCTAGTATTGTTCCAAAATAATTTAGTGTCATAATTTTCTTACTTTATAGTTAGTACCAACTTTGTATGGGTTGTTAGATTGCTCTAAGATTTCATTTCATATTAATTTTAAACTGGACTGCTGATATGCCAGACGTACTTAATCATATACAATCTGAAAATACTGATAGTACTTAGTGTCTAAATATATGTATTAATCGTTATATACTTTATTTGAAATCTATTAAATTTAAGTCAAAGACATATGTACAACAGTTGCTCCGATATCTACTCTTCAAGCGTGGGTCGACATGTACTACAGGAGATTTGACAGGGCAGGCCAAGCCTAGTTCTATGCCATCCTATACTTTTGTGTCCCGAAAGAACAAATATCAGTTTTCAGACTTCATTCCGACTTACTTCTATATACTAGGTCAAAGGTTTTATATTTGAAGTATAAAGGTTACGTAGCTCTTAACCTGGCTATTAACCCAATTGTTGTTTGCTTGTCGTAAAAAATGGCCATTTTATTTTGAATAAATGTAATTCTGAGATCCTTGTGAAGTTTATAGTTTGTACTCTTGAGTGAAAGCGTTACAGTATTTTAATATTTGATTTAGTCGTTTTTCCTATCGTCGAATACCATAGGTATATCCAGATGTATAACTTTGTAAAACTCTGCTCTGTTTTCCACACCTTGTTGCGATGTTTCCCGCTAACCAGATAATTTTCTCTAGTTTGATAGAAAGTTTTTTCACTTAGCATTTATATGTATCAATCGTCAGTGATCTAAATGAATTCCAAAATATTTATTAGAATTAGTATGCGATATTTCAGAAATATACATGTAAACAATTGAAAAATTCTTTTTTCTGAGTAAATATGTAACTTGATCCGAAATTTTCAGTATTGATTGTTATTTTTCATTTATTAAGTCAACACTTTGGGAGCCCCCTTTCTTGAGGATCTTGATCAACAGAAAGACCTGACACAAAATAGCATTTTAGGTTTCGTCAAAAGTTCAAAGTGCTTTTACATCACGATTTTTTCCTACATATACGGTCATACAATGGGCCAATAGACACAAGTGGATCTACCAGGGATCGCCGGTATAACCTAACTTAACCTAAGTCATATATAAATCACTCTATATTTTGTAATAATTTTTGAATATATGACGAAGCAAATCATGGTTAATAATTAATACTAATAATTGGGTATTTTGGCAAAAACTACTTAGAAGACCTCGATTTCGATGGCTAAATAGAAGAAGGAAAATATAAAGAAAACTAGAAAAGTATTATTCGAAGCGTCAACAACATTAATGATGTGACAAGGATTAATACCTTTAAAGATATCAAAAAAAAATTTTTTAGTTTATAATAAAAGTCTAAGGCATAAAAATGTAATACTCTTAACATATATTATAATTTATTTTGTACCAAGTATGTACAATAGCTGTTTCGCTCAAAAACACTGAAAAAAGTGTTATTTTAGTTAACACTATTTGTAATGCAATATAAAATAATTCATATTTTATTTATTTTAAAAGTATTATTAATCCACTTTGAACGATATCCATTAAAAAATGCACATTAAAATAAAAATATTTCCAGTGAATTAACAACAATTGCGTGTCACTAATTGTTAGTGCACACTTCAATATTTGGTTAACTAAAAGTATCAATTTTATTATTATTTACTCTTATGTGCTACAGATTCAATTTATAAAATTTCGTTTGAAATAATTTTGTAATGAACCCTTAAGCGTTTTTTTCAAACAATTCATCCGATACTGAAATAGCAACAAGTAAATATTGACAAAAATAATTTTAGTCATAATGCAATAAAGTGCAATTCCAAATAATGAAATTGTTAAACACACATTGAAAATAATGTCTAAAACATTTTAATTGGTTTATTTGAACTCACGGTATTTGTATTTCAACATTTGAAATCTATTTTTTTTTTTCAAGTATTTACAAGTTAAATATTTACACCTCTTATACATGCCGTGGTCGTCCCATTTGGCAGGTACCAGTTGCTAATGTCCACTAATGTACTCTGCTCATGTCCAATGCCATGACAGGAAATGAATGAGTAACTTTATAAGTCAATTGTAGTTGTCATCGTGCAACAAGACTTTCTGACTGACAACTCCTGGCACGAATTTAATGAATTTGTTGAAAGGAAAAATAGAATGAAAAAATAGAAATATAAATATAAATATAGAAAAGTGGAAAAGTGGAAAAGGAAATAAGTTGAACAGGTACAGCTAAAATTAGAAAAGTGTTTTTAATATTAATGCTTAATAGTCACTCATTACCAAAGCGAGAACAAAAACTCAGAACAGAAGACTTTTTTACAAAATCTGTGATAACTTACACTCATCATCATTCCTGATGTGAAAGTCCTTAAAGGACTTAAGTCTGCCGAATTACATAAGAATGTATGTTTATGTTCTTAAAACAGAAATATACTTTAAAACATTCCCAGATCTTTTCATTTTGTTAAAGAAATTTATTAAAATATTTATGTGCGATTTTAATACTGAACTGAATCAATATTTTCAACTCCGTTAATATAGATAGCATGCTGGATGACTACAAACAAACTATTAGTAAAAATATGAAACTTGAAGACCTAGAAGTTAGTTTTAGCTTTAACATACAATTAGTCATATGAGTCAGTACCAACAAATTACTAAACGTGTACCCCTTAAGTAATTTTGGAGTGAAATTAACACACATTCGAAACAAAGTTTATATTATAAAATATTGTTTAACACTTTCTAAGTATAGTATGGGTTGCCGTGAAATATTAGATGTTAATTGATATTCAGAAGTCTGATTTGGTGAATCAGCACCTTTACTCTATTTTATCTGTGGACAGTTTTAAGTCACACTAAGAATAACTGAATACGGGGCTTTATAGTATGATGGATCTGATGTCTTTGTATCTGCCTGTGTTTATCAAATTTCGCTGTATTTTTAGGTTGTTGAGTGTTGGATTATTGTGACTGTCAATTATATTGAACAGTTTCAGAGCACGATCTTTGATGTATTTTTCGACTGAATCGACTCTCAGATCTCTGTGTATATCCGTTCCTCTTACGTACCATGGGGCATTAACCAGTTTTCTTAAGGCAATATTTTCGTAAGGCAATCTTTGAAGAATTTTTAAAGTTGAGTTTGGCGCTTGGCAAAACTCAATACTGCCATAGAGTAGTGCTGGTTTAATAATCTGCTTAAATATGCTAACTCTATTCTTTATGTTGAGCGTTTTGCTGCTGATGAGTGGGTGAAGGAAGTGTAATATTCGGGCAGCTTGAGCTCGTTTGGACTTGAAATGTGCTTTCCAGGAGTGCTTGTTATCAAAGGTTATGCCTAGGTATTAGATGTTGTAATTAAATTATTTTACAAATATAAGTTAATGTTATTAACTGGTGAAACAATGAATACAGTTCATTTACTAAAAATATATGAACAATATGTTCCGAATTGCAAATAAACTTAATCATCTCATATTTTAAGTTATTTTGTCTCATACACTTTTTATTGTGAAAAAAGAGTGTAACCTGAAAGAGTGCGGAACTTTTTTCAAATCTTAAAGCTTTATTTGAAAAATTAAATTAGTTTAATTATCAGATAAGGTAATAGTTTATTAATTAAAAAGTAATACAAATTAGTACATTAATAACTCATTTAACTTAAATCAAAATAAATTAATACTAATTTACAACTCCTTCATCTTATAGGATTGTTGTCCGGCTTTTCATATTTTAGCTCTGCAAATCTCGATTTAAAAAAAAGTTGTACAAAGTAATCGATTTAAATAAATAATAAATTAAATTATTTCAAAATTTCTGCAAGTTCTTAATTACTACTAAATTTTATTTAGTTGTCCGACTAATATGCTTAAATTGCAATAATTTGGTAAATATTTTTACTGCGCATATTATGAGCACATATGGCCGTGGAAGTAGTTACTTTTTGCAGTGTAATTAACTATGAAGTCATTATCCCTCTTTACAATTAAATACCCCAGTTGATAAATAATTTAAATCCTTTTTGGTAAATTATTATAATCCAAGTCTACTGATGCTTCAGGAGGTGCTTTGTCATTAAATAAATTGCGTGAAAATTAAAAATAATTTATTTACTAACTACGCAGTGTACAATGAAAACAATGTCGGCTGATTATTTTAAATTGAAAAGAGCATTAAAAAAATGGCGTTGCAACTTGCATTCCGACAGGTAAACAAAGCCGCGGAAGAAAAAAAACGATTTTAATTAATACGAGAACACACACACACAACAGGCGTAACATATACATATGCAAATTAAAGTTATTTTTCGCTTTCTACACAGCGAAGCTTCGGCGAAAATTTTACACGTATGAATATTGTCGTGTGGTTACCAAAGCGTACAAAAACGCACAAAAACAAAAGCAAAAGCAAAAATAAAAATAAAATTGAAAACAAGAACCAAACAAAATACATTTAACAATAACAACAATCAAAGTATTGCCATGCCATTAAAAAACAAAATGGAGAACACGGACATGATCGCGAACAAAGCGCGCCATTTGCATTTGTGCTGAAATTAAACCAAATTTTTAATATTTATTTTATTGTAGGTAAATGCACATGTAATGTATGTGTAAGTCTATGTGAGCATAGTACACATATAGGATTAATATAATAAATTTTTCAACGGAAATCCATGTCTCCCCCTTTCTGCAGAATTTATTACCGTACTGACCACTCAGTGTTTGCTTCAGTGAACGTCATTAAAGTACACTATGCCCAACGCTCATGCATGTATGCGTGTGTGTGGGTGTGTGTGAGTGCGTGGCTGTGCATATATGCGATTTTCGGAAAGTTAAAACAAACCCAACAATAAAAATGGAAAATGAAAATTGCAAAAAAAAGAAAAAATAAAAATGGCATTCATTGGTGTTGTTTGTGCAATGACGCGTGCTGCTGTTGCGTTTAATGAGGTGACAACGGAAGTTGCCTTTTGGCGGAAGTGGTTACACGGTACACAAGGGACTGACTATACTGTTTTGTTCCCATTATGCCCGCATCATTTTGTAGATTTAAATAAGTGCAATTTTTATTTTTGTTGTAATTAATTTTATTCATTTTTTCCTGATTCTGATTTTTTTTTTTTGGATTTCATGTCTTTTTTGTAATTTATTTTTTCATTTCATTCTTTTAATTGATTTTTCAAATTATTTGTATTAAGTTTTATGCTGTCGTAATATGTTTAATTAATTGCTTATTATATTGAAATAAATTTTAAAACATTTATTATTATTTGCATGTCTGTAGTATGATTTGTTCCACAATTTCGGTTGCTACTTATGTATTTTTGAATTGCTGGATATATAATATATACTCGTATTTGCATGTAAATGGACTCCAAAAGGCAATTAATATTAACAATTAGCGTAAATTTATTGATTTTTTTTTAAATTCATTTAACAAAAATTAATTGTGGTATTTGACTTTAACTTAATAATTTTATTATTAATTTTAATGATTTTTTAATGACTCAGACATCACGAATGTTTATATTTACATAACCATTTTTGTTTTGCTTCCTCGTTATTTTATTTTTATGCCGTAATTCTTTTATTTTTACTAACAAATTAGCTATGTAATAAAATATGAATGTATTAAATATAGTTAAAGTTAAAAACTACTAATTGAAATACTTTTTAAAGTCAGGGATGGCAATGCAACCTGAGCAGTATTGAAACTACCGGTCAGATTAAAGAGAATATTTTATGTTAAGGTATATTTAAAATATAAGTAGAAATGGTTTACTATATAGAAGGATTATAATTAAAAAAATTTATTGTTATTTGATAAATACAGTGACCACCTAACCAAATATCCATCATCAATGGATTTTAACAAAACTATTGGTTTATTTATTCATATATATATTGTGGACTGTCACGAATTATCGTGGACTGTCACGAATTAAAACCTGTCAATTTGAAATGTAAAAGTGTTTAAAATAATTTTATATTTTTCACCTATATTTGCTAAAAATCAGAACATTATGTATATTATATTCTGCTTCATCTATAATCATTCGTTTATGTTAACATCCCGATTATACACTTACAATCCTTCAAATAATTGTATTTTAAAAGAGTTAACATTTTGTTATTAAATTAAAATATTGGTAAATATAAATTTTGCAATAAGAAATTATTTTATAATTACTTATAGTATTTATAACAATTAATATATCTAATTCATACACATTAAATTAACGTATATATTAAAATTTTTCATTTTTTATATTATTTTTTATTTATTTTTATTTATGTTTTATTTTTATGTATTTTTTTTTATTTATTTTGTATAAGATATATGTTAAACAATTTTTAATAAAAGTTCATGGTTTTGTATAATAGCCGAAGTACCAGTAAATGTATGTTTCGAATGAAACAATAAATCGCTGCACTCACCGGAAAGAAATTCCCATAGCAAAGGTAAGACCTGAAACTTATTGCAGTGGAGACTGAAAATTATGGAAGTAAGGATCAGAAAAAATCTCTAAAGTCTACATAGGTTTCTGTTGTATAAGTTTAAAAGAATGCATGGAATAAGAAACGATATATTTAGCTGATGTTCTTGAATTTATTTGAGAACAATGGCAGTAGTATTTGAGACTACTATATATAGGATTACCTACAATTCATACATATTTCAAAGTAAATACCTTATTTTATATATCTTTATCTATCAGTTTATGAATAAGTAATGTTATATTCTCCGACTTTTCAGAATTTTTTTGGTAGCAGTGGCACTCGTACTTTAAAACACATAGTAGCAGATCTTTATATACCTCCATTTAGACTACTAGGTAAAGTAAGTACTTTATCTTTTCTGTCTTTATCTAGAAGTAAACAGTCGAATCTTTTGGATTTTTTTGATAACAGTGGCACTACATAAGAATATTTAGGTTTATACCATAAATTAAATATTAAATCTGTTGATCACAGTACTTCGTATACCTGCTATCCACATTACTAGTCAAAGTAAATATATTATTTTATCTATACCATTATAAATAATATTTACCATTATTTTACAAAATTAACTTGAAATAGATCTTTATTTAGGAATTTTAACTATTTGTTTTTCAGCCCTAAACAAAAATTTTAATTTATTTATCTATCATTTCATGTAGCCCAAATTTATGGACTTCATATGTTTAATTTATTTTATTTGTGTATTCTTGTGTATAATGTATACATATATATACATACGTTTACATTTACTTTATTAAAACGAAACGAGTTGCTTTTTAATTTTGAAATGGGAACTCAAGGTATTAGCTCTCAAAGCCAAATTTGTTTATAAATAAACAAACTGAGTTTACCTCAACTGCAACCATAATAGATAGGAAACTGAAGCGAAAATATAATAAAACAGCAAAATTTTCCTAAATATTGAAATTATAAAAATAAAGCAAACTCATAGCGGTTACTGTGCATTTGATTTAGTGCAGGAAAACCATCGAATACGAATTTCTGAAATTATTGAAACTTGACTCCGATGCTGGAGCTCCGACGTACTCGTATTAGGATGAACGTGCGTGCATCGGCATTTCGGGTGTGTGGGCAATGCCAGCGTGAATTTGGATCTCATTGGGGAAAATGTGCGGAAAATTAGTTACATAAAATCAATGAGATTGCAGCAAATGAAAATTAATGTAAACGCAAAAAGCATACTTTGCATGAAATGTTCCGTACGCAGGTCGACAGGATACAAAGGCACAAATCATTCGCCAATATTTGAAAAACAATCAAAACGTCGAATGTCGAATGGTTGAATTGTTGAATATCAGAATTATGCAAAATGAAATATTGCGAAACTCTCTGCTCTCTGCTGAAAATTAAATCCGCAAAACTGAATTAATTAATTTTTGCGGAAAATTTATTTTACATCTAATTTTACATTTTTTTTTCATTTTTTTATTATTTTCATTTTTGGTTTGCATTATTGCACTTTAGTAGAGAAAGTAGAACGAAGTTAATATGTCAAAAATTTGTTCACAATTCCTAATTGCAGCAGAATTTATAGAATTTATTTAAAAATCCGTTAAGAACAGCAGAATTTGCCAAATTTTGAATTGTAAATTTAATTTAAAGGAATAAGCAGTAGAAGACAAGAACAAATTAAGATGCGAAAAGCATTTACATTGGGGAATTGGAGATATCAAAATTGTACATCAAATTATGTATGTTTGTCTTAAGCCATTAATATGGAATGACAATCGTAGCTTCGTGTACGATTACATTTCAGATTTCATTATGATTACGTTTGCGTTGCTATTGCTGTTGCTGTTGCTGTCGCTGTTGCATTCAAATAAAGAGGGGAGGACGCGATCTATTATTAAGTTCTCCGACTACTGCGTTAGCTGCAGCAGTTGCAACCGGAACAGTAGCAACCGAAAAGCTTTGGGGCAGCTTTGCGTAGTTTGCACGCCACTTGGTTTTCATTTTAAATGCCATCTCCTTGAAAACTATAGTTTCTTCTACAGTTAAAAAAATATAACATAAGACATTGAAGTAGGAGACAAATGCTGAGCATGAAAGAAATCATTAAATTAAGAATAAGCAGAAGAAAACGGATTCTGCTCAGCGCTTTGGTAAATTGATCCAATTTATGGTTATTTTATGGCAAATTGCGAGTAAAATGAGGACATTTAAGTCCAGAGGGAATGTTTTCGCTTTGTATAATTTCTTGCTGTTTGCTTGCCGCCCTGCTGGTTGGTTTGGTGGCTGGCTTGGAGACTAACTTGCCTGATTGTTTGTTAGTGATTTCATAAAGGATTTTTAAAATCAAGTTGACGCAGAAATAGTGATTTACCAAAGGATTTGCAATAACTTGCAGTATCAGCAACGGAATAACCACTAGTAAGCAGCAAAGTTAAATTTTAAATATAAATGAAAAATATTTTACTTTAATATGGTTTTTATAATAAATGATTCGCTTCATGAATGTATCAGAAAAAAGATTTCCTAATATTAAAAAACCAGTACTAAATATTAATAAATTATTAGAGCTACTTATATACTTTACATATACTAAATTAATTTAAATTTGAAGAACAAACAAAGAAACGACTTCAGTTACTTTTCTTTAAGGATGGAAATCAGACAAATCTGATAACATATGAATAGATTAAAAAAATAACTCTTTCTACTTTTATAATTCAGTATAATTTGTACTCATTTGCCATCCTACAAGTAGATCTTATCTAGAAAGGGTTTGAAGGTTACTGGTAACTGAACATACTCAATATGTGATACAAAACACCAGACTTTGAAAGCGTTTTAAAAGCTGCAGATATATATCCAAAGATATCGCTTACATATATGAAAAGGTATATATCAGAAACTAGTATAATATTCATTTCCGATAATCCAACAGGCATAAGAGTATATCTATCATATAAAAATATTGCAGATATTTACTATGTACTTATTTTCGACTAATTAGGATACTTGGTGAAGCCATTAAATCCGGCATTCAAGCACCATTTAGTAACCCCAAAAATCTTTTATTTCTTTCAATGAAGTCCATACATGATTGATTTATTTGGAAAAATTAAAGAAAAATTCTGAAAGTTTATCAAAAATAGCTAATTTAGGCTAATTTAATGCAGTTTCATCACATTACTTTAATATTTTTAAAGACAAATAGTTAACAGTTGCGCTGAAACAGCTATTTTAGACCATTCCACTGCAGTTTCATTATATCAGTATATTAATTTTATTTTTTAAATAAAACTTATTGTGTATTTATGTATATACACAACACCTAAAGCATTGGATTACCTTTGTCAAATTACATCAAAAAAGTTTTAAATTCCACACACAATATAATCATTTAAAGTACACTTACTTTGTATCTATAATATTCCCATTCGATATCCTCTCACAAGGATTTCAAGTAGTGTTATTGTTACTTTCTGTATCAATAATGCACTAAAAGTTTTACTTTACAAAATGTATTGCATACACTCTGCTTAACACTTAGACAATCGGAAGGACCTTCTCGAGTGAAAAGTGTGCAATTTCAATAGTCCAATAGTGTGCATAAAAATGTCCTTTTACACAATTGTTTCATTTGCTATACACTAATAAAATTAATCTCATTCATTTTCATGCTACGTTTACTTTCAAATAAATAAAATGTGCATTTTGTGAAATGTTTAAACGGAGATGCTTTTCCTCGTAAAGTAACACATAAATTTAAATATGCATATACTTTGGAACTAAAAGAGGACATTTGCTGGAGCACATTGAAGCTCAGTGCAAAGGATTTGTGACCTAAAGTGTGCTAAGTAAGGAAAATAATTGATTTTGTGTAAATTTTTTTACTGTGTGAATCCAAGCAAGAATTAAGTGTGGCATCATTAAAATCACATTGGAAAAAAATATTATCAACAAAATATTTATTTTTCTTTAAATGATTTTTATATCTTTTTTATTATAGTTTCATTTAAATAAATAGATTTATTTGAAGTAATTATAGTTAAATATAATCAACCATCCTGCATTGAAAATATAAAAGAAAATAAATACTTATAACTCTTTCTCTTATTTCTCTTGTATCTTTTGTTTCGGATATTTTGATGTGGAAAACCGGAAACATAATGGGCGCTTAAAGCGGCATCTACACGACTTTAATTACGAGACTGGTCCTTTCTGTCTTAGTAGAAGATATTATTTTACAATGCCTGCGTTTTGGTAACCTCTCGTATGTGGTTGATTGACTGTTTGCAGTTAATAGGCGATTTTTCATCGTTATACGAACATATTCCTAGCAATAAACATTGTGAGATAAGAATAAAATAAAAACCTTAACCATCCCGTAAAATTAAGCTAACAGATCTTTTGTTCTTGTCGATAAACAGACTGATATAAAAACCTATCAAAAAACTGCTTTTCTAAAAACCTATTTTGTCAAGGCATTCACGGGGAAGACACTTAAATGGTTCTCTTTCACATTAGTTTGCACAGCTTCTTCAGTGAGTACTAAAAGAAAGATGTAGTTTTTAGCGATCCATTTTAATGAGTTTTCAGCATTTGGTCTTCTTATGTAGGTTTCGAAAAGCCCACTTGAGCTGAAATGAAATAACAGAAATACCACAGGTACCAGAGGCACAGCACTTATGCGTACATAGATTTAAATCAGTATACAGCCAATGCCGAAAAAGATAACGAGTCTCATTAGGTAAACGAAAACCAACCTGGTTTTTCTTAAGAACCAACCTGGTAACATTACAGAATGACAGATCGGTGAGAAGAGAGGATCTGAAGATTTTCAATCTTCTTCTAGTTAAAGAAGAGCACCGATATATGGGATGGAGCACGGTCTCTTACTCATTCTCAGAGTAGCAACCTCGACAAAAGTCATTATAATTTAAACCCAGTCTCATAGCATGCATTTCTATTTCACAGTGGCTCGTCAACACAGATACCATGGTGCTGAGCAGATTCCGCCTTAGTTGAAGTAGCTGATTAGTTCGTTTCTTGTCTAAATTAGACTAAATCAACAAAGGTATGTGACAATAAGGTTTATCAGCCCAGTATTGCTTAGCTATGCTCAGATAGTTTTGTTTAATAACCTAGTTTAACTGTAGCAAGTGGAACGCCTCTATCAGTAAAATATCTTTGTATCTGTATCTGTATATCTGTATAAAATCTATAATTTTAGTATACAGATCAATAAAAAATATTTTAGTATAAAGTATTACTTCATGTGATTTTAATTAAAGTGTCTTTATATTTCTCTCATAAATGCTATTTAAAGGTTATTCGCATAAAAAATAAATATATCTATTTGGTAAGTAAATGAAATGAATATTTTTCTTAAAAAAGAAAAACATTTTAATAATATTTTATACTTCAACATATTCTACAAAATTAATCTTTTAATTTTAAATCCAATATTTTAGGTGAACCGTAAGAACATGTCTTCATTATTCCCAGGATGTGAATGGCGTGCCAACAGTAAAACATGTGCTGTCAGTTGAAATTTACGAAAACGGAAGTGTATATTTTTCCTAAGGTTGCATGCGAATGGCGTCACTTTCGCTGCATGAGGATTCAAGTTACTAGAACTGATATTGTACACTGATTTAATGTTCCACTGTCACGTGCCAAATTGTGGTCAAATCTAAACGAAAAAAGCACTGCATGAACACTGCATGAACATAGATATAACGCAGCGATGTTCTTTAAAAAAAGAAATATCACATGGACTGAATGCAATTACACAATTTAAATATTTTATTATGGTTTCTAATGTACTAATAATGGAGACTTTAGTATTTTAAAAATTTTGAAATGTTTTTGAAAATATTTATAATTTTATATTAATAAGTATTTTTCCTATCTATAACTCTTTAATGCAAAATTTTATTCAATCACATTTTTCAGTTTAAGTTTTTCTTCATATGATTTTTATTTTGTTGACCAAAAAGAATTTAAAAAAATTCTTAAAATAAAAATAGTTCGCATTTTTCACACTTGCAGCCACATTTCAGCAATTCATTCATTCATGTGGCATTTGCATTTGCAATTGCAATGGCAATGGGACGGGCACAGGAGTTGGAATTAAATATTTGGGGCTGGTAGCTGGAATGACTGCCGGCTAGCTAGTACGCATACCAAGTCTACACAATAATGCAACCAATGGCATAATAAACCGACGCAGTGCAATTGTTCGAAGTGGTACGAATGCAAAAATAAAATTTGGGTCAATACATAATAATATTGGATGGTAGCCACAGCCACAGTAGCAGCAGAGATGAAAGGTACTGATGTAGTGCTCACACAATATATGAGGTGGTAATACTATGTGATTTTTTCGACTATTTTCGACTTTTTATCAATAAATTTAAAATAAATAAAATTTAAAATTTAATATATCAAAACGATCATAAATTTTATGAGGGTGACCTTAAATTTTTAAAATATATTAAATCAAATTCAATGGGCTCGTTTAAGTGTCATCAATTAAATTAATTTTTTAAAGTCTTAAAATATTATAGGCCCAAATTTATTATTTTATGCCTTCATTTTTAATAATAGACATCACAAAACTGTGTGAAATCAAACAATTCTTTTTTAACAATGCAATGCTTTGGTGTAAATAAAAATCTTATACCACAGTATATCTCTTCCGATATTTTTACAGTCAACTGCTAAAAGTGCGGGCTATTATAGACTATTCAGTATCATCGCCATTGCATATACAAAGAATGAAAATTATCGCCTGGCCAAGATTGCAATGGTAGAGAACCCAACAGTCGCGAGATTACCCGGACGACCGCCGAAGAGTTGGCGTAAATGTTGTTCGTTTGGATCTACAGGTATATAATAATTTAATATGTCATAATTTCTTATAAATATATCTAAGTCAATTGTTATAACAAAACAGGATTTAATAATTTAATAAAAAGGAAGAATTTAAAAATAATTATTTACATACATAAAAAAAATAAAACATAACCTATAAAATTCAAGAAAATAATTTCAACTTAGTTTTTAAATAATTTCACTAATATTTATCCTATTTTAGAATTTCTTTCCAGGTTTTAGTAAAAGGTGAAAAAAAACATATCTCCACTGTTTGATTATTATGTCATGCTTGGAAGTCCAACATAGCAAAATTATTTTATTGAGCTATTGCACGTTAATTGCACATCCTGTACCACATTAAACTCATTTACAATATAACAAAATGGTCACATTTCTAACACACACAAAGGAAACGGGAGAAATGTATCTTTTCGATATTCCTGCCAACCACAAAATTTATCTTGACTGTTAATTAGAAAATGTAAATTACGTCTTTGGCCCTGATCGTTTGCTACTGAACTGCCAGCCAACGTACAACGAACGGCTAATGACAACTTCATATAATTGCATTGTATTTCTATATATGTGAATGCTATTGTAAAACACTTAAACTTTAATGTACCTCAACAGTGACGGTCCTTTGTAAAATTACTTAACATTTCCAAAACAAATTAATTAATTATCTTTATTAGTGAATTGAAAAATTGGACTGGAGTATTTATTCTGTAAAATTAATTATACAAAATTAATTTAAAATTATTTCATTTACCACCGCCACTGAAGATTCTCTATATTTCACTCAGAGATATATTCGTATATACACTCTACACGGCTGCCTACTTGTCACCAAATAGTAGTACGAATTAATTGCATTGTATTTTGTATATTCTCTTATGGCGTTTTGGCCAATTCACCATAATTTATAATTTGGCACAATTACCTAACACACGGGTGCATAACTTGTTGGCCATGTTGACTCCGTTCTGCTACACTCCACTTCGGTTCACTGCCATTTGCAATGTTCCTTTCATGCTACACTGCTTGGGGTTGTGTTTTACTATGCTGTGCTGTGCTGTGCTGTTTTTCGTCTGCAGCTCCAGTTCGAGTTCCAGTTACAGTTGCAGTCTGCATACGTTTTGCAACGAAATTTGGGTCATTTGTGCCTTTGGCACCAATTGTTTTTTATCGATTTTTAAATTTTAATAAATCTTAACCGATTTTTCTCAAATAAATTTCTCGGTTTAAACTATTTGCAACACTACACCAGCAGCTGCAATAGCAACACTACCAGCACCAGTAGTCGCTAATGTAGCAACAGCGGTAGAAGCAGCAGAAGCAGAACCATAGTAGCATTACTAAACTGCATGAAATTTTGGGTGTTGGCCTATTTAAATGCCGCCTAATAAACTTTCACTGTTTTCCACATATTTTTGTCGCGTGCTTTAGGAAACACAATATTTCGTACGTGAACTCGCTGTGAAACCGGCACTTGCCGAGTTGGATTGTTGCCATCATTTTCACTCAATACAAACGTTGTTACTCCATATTGCCACTGTTGCCACACTTTTTTGTTCTTGTTGCTGCCGTTTGTAGAGTTGTTAGTGTTGCTAGTGTTGTTGGTGTTGTTGGTGTTGTTTTTATATTTTTTCCACTGGGCTTGTTTTCATGTAAATTGAAATTGCTAAAATTTTTGTGTTTTGTTTTGAAATTTGAGCACTTTTAAGAGTGTCGTAAAAAGTGCCACTACATAGCAATGCTGCTGCTTGTGCTGCTGCTGCTGCTGCGAGTGCTGCTAGTGCTGCTGCAACGGTTGCAGCCGTTTATGTTGCTCGGAATGCCATGTTGTTTCTGGTCTTGTTACTGAAACAACTGCTTCATGTTAAACTGGGTCAATAGCCTTTGGGCCAGAATGGTGGTGTCTTATTATTTTCAATGTTTTGACTATGTGCGCACAAAATTTGTTGCTACTCTACTTCTGTTGTTAGTGGTGTTGTTGATATTGTTGTAGTTGCTGTTGTTATTGCTGATGTGTTGTTGTTTTTTTTGTACTATATTTTCTAATATATTTGCATACATGTTTGTATTTTATTGTTCAGTTTGTTATTATTATTTCTTTTTTTTTGTTGGGCTTTGGTATTTGCCAAGTTTTCACTATTTTCTACATTTTTATTTTTTTTTTTAATTTAAAGTTCGTTACCAAAAACATCTACAACAATTGTTGTGGGGTTAGTAGAACTTCTTGACATGTTAAGAACATTTCACAACTTGTTACATTATAAAAACCGATTTAATTGTAAGTTATACTTAAAGTTCATTTTATTTATTTAATTGAAGTTTAAGTTCTACACTTTATTCTAATGAACAACAAATAAACACATTAAGTTACACACCCTTAAGGGAAGGACTGTGGGTATTAAACTAGAATAAGTAATAGGTAATGTAAGTGGTATTGTTGCGATATTAATTAAAAAGCTAATAATTAAAATATATAAAAAACGAGTGAAATAGAAAGCAAAGGAACTACGGCCAAAATCTGGTTATCAATTAAATCAACGAGTAAGTTGAACTGATTGCTGAGGATGCGATTTCGCACTATCTTTATAGCCCAAAAATCATATTTTGTTCAGATTGCTTTATATTATTTTGATAAGAATATTAATATTATATATGTGACGGATATGGCAACCACAGAACACGAAAAGCACGATGGCAACATTGTAACATAACGTGCGAAAAATGGTAATAAAGCAATACACAAGTAAGCATCGATCTCTTTGGCATTCGAACCGGCAACCGACAAGCACGCAGCAAGTGAAGCTATACTGGAATTAGCACCCCACATATATTTTATAGATTGTAAATAAAGAGAAATTATAAACGAAACAAATTAGTAAAACAGTATCTTTGATAGGTGGAGCACAAATCGTGGGATAACCTTTTTCAAGATAAGACAGAAGGTACTACGATTTCAATCGTGAACCATACTTTCGTCTAAGTATATTCTGCTGATGAGCTGAAGCATACTTCGTATCAGCCCATAGCTGTTGACTTTGAACTATCTGTATTCCATCTGCGCCCTTCGTTCTGATTACGTGGTAGAGTTTTAACGTCATAGAGTACATTTGTCCAAAACCGGAATTGACGTTGTCATCGCTAGAGAATAGTTTTGAGAAATGTTATTTCAATATTTTCAGTATACTCCGTTATGACTGATTGACGCTCCATGTTTAATGCTTTGAATCAGACTATTTGGTGAAAGTTACGAGCATCTGGCTGATCGTATCTTGCGCATAAATCTATTAGTTTGTATTGATATCATATATAGTTAAACCGTCCCATATGTAGATTTTGTGCTAGATATTTTTAGAAACTTAAGAAATTTTTAACGCTTTTTACTGCTAAAACAAGGCTCGCCACCATTTTTTAAATATTTTTAACGCATTATTTTAAATCAGATTTAAGTGGGACTTCAGCTCAAACCCTGTAAGCCTAAGTTCTAATGCATATGCACCGTGTTATCTCTGCAATCTAGCACATTACATTATATTATTACAAAGTAATTTTTTAGCACCTTGTTACTCTCATTAGACATATATTATTTAAATCAAATTAAAAGCATGATAGTCAAATAACAAATTTAGCTTAACCTAATGTAATTGGCACCTCTTTAAATATTTAGTTTTGTGATTTAAAAATTTTTTTCCACCAATCATTATTATGCTGTTGCCATTTTAATTGACTATTGCCAATAAACTATATGTCGTTTACTATTATATATATACTTTTGAATTGAGATTAGAAATCATTGAGTTGCAAAGTATAACATAAAAGAAAGCCATAATGCAAATGCAAAACTTATGTTTAAAACCAAACAACAAATTAACAACAACAATTATGTTGTTTTGTGTACTTTAAAAACGAACTTTCTTTTATGTACAAATAAAGGTTAAAGGTTTTATACAAAAAAGAAAGATTCCTTTTATTTATGAATTATTCAAAATTATGATTTCTTAAGATAATTATTGAATTAAGAGATGGGAATATGGCTAGAACATAAACTCTTAGTGATCATTGTAATTTCTTAAGATAATTATTGAATTAAAAGATGAGAATATAACAAGAACACAAATTCAGTTAGTGATGAACATATTTTCAATATTCGATGTAATTACTTTAATAAATTATGTTGAAGATATTTCAATATTGGTCTTTATAAAGTATATATGCACTTGTCAAATATTATCAAAATTATTGGCCTGATTTTGAAAAAATATTTTATAAAATAAATATTTTTACCACATTACTTACAATGAATTCAATATTTTGATTGCATACATAGCTAAATATTGACTGTGCTTCATTTAACTTCAATCCTTGAGGGTCAATAACAACCGAAAAACATATTTTCGATTCAATTTCAAACTAAATGACAACAAGGAATATAATCAAATATAACAAAGGAACTGAATTTATGCACTCGACCGTATAAAAATCTAAAAGAAGAAACGAATTTTAACATTGAATATTAAAGAGAACCGGCAAGAGAATACCACGACCTGAGGCACATAAACAAACTGGCATGGTTACATCTAGCATAGAAGAAAATTTAAACACTCCTTTACACATGTATCCGTATACTCGTACATATATATATTTATATTATATATATATATATACCTATATTTGGAGAGATGTTGATATATATGTAAAATATAGAAAACGAATTATATACGAAAACAAATATTGTCACATTTACAGAGAAAAATAGTAATCGCAGTGCTCAGAGCTATTTCCGCTGAAAAAAACAGCGTCTGCATTGGCCATCATGTTCCTTGCTATTCGGTTCCAACCCAGCATTGACTATCAAGCAGTTCATTGATTATACGGTCGATCGAATTTTGAAATGTGTCAAAGACGCTTGAAAAAATTGTAAAGTAGCACGCCTTGGTGGGTAGACGACTAAGCGGTAAAAGGGTAAGCAGGGAAATCGAAGGAAAGTGCAAAATAAACTTATTGTGGACAACTTGACTTTGGAAAGTGAAAATTTTATACACTTTTTATTGGATTCTGCTTTAGCTACACCATTGAATTTATTCAACAACATTGTTTTTGCTTTGTACGTCATCGTCGTCTCTTTGTTTTTGTTCTTTTTTTTTGTTTTTTCAATACTTATTTAAAGGTTTATTTTGTTGAACGTTACAAAAAATGTCAAATAACAATAAAAATTGTGCAAAATGGTTTAATTTTGTTTTTGGTTTGTTAAATTTTTAGTATTTTTCTTCTTCTTCCTTTTGTGTTTTTATTTACTTCACGGCTGTTCTCTCTTGAATATCCTTGTCTATTTCGGTGTAGTCGCACTTCCTTCGGCGTAGCTGACTCTGACGCTGGCGCTGCTGATGTTGGCGCTGGCTTATTCATACGAATTTGTAGTCAATTAAGTAGGAATTGTCGTTCATTTACATTGTAGCAAATCAAGTCAAGTCGAAATTTTAAATTGTTTGGAAACAATAAAATTTATCAAGTGTAAAGAGAGTAGCTTCATATTTTGGTTTTGTATATACATTTGGGAAAATTAAATTTAAATTTAAGTGTTAATAGCTTGCTTAAAGAGCAATGAAGATATTCGTAATTTAAGTAATTTAACTTAATTAGTAAAAATTCATTACACCGCATAAATACAATTTATATAATACTGTTATTTATAATCCGATAGATAAAACAGTTAAGCAATCCATATAAATATACAGTCCTCAATACTGTTAAGAAATATTATATCGTATAGATTTATTAAATCACAATAAAAATTGGTTAATATAAGTCAGACACTGACTAGTATATAGAATTTGCTACTTAGAATTTAATTTAGTACTTATGTTTACTAATATTTAATATCATACTACTTGCTGTACTTATGATATGTACTTATATCCACATAATTTTAATAATAACTAATAATCTTTGAAGTGATTAAACATAAATTCGAAATTACATTAATAAAGTCAAACATCAAATCCATTATCTAGATATGAATAAACTTACTAAATTAAATTTATTTCAAAGACAAACAGCGGAATTAGTTGTGACATTAAAATGTAAATAACAGAATTTAAAAAATTGATCAGTTATGACAAAGTGTCAGAAAATTAAATATATATAAGATACGAAATTAATTCAATACAGTCACTATTTTTTCAGTGAAATATATATAACAATACTAGTTTTTACAAAACTATATAATACTAAACTTTGATAATAGAATTCGCTTTTGGTTAAAATAACAAATTTGAAATATTTTTCCACAAGCAAACACAAACAGGTGACACAAGCAGATGCTATTTTATTTTAATAATCTAGCAGATAAGGTTGATAAATACGGACAGATCACGAAATATAAACAAATAATAGAAACTGACAGGATATGATCCTCCGCTATAAGCAGCTCATTCAGCTCAACTCTCCTTAAGACTTTCAGGTATGGGCTCAATCAGTTCTGCTCAAAATTATTAAAAATAAAAAATATAAAATATAAAAAATACATATTGTTGAGCTTAAGATCCTTCGTGATTGCATCAACTACAAGCGCAAGCTCGACTCAAGCACTTTTCCAACCCTTTCCTATATAAGAAAGCTTAGATTACGCATTTTAACGAGTACCTCCTAACGCTCGCAAGGCAGTACCTCATTAGCTGTAAAACCCACCCACAACGTTACAACTCATAGCAACATTATCTCTAACATCTTACTTCACATGTGTCACAACTCCCCCTTATACTTCGTTAGGAGGCGTTTATATGCCTTCAACAATCCCCTCTATAACCATGGCTTTGGTGACGCAGAGTCAACAGCTAAACCGACCATCCCTGCAACTATCTCTCTTCCCCCTATATGACAAACTTCGACTTCTAAATACTAAGCCTTTTTATCTCAACTTTCTCCCCTATTTTTGGAATGAAGTTTACCAATCTGCCCTCCGGGTCATGATGAAAATCTTCTCCATTCAGTCTTATGGGGTGGTTTTAGTGGGTAACAGTCTCAATCTATATCTATCGCTGCTATCTATCAATCGGCATAAGAACAAAAGTAGAATTTAAATAGCAAAGTTTCCTGATGCTGCTTAAGTAATTTACTAATAGATTTTTACAAGATTAACATTATATCAAATCTCCTAACTTAGCAGTTTTTATCAAACAAACTGATATTTTAAAATTTTATTCTTTTATTATCATGTTGAGGATAGTTGAGTCAATGCACTTGAGCACTTGTACTCTCCATTAACAGCGAAGTTTCTTCATAACCGCTCTCTATGCCTTGACTGGATTATTGTTTATCACTTCATCAGACTCCGAAGAGCGTGTAACCGTTCGTTTATTCTCTTATTTTCACTTTATAAATTTAAATAAAAAGTACTGTTGTTTTCTCTTGTTACTTGAAATCGGAAACAGTTCACAACTAATTTATTTAAAAGCAAAAATAAAAATCAATTCATTTCCATTGTGTAGAACTGAATTTGAATCCTTTTTTGTTTTGCACTGTAAGGAACACAACAATATTTCAATTTATTACAAAAAAAAAATTCAGATAAATTGAAAGAATTTTCAGAAATTTTCAGAAATTTTCACATATATAGCTTACCTTTCTTCGAACAACACATTAGGGTCATACATAAACTATGCAAATCTGCCTTTCTAATGTGCCATAAATTTAAGCGCACATTCAACGCAAGTTTAGCTCTCACAGTTCATACAATAAATCCTTCAAGGCTCTTTTTCAAGTCATTCTTCAACATATTTTGCTTCAAATCTCGCAACGATACATGTAAGGTAGATAAGAGATATTTCATCAAGAAACTGAATGCAATCAATTAAAGTAAAACACAAAAAAAAAATTTATTACTTTATAATAAAAAATTATAAAATTTCACTTAATTTAAGAGAATTTCTTCTTTTAAGCGAAAATGACTAAATTTAAGTTACGATTTGAGTGCTTCGTTTACGTTCTTAAATCAAAATAAACGCCCTTTTCATGCTTTAGTATGCCATTTGTAGATTTACAAATAGTGAGGCGCAAAATTTGTTACTGTAAATATTGTTGCGAGCACACACACACACATATAAACTCATACGGCGCATACACACGCTCAGCCTTGAGTAAATACGCATACACAAAAGTGCTACACAAAAGTGCTACACATGCACATGGAGATGTGCACACACAAACGAAATTGCACAAAAGAAACTCATTGTGCAAATAGTCAACAGGGTAAATAAAATCCTTTGGGTAAAGCTATTAGCGCGCAAACTGTTGCTGCCGCTGCTGCTGCCGTTGCTGTTGCCGTTGCTGTTGCTGTTGCTGCTTTGATGACGCACATGATCCTTTAAAGCGTTTAAATGCTTGTTTGCTCATTCAGTCGTTTATTTACTTGTTTGTTTTTTAGTTTATTTATTTGGCCATTAGGCATAAAGTTACACTAACGTTTTGACGTTAGTGCTTCCATGTATATTATTTGCCTAACATGCTCACATGCAAACAGTTCCGCTTGATTTTTATTAATGGTATTTTCAGCTTAACAGATAAGATCCTCAAATATGAGTTAAAAATAAATTTAATTGTATGAAAAGAATATGTTTTTTAAATATTTGCTTATGCCATTTGTCATAAATACATTTAAATATTTATGGTGTCTTTCAGTAATATCGCAAAAAAGAAAGAGCTTCTGAGAAAATTTATTATAAATCTATATAATTAAGTAAATTAATGTGGAAAATGTGTTTATCATATTCATATGGCATATATATATTTAATCTACGCAATATAGAGTATATGTATTATTATCATAGCCAATTTTTTCGTTAAATTCCACTAAAAAGTTATAAGGTTTTACTCCAAAACTTCACTTCCTTTTTCATCCTCATCATCATAACCTATATAGAATTCTGAGATGGAATTCTCTTAAAAACAACTATAAAATATCCAGTGTCAGATTAAACGGGCCACAATCTTAAATATGTCCTTTCTTGATAGGGTGAGTAAGTCCCTTGATTTCACCCTATATATAATTTCGGCTATACTAAATTAAACGTTAGGTAAGTGCGAAAACTGACAGACTTACCAACACCGCGTTATCAAATCTCAAAATGGTTACAGGCTCCTCGGGGAGGTATGCAGATCTGAGGTCAATTATTGTTTACTCTGATAAAGTCATAAACATTAAATCAGTCAAGGCGTAGATAGCGGTTTTGAAGAAACCTCGAGTTAAAAAAAGAGTATAAGTGCTTCAGTGCACTAGCTCAAAACAGCTTCAACATAACACATAATAGTAAGTGCCATTGCCTGATTCTCCTTTACTGTTCATAATACACTACTACTTGAAGTTATTTTTACTTGAAGTCATTTAAAACTGATCCTGACAGAGTTCTCAGAGTCTTCTACTATCCTTTGTGATCACAAAAACCCAATTAAATGACATATTAAGTCCATAAGTCAATCAAAAGTAATACGATAATATATGTCAGTGCTACTATACTTAAAGAAATGTTTATTTTTTATTTTAATTTATCGAATTGTTTGGACTTGCGTTTATTCCCGAAATGAAATACTTTATATTATAAAGTATAATGCTTTTATGAGTGAGGAAGTCTAAAATTAATATTCTTGAATTTCATTTCATCCTGATATAGCATTTAAACTCATTTCTTTAAATCCAGAAACCAACATTTAAAGCTTAACCTCTATAGAAAACTTTTTAGTATATCTCATAATCTACTACTTAATCTAAAGTTCTTAAAACATAATTTCAATGTTTCATTGCAAGAGATAAGATGAAAATTAAATTAAATTAAAAATTATTTATTACGAAAATACCATTTTCATTGAAACAAAAACTTAAAATGCGTATAAAAAGTGATTACACACCAAAAGCACAATAAAAAGAATTAGACAAAGCCACAACAAATAAATTAAGTACACAAAGAAACAAAAAGATTATTTCTGAAATGAAATTTGTTAAAGTGGGAACTGTTAAGATGTTGTAGATTCCACACAAATCAGTAAATCGAAAAAGTTTCGCTTTAACTCATTGTCTCGCGAAATTTCACGCTACTCAAACCCAATATTCTGCTCACATTAAAGCTAAAGCTGAGAAAGCAGTCCTTCCGAAGCCAATGGAAGGCCCGACAATGCCGATGCCGCCAACACTTCACCTAATGGCTTTATTGCCTTTAGTAGCTTTTCCTCGAGGAAGTCAATGCGCAAATGTAAAATGAAATAAAATAAAATAAAATAAAGTAAAGTAAACGAAAAGTATATGAAACAAAGCAAAAAGTATTTTCGATTAAGCAAAATAAAACTTTTAAAAGTTTTTAATTCTAAAAATGAAAAAAGTTAAGACACAAAAAAATTGTTGGCAATTACTTTATTATTTGCATTTGGGGAATTCGAAGCACAAGGTTTGGCAAAGTTTCCGTTCCAGCGCATATCGAATCGCAATACACGGATCTACTTACTTCACCACTTAACTGCCGAGCCCACGCAGGAACCCTGCTGCATTGTTAGTTGTTATTGACCAATTGTGCCTTACTTTGCTGTGGCTTCCTAGCCACATTCGGATTCAATATACGTCACGAACTTTTTTAACATGGTTTCTGCATAATCGAAATAATAGCCTTGAAATATGGCTCTGGAGTATATTCAAAGATGATGTTTTCCTATTTTGATTTCCTTTTTTATTTGTTTAATCTTGTTATTGTTGGCTTTGTATGCATAGGAAAGGTTTTCTTGTTGGAAGTGTGTACATTTCGCAGTTGAAATTTATTTGTTTGGTTTTTTTCTGCTTTCGAATGCTGAGCTATAGAACTGTTTGGGTCATTTTGGTTGAGAAATACCATAAGTTATGATATAATTCCAAAAAAGTTTTTTCTCTGATAACAAACATTTGTTTAAAAAGAGATTACACATAATTAATAATAGTTGCAGTTGAACACTAATTCAGAATAATAAATACTAAATAAGTACTAAATTGAAATAAAGTATTACCATAATATTAAAGGTATTTACACTGAATAACTTTAGTTTTATTTAATTTAATTTAATTTATATTAAAGCTTAATGCAACTGCTGTTGAAAAGGTCATGGTTTCAATTAAATTTTTTCACAAATTAAATCCGGTTCCAATCTTCCTTACTTTCACGAAGAGCCACTAAAAGTAACAGATAGACTTAATTATTTAAAAATTTCATTAACAGAAAATAACCTTGAGATCTACTGATTCTAGAAAACGAAAAACATATAGCAATAGAGCTGGATTCTTTGTGTGAATTTAATTCTTTAGGGGAAAATTATTCAAGAGAAATATGGAGGGTCCATGTTTACTATAGTTTACTTATGTAGTGGTACATACACTACTCCATGTTAATGAACAAAATCAAAACATTTTCATTTTTGTTTATCTTTCTATCCCGTTGCTAAGTGACTATGAATCATTTGGTCGCACCTATTAGACAAGTTAATGCTGTTAGAAATATTCATTGTTTAGAACATATAAATACTTCAAACAGCATTAACTCCTCTAATAGGTGAGAGCAAATAATTTATAGTCACTTAGCAATTACGCAGTAACTCACTGATGTATGGTATTAAGGTGACTATATCATATTCATTTTATTAAAAGTTACAATACTATATCTGTAAGATAGAATTGAAATAATGCAGTTTTTATTAGTTCTAATTCAATATATACAGACGACTACAAACTAAGAAGTAAAACTTCACAACGCTGCATTTTTAAACAATCCCAAAAACACAATCGATTTTGAACTTTGGTTGTTTCAACTTATCACCTATCATAAATCCAATTAAAGTTTTCTCTACTCTTCACTGGCGTGATTCTCATCTAGCTTACCAAGATTATTAGAAACTGGCTCTCCCAGTTACTATTTGCTTCCTACGAGTAGAAATGGCAAGTAGTTTTCTCTTTTTCTCTTTTCTCTCTGGTTGTAGCTGTTAGTAGTTACTGCCGTTAATCCAAATATATGTCCACTATTTTTGTTTGTCAGTGATACTGTTTGCTTGAGATTATAACCAGGGTATAGGATACTACTAGTTCTACATAGTGTAAGATATTTTCATATATACTTGCGAAATAATCAAATAAATTAATTTGAATATCAATTTTGTAAAAGCTTCTTATAGGGTAGATTTGATCTACCATTGCAATGTCTTGCCAACAGAATTCCATTACGCACTTGTACAGCAGAAATCAGTAGATACTATATAAGTCATATACCGATGTGTATTATTTTAAATCACCATCGAATCATTTGTAAAGGTTGAGATAGGATCAAGAGCGATATCATTGCATGGTTTTTCTTTCAATAAGAAACGTAAAGCAAAAAGCTCTACATACTGAGATTGTAATAGATTATATATTAGATATACTTGCTAAACATAATACTGCACTCCAGAATATTTTCCATTTCCAGAAATATATTGAATATATTGAATCGAACAGGTGTGTGTACTGTATACTTATTGTAAATGCTAAGATAAGCCTTATATTTCATAGATTATAAGGCTCATTTATAAATCAATGTAGCCAACTACAACTGTCATAAGCTTTAAATGGTTTATTTTTGATTTCCACTTCCGGTGTTTGGCGACAATTTTCGAATCGTTGAGTTGCCCATTTTTTTCTTTATTATATATTTGTCACGCTTAAGTGCAAAAGTTTTATTTTCCCATTTTGATTTCATTTTTATTTTGGTCGTTTTTTTTCCTTTATTTTCTGCAATAAAACATTAAAGTTTATTCATTGACAAAATTGTTTGAATTTGTCAAATTATTTTAAAAGTAAAATTCTTTGAAGCACGTAACAAAAGTTTTAAAAGGGTTTTGAGTACTTTTTCTTCTACTCATTGTATTTAATAAAAACGAAAAAATCATTCGAAGAATGAAATACATAATACAATAAACAAGTAAATACAGTGAGTATTAAATACATTAAAGAAGTTTTTATATAAAATTTATTTTAAATTTAAGAGCAATTAATTATTTTGTTGCATTCATTGTTTTAAAAAAAAAAATGTTTCAATATTTGTTTTAATATAAATATATTCCGCATACACGCACATAAAAAAATGTGTGTTTTTTATAATATTTGCTTAATATTTTAAATTTGTAGATAATTGTAGATTAACAGTAAAAACTACACTCGTATATTTAATTTACAATATTTATATTGTAAATAATACGATAAGTAGACGACACGCCCATATCACACTTAAATTGCGTATTACATCAGAAAAAAAAATATTACTATATAAATTAATTATTTTTTATCTAGCAATTTTTTCTGTATGCCACATTTCTTATAATTTTTGTGATTTTTAACAGTGTTTCATGTTATTTCCAACAAAAAACAAAATGCAGAAAATAATAATTTACTGCATATTTTAAAATTTTTTATTCTCGTTACTCATACGCACCGAGGACCCGCAAAAGCCTGCGTGTTTTCATACATTCAAGGTAGCGGATGGCTTTTTATTGAGGAAAAAACTATGGCGGATCAAAAAAATATGTAAGTAAGAAAAAAATCAAATCAAATAGAAACACCTTTTTGCTGTTGCCGCGCGTAATGCTGCATTTCACAGTTGAGCATGTACACACCTACAGAAAAATACTTTACACATATTTGCAAATTAATTTTTTTATGGCAATAATAATATTCATTTTTTTACATATTTGTTGAATCTGAAATTGTTAATTTAGCATCGAATATGAGGAGTTTGAGATGAATTTTAACGCGAAAAAATTGTTTATTATTTTGTTATTTTTACAAATTTTGAACTATTTGCAATCAATTTGGGGAATTAAACCAAAAATGTTTATAGAACTAAATTTATGCTAAATACTCTGTGTTATCTTAATTATAAAAAATGCATTTAAATATTAAAAACCTTAAACGAAGTAATTAACCATTTATTTATTTTTTTTTTTTTTGTGCATTTGATAGGGTATAGACTCTTATTTTAATATGCTATTTTAATTTGCATTTTATCTTCCTTTGTATTTTTAATGAAAACCTTTTCATTGTATGTATTTGATAAGCTTGCATTGAAATTATGAATTTTGTTTTTGATTAGCTTTGCCTATATTAAATTGCACCAATGTAATTATGTAAAATATGATTTCAGCCATAAAAGCAATTGTCAATTTTCGATTTAAACTAAATACATTTGAACAACCAAAGTATATTCTAGTCTTAGCCAACTGCAATAGGTGTTCCTCAACTAGTGCGGCACTTTTCTTGGACAATGAAATATTTTCCACAACGTCAACCGCCCTTTCAAAACTTTCGCATGCATTTTCCGCATATATATTCATAAGATAAGGAATCAAAATTTTAATCATATGCACAAAATAAGTGTAAGGCTCTTCTTCACGTCCTTTGGCGACTGCAAAATTTGAAAAAGTGTAGTAGAAATTAGTCAGCATTTGCACAAAAAAGATACTGTAGTAGAGAAATAAGGTTGTGGCACAAACTCGATTGCACTTTCTACTCCAAGCATAGATTTTCCATAAACACCTACGAGAATATATTTGCAGTTGCATATGTTGTACCGACTTCGAATGTAAGCTACTGTGAAGTATTTCATATAGACAGCGGCACATGGCATCGAATTGTAATAATCCAATTATGTAAATTATACTAAATATTAATGGAAATATTTCAATATATCTGTCAGGTAAGAAGTTTAGTATAATATCATACAGCAAATTAAATTGATCTGCTGTCTTTATAAGTCCAATAATAGGCACTATAAAGACAACAAGTCCATGTAGTGTTATTAACACAGCAAAATATAGGAAATTTTTGTAATGATAATTGCCATATATATTAAAACTATTCAATCCTTTAAAGCAGCACATAAGATGTTCCGTTTCCAAATGCAATTGTAATGAATTTTTTATCAATTTATTTACATCTTTATACTGAAATATTCGTATTGCAGCCAGATTTAAAACAAACACTGTTGCCAACAGAAAATAGAAAAAAGTTGGTAAATACAATTCCACGCCCATAAGTCTTACCACTCTAGGCAATATACTGAACACATATATTGTGAAACTCATCAGTAAAAACAATTGGATTCCAACGAGCAGAACTGAATAATAACGTAGCTTATCGCTCATATTCCTGAGCTTGCCGTGGTGTATACGGAAAGTTGCCATACCCAATGCGCCCGCCATATAATAACAAGCCATTGCATACAGTTTCATTAGTTTTTTAGTTCGATGTGATCCTTTTCTGAACAACATGAAGCTATGAAGTTGTGGAACGGCCTAACTCTTGACTTCGCAAATATATGATAATATTTTTATTGTTTATGTAATTTTTCTAACGTCTAACAAAACGTAATGAATTATTTGAACTGAAAATAAAAATGTTGGAATGAATTGAATGAAGTTTGTCAAATGCACTTGATTTATGACTTCAAAACAAATTACATAGCAAGTGCAAAATATTTATTAATTCATAAAATGCAGGCTTTGTATTTACAAAAGGCTGGCAGGCAAATAAATAAAACTTTCATTTAAATATATTTTATTCAAGAAAAAATAACATTTTTATATATGGAAATTATTCCTAACCTTATTTGCACTAATAATTTAATAATATACAAATACCAAAAAAAAACAGGCGTATTCACTTTATATGTTTTAATGGATGGTTATTTAACTGACTTATGTCTATAAATATTAGCAGAAATTGATTAGACACATTTATACTTAATACATATGTACATAATGAAGTTTACTTCAATCAAGTAAATGAGTTAAAATCAAGACTTCTCAGTCTACACACAAATATATTCGTAAAGCCTCCCTAACAACAACAGAGTTTCAACTATGATTTAGAGTTAACGATACATAATTTAAAACATATTCTTATTCAATACATACGTATATAGTATGAGGTTTACTTCAAAAGCGTAGACAGTATCCTCGCAATGGTTCAGTGCAAATCTGACCGTTTTAGTCAATATGTTAAGAAGTTATGAGAAGAGAAAGAGAGAGATTAGCGGGAAGTTAGGGTTTTTTCTATCCGAACATTAACTATTCAGATGTCCTACGTGCAGATAACCACACTTATAGTAACAGGTAACGCTTAGAGAAATGGAGATTTCTCACAGGATTCTAAACCATGTATTTTATTAAATGGATTAAAGTTTAACAAAGTTGTGCTGGCGCTCATAGACCCATATTTAATACAACCGTTCCAATGAGAATTTCTCGTACAGTTCTTTAGACAGATGTTCATGCCATTGTTAGTTACACAAAAATGTTAATATTATTATATATACGAATAGCCAGAAAGAATTAAAATCTCTCTAGTCTTCAAACATCAAATCAAAATTGATAAAAAGCTGAAATAATCTTATATCTAAATAAATTATTGCGATTAATATAACATTTGTTTTGATACTTGATCGTAATAGGATCAGCTCACATGCCTGCGAAGGTGGATGTACCAAGTAACTTGATAAAATCCGAATTGCTTAATATCTTCTTGTCTCTTCTTAAAAAAACTTTAAACATCTTTAACAACCTAAGACAGTACAAAAAGCTGTAATAAGCTCTAGCAATAATGACAGATTTCTCAGAGTAAATAGATTAGAATATTTACAGGTTTCTTAACTGGCCGTATTTCTGTAAATTACCATCTTTTAAAATAAAGAGTAAAGAACAGTGATGCGTACAAATTCCGTGAAATGGAGAATTAAACTTGAGCCCATCTTTGCTGTTATCAAGAAGAATTTTTCTTTGAACATTTAATTCTAACCAATAACTTTAGTGAAGTTATGAACCTTGTAATCATTTTACCAATTTTGTAAAGTATTAATAGATTTTATAATAATTTATAATAAATCAGGTTTACACATATAATAAAATTTATTCAAAATAAAACAAAATTGTCTTCAATAAAAATTAATAATAAGATTAAAAAACATGCAACAAATATTAACAATTAGTACTTGTGAAGCAATAGTTCATTTTGATTTTCCCATATTAAATTGTATTAAAGTAATCAAATATGAAAAAATTTCAGCAAAAAATCCAAGCGTCAAACTGCGATTGAGGCTGAATATGTTTGAGCATCCGAAATGAACTCGTTTTTCAGCTAGAAGTAACATATGATCCTCTGGCCTAATTGAATTTTTCCGTTTACGATTAATTTGTCCTACAACATCAACTGCTTGTCTGAAACTCTCACTTGCTCGTTCTGCAAATAAATTGGTCATGTAAGGACTCAACATTTTAAGAAAGCACAGCACATAATCCATATAACTGTTGTCCGGACCATCCAAATAGTTAAAATTAGAAAAATTCCCATAAAAATCTGAGAGTATTTCAACGAAAAACAAACTATAATACAAGAACAAAAGAAAAGAGCAAACACTATTAAATTTTATGGTCCATTTATAAAGATTTAGTAGGTAGTAACGACTTAAGTATTGCAGTTCCATGTTCTTCATCGTTCTTGATTGTTGAGTAAAACATAATACCTGCCCTATACGGTGGCATATAGCGTCACACACAAACAACATTACAGTGTACAGCACGGCAAATATCCAAACAAATGTGTCAAAATATCTCGATGGTAAGAAACCTTGAATAATGGTTGTATGCCAATGGCTAATTTCGAGTCTATCAATTGAATCGACTAGTTGAGCGAAAAATACTATGGTTCCATGTACACTTTGCATGAAAATGAATATCGCTAAATTCCAAAAGTGCTTGTCATCGAAAATATTGTAATTCCTCAAATTCTTTAGATTCAACATTAATTTTTCTGTACACCAACGCAACTGTATAAGTTCCTCGACGAAATTCTTGATTTTCTCACCAGCAGTCAACCTCAATACAATCAAGAAACAAATAAAAATCGACACTCCAAGTGAATACAAAATTACTGGTACATAAAGTTCTGCACCCATAACACCTATCATTTTCGGAAGGCGCACCAATGTGCGATATGTGTAGACAACTAACGATGCAATTTGCACACTGCATATAAAATACGAATAGATGTGCCATCTCAAATGCAGTTGTGCGACTTTCCCATTTCTAAGTGTGAACGGAACGATTCCAAGGAATTTTAAAATATAGTAACAGATAAAACCGTAAAAACAGACTATTTTGTTAGTCCAGTAGCCTTGATGTACACTAAACATTTTCAACCAACTGAGACGGTCGAGGGACTAACGCACGTTTAAATATCAAATAAGAAATATTATGCCTGAATGTGGTGGTTTGCTGTAATAATAAGTACTGTTTTACTTACATATATTATTCAATTTATTTAATGGACAAATCGAAGCAGATGTCTCTGTATAATTTAACTTACGAAATATTAATGTTATTAAAATTACAGTGTGGCAATTTAATAAATTCAGTTGAAATGTTGTAATTTAAGACCTAAGTACTCACCAATAATAATTATCAATTATTCATATATTGAGTATAGTAAAATTATGAATATATATATTTATAAAACAAAAAAGGACAACAAAAAATATATCTGGTATATTTTGCGTCAGATTTATTTATAGTAATAAATAAAAAGTTTATTAACTTCTGTTTTTACTAATTTCAAACCTTTATTACAAAATTATAACTTCACAATAACAACAACAGGCAAATAAGGAGAGGACTCATACTTCCTTAGCTGCTAGGTCAAGGAGTACCTAATCAATTTACTCCAAATGTAGGACCACTGATTTGATACACAGAAGCAAATCTGAAGCATTTAAGTTAATATTTGTTTTCACAGAGCCCTGGTGTATAGGACGACATAGGGTCAAGCTCGACCTACCCTGTAGTATCTCCTGTAGTATATATCTGCCGGCGCTTAAGGAAAAGGGACCAGAATGCCTATAGTGTCCACAACCAGGCTTAAGTTTGTAAGCTTGATAATATCTGTTCTATACGACGACATGGGGTCAAGCTCGACCTACCCTGTAGTATCTCCTGTAGTACATGTCTACCGGCGCTTAAGGAAAAGACACAAGAATGCCTATTGTGTATGTATGGAAGCTTGTTCACAACCAGGCTTAAGTTTTTGGTTGCCCCATAACTTAACACACTTAGCAATATTTTCAGTATTAGCATTGACCAGACACTCGCATTTATTGATGCTTGCAGTTGGTTCGACCATGACTATTCTTCTATCCACTATTACGAAGAATTGTGGAATCAATTGTGGAATTGTGTGTTTTTCTGCTAATTAAGGAGAATTTGTTGCGCCCTCAACTTTACCTAACTTAACTTTTACAATTACAAAGTTTGAAGAATACTTAAAGTATGAATAACAACCTTATATATAGTATATGCAAACGTAAATGACTTCTTATTTAGAATTCAATCGAAATTTTTATTTTAATATATTGTTAGGACCTTGCCATTAGATAATATAACAACAGCGTTGCATCCTTTTAAGGTAATTTTCGATGAATTGATGTGTCTTCTCTTTAAAACGGTGAGAGTTTGAGGATTATCCACTTGAACTGGATTTTGTTCCGATAGTTAGAAAACAAATGATCATCATATTTTTGCATTCATCTATTCCGTAGAAGCAAATTTTTACTCTATGCCCTACAGATCTCAAAGTACTTGTGAACTTTAGCATGTCAATCATAGCCAATGACAAAACAACCGATGAAGCAGCTCTCTACTCAACAGAATCATCTTTCTGCACAACAAGCAAAAAGTTAACATATTGCTTTCAAATTTATTTATTTCAATAATTATAATAATAAAATATTTCCTATTTGCATATAATAGATACATTAAATCAAAACATCCTGTTCCCCAACCTCACACATACTCAAACATATGTGGTTCAACTCTATGACTGTATGACTGGTAGCTTGTAAATATCAAATAACAAACATTTAATGCTTAAACAATAAATTTAGTTTACATTTCTGGTCATGTGTTGCATACTAAAAACATTTAATTGTGTATATAAAGTTGCCAGCACAAGGCTGAGCACATTAATCTGAGTATCGTGCGCTTAAAGGACCACAGACTGCACAGATACCAGTGCTCAACACAAAATAGAATGGAGTTAGTTAGGTTAAGGCGAGTCCAGCCCAGCCTAGCCCAGCCAAGCCAAGCCAAGCCAAGCCAGCAACCGCTAAACGACACTTTAGAAACACGTACCATGGGCGTAAGTGGAGTGCGTCCATAAGGAAAGTGGCCCAATTTGATGCTCTTAGCATCAAGTAAGCATTGAAAAAATTATATATCACATCGAAAATCTACAAAAATAAGGCTCTGAAAAAAAAAGATAAACAAAAAAGAGAAAAGATGAAAAGATGAAAAAACTAAATCTAGACAGTAAAGTTTGAAAATCACAAGCGAATCCAAGTGTTACGACGTGGTTTAAAGTGTGAGCACGTCTCACACTAAATGCTCACTTGGGTCCATATTCCGCAAACAAATGCAGGCATAATCTGCTCCACTTGCCAACAATGTTGTCGTGGAAGTAGCTATCTCCGCATCTCTCTGTGTGTGTGTGGGCATCACACTGTGCCGAGTGTGTCTCCGTGCGATTGTGCAATACTCGTACATTAAAATTCAAAAGTTTGCTGCCGAAAATAGCAATGCTAACAAATCATTTAAACATCAATTAAATCCTGTGACAGCAAAAGTTTCCAATTTTTTCTCATTTCTTCTTGTTTTGTCATACTTTGAAAAATTGAAGTCAATTTATGTGTGTCAGAGTGTCGGTGCACTGAATAGGCAAAACTTTTTCCTTTTTCATTTTTAATTTTTCACAATTTAACGCTTTAAAATAAATTTTCTAATTAATTACACATTATCCAATCCCGCGCTCAGTCGAAGTGTGATTAACTTGGAATTGCTAGGAACAATGTAAGGTGCCAGCCTGCTAGCAAGCGTTTCATGCTTTTCATGCCTTTCGTGCTTCTCGTGCTTCTCATGCATTTCATGCTTCTTCTTGCTAGTGAATGTGCACAACTGTCCTGCTTTCATTTCCGTTTCCTTTGCTTTCATTATTCCTTCCATGTAAATTTCTCTACTAATATTTTTCGAAAATAGTTCGTCGCATTTTACGGATAGTATTTTTATTTTTCAGTATTAAACTTGCATTTTTTTTATTTTCTTACTTCAACACTTACCCGATTGCACTCAAGTGAAATTACAAAAATTCATATAAAAATAAAAATAAGAATAAAAATCCAATCGGAATTATTGCTTCTGTGAAAAAATCCTAGAATCCTACAAGCAGAAAGTTTAATACTCGTACTACGAGCAGAAAATAGAAGAGAATTTCTTAATCGCAATAAAGGCACAATGTGCATATATTTTTTAATTCACATAAATGCACAACTTTTTTACACAGAATTCTACACTTCAAGCTGAACAACATAAGTCCTTGTGGCTATAATTAGTCATTTTAATTCCTTGAAACTTCCTCCTTTTCATTTACTTCTTCAGCTTTTTGTGTCTTTTAACATTTGTATGTAATGAGTATTTAAAAAACAAAAAAAATTGCTTTTATAATAGAAGTGGCCGCCCGGAATTATCATTTTCAATGAAAACGCTATCGAGCGTATAAAACGTACCATCAGACAATTAAACTGCCAAGCAAAATGTGAACAAAAAAAAATACTCATACTTAACAAGATGTCCTTACAAATGAGTCTCTTTGATACTGCAAATAGCAAAGCAATTATTTTGCTATATACGTCTATTCTGCAGTTCAATAAACCATTTGGATTCCACTTCTCAATATGCTTAAGAACTCGTCAATTATTTTCCATATGCCAGCAAATTTCATTCGACGAATTTATTTTAATATTTTCAGTTTTTTTTTTACCGATACCGAAACGGGTGAGTTTAAAGCTTCAATCATTTGGCAAATTAGAAATTAAAAGATAAATGTGGATAGTTTAATGAGAAAAGGATAATGATGAAATATAAAATAAGCACATTATAAAGTCTGTATTTTAATTGGGAATTGAAATTTTCAATTTCCAATGTACGAAATTCATTCTCATTATATGTTGAAAGTAGTTTGTAGGAATAATAAAGAATTGGAACAGGAAATGTTAATACTTGACTACTCTTACGTCTACCAACAAACTCAGTCCCTGCGATTAGTTATAAAACTGAATGTCAATCAAATACACGTACGATTGAGATTTCTATCAAATTTCTTTAAAAAAAAAAATAAATAAAATACATAAACGATTGCTATTTCGATAAAACAATTTTCTAGTATATTGCTTAGACTATGTTATTAGGTATGGCAGACCATGTAATTCAAATGTTCTCATAGCACTGTATCCTTTTGAGATAATTTTCAATGACATGTCGACACATAGTTAGGAATAGCTCCGCAATGCGTCGAGTGTTTGACCCGATGTTGTTGTGATTTCATCGGAAAAATCAACTTTATGGATAAACTTTTCAAGAACAATTATTATTATTATTGTGACATGTTCTATAAATTACAATCCCAATTCAAGACTTTGTGTATACACACATGCTTTCCAGACATCCCTATTACGCGCTACTGCTCTAAGCTCGCTGAATGATTCGTTAGTTTTCCTATTTATCGCTCCTCTCCATGTGCTTTCTGGTCGTCCACGATTCTTTCTATTTTGTGGATTTCATTCTAATGCCATATATCCCAGCCAGCCATATTTCTGCTTCATTATTTGCTTTTCAATCTGGTGCTGATTGGTGATTTCCCACAGCCGCTTATTACTTGTGTTTCTCGGCCATCAAATGTTTAGGAACTCGCGAAGCCCTCTGTAACAAACCACGATTCAGATTCATATAACAACACACTTTTGACGCAAGCATCGAATATCGTAATTTTAGTTTTTAAATGTAAGATTGTTGAACGCCAAATGTTTTTGAGATTAGCGAAGGCATACTCGTATCTGGTTTTCCTAAGTCTATTGGTTACGTCTTCTGCAGAATACTGATATTTAATTTCAAATTCTAGCGAAATATAATAAGTTCATATTGTTTAATAATACTGCTATAATATTGAAAATTTATATTATGGTTTCATCGTAAAAATGAGCTAACTAAGTACACTTTCCTCAACAATACTCATATTTAATATTAAATATTCTTCATCTGAAACTTTAACTATGAGTAACAGATACATTTATTCTTCTCACTTTCATTCCTTGCACAACACTCTATGCCACACATGTTTTGGCGGGCTTTATCCTTATCCAATTTATTGTGATATCATTAAAAGTGCAAAAATTGTACAAACTTTGCAAGTTTGAATACTAACAAGTTTTATTAAGGGAATTGCATGACTTCAACTTTCACTAAGCTCATCTTCAGTTTTAATTTATTTATACGATTAAGTAAATTACTAACATCATAACGCAGATTTTCAACGAAATTCACGAAACTCAACGTCGACAACAAAAGTTTCTCTCTTAATAAAAATATAATGAAATCAATTAAAGCAGAAGTTTTTGTCAATGTGTTTATAAGTCGAGTGTTATGGCAGCGCTTCACGTAGTCGTATGTAAGGAGTAAGGAGTAAAGTTTAAATATTAGTTATACAGCTGCTAGCGTATGGCAGTTACACTTAAAGGACGCACTGTAGTGTGCTTAGAGGAGCATATTGAATATACATCATTTGTTCAACTCAATAGATGGATGCAATGGATGCAATCAACAATTTAATGGTGCATCACTTAACAATATTTTGCAATTGGTTATATTTCTCTACGATTCTCAGCCGATCCAACTAAACAAATGACAGTAGCACTAACCAGTGCCACCAGTACCAATACCAGTGGCAGCCATCTCATTCATACAAGCCGCACTGCATTATGTATTGCACAATTCAAATGCAATCAACTACGATTTTACTACATTTGTGCGGCGTGAGCAACAGGATTTCCTGCTTATTTAACTATTTTGAGTCATTTGTACTATATGGGTTTGCTCCTATTTCTACTTTTACTCTTATTTCCACTCCTACTCTTGCATCTGCATCTGCATCTCCATCTGCTTATTCATCTTGTATTTGTACTTTTGTTTGTATTTGTGTTTATGCTGTTATGGGTCCTTCAGTGTATGAAAAAAAACGGAAAACAAAATTTCTTAGCATACTTCAAGGATGCAAAGTACACTACTTCATTGAAAGTTCTCCTTGTCTCTTCCTTTGCTTACAATTATCCTTTTCTTTTTCTTTTTCTATTTCTTTTTCGCTTCTCTAGCTTCATCTTGTGCAGTTTTATTTTTCATTTCATGCACAAATTGATGCAATTTATGAATCCTTTATATGTGCACAATTGCAAATAAATTCTCTTTCATCGATTCTTCATTTGAGCAAGCAAAAGTAAGAAATACTAAAACAAATTATGTAAAAGAAATGTGAAATTACAAGGTAAAGAAAGTAATGTATTCTCCTGCTATACCTCCCCTTCGAGAGGTACTGCATTTCCACATTTCCACTTAACTATATTTATATTTTATTTGCTAGTTTATTTGCATTGTTCTTTGAATGAATAGTAAGTTTGGCAGAAAAATGGATATTATGAATGAGTTATAAATTGATAAAATAGTTTTTATATGAAAAGAAATATTCGTAAATCTAACGATTTTCATTTTAATGATATATGCAAATTGATAACATTACAGAAATATAATATATTTAAATAATGGAGTAATAGATTCCATAATATAGCAAAAAGCAACCATGGGAAAATATGTACAAGTTTTTTTTTAGCAATACTTAATACAATCATTATGCAAGGCGTATGAAAATTAAGATCAATTTTTTTAATAATGAAAAATAAGAATACAATCCTTCACAGCTCACTCATTATATATTTAAAATGAAATCTTAATGTAATTTCTTATACAGTATACTCAAGATCGAACATCATAATCATAAGAACACATTTCGGGAGGGTTTATTGCATTCTTAACTAAACACTACACTTTACTTCGATGCCTGTCCCGCAAAAGGCAGAAACCACCTTTTTCGTCCTGTCTCTTCGTCCTGCATATAGATATTCTCCATCTTTGGTTCTTTGCGGTAAGACTTAAAAAAATTTTTTTTTACTATTAATTTAATATGTCCATATCGGCATATGTTTTGTAATTTAATGACACATTTGATATTTACATGGTCATTTCATATATCTTACTATATGAAGAAGTATATTTCATTGAAGTATAAGGTGTATATAACATCAGAGAAATCTAGTTTATATTCAGACACATGGGCATAGCGAAGGAAGCGTATGGTGCGGTGTCGCCTTCCCCTATAAAGTGCGCCGAAAGCAACACTTTATAATATTTTATAATGAAAAGACAATTCATTTCATAATAATAAACTTCCCCCCCATCTCCTTTCCTTAATTTGTCAGATCTATAACGAAGTTATAACCACGTGTAAATGAAGTTACTCGTGTTTTGCTATTGAAACCCTACTTCCGATTTGATGCTCTCCTTCTAACTTCTTTTAAAGTAAAAAAATATCATGGATTATTTTATTTCTGTTTTTTTTTTTGTTTTGTTTGTTGGTGCGAAGTAAACGATGGATCCTCTCCAGCACTGACATATTACAATTTTTAGATAAATTCCATTTAAGTCATAATAATTGACAATTTAGGTAGTTCTCCCTACGAAGAGCTACTCTTTTCTTTTTTAATTGAGATTTTATTATAATATCTGAAGCGGTGTTTTTCTTTTCAGTCTCGGAAAAATTTTTAAGGACAACATCAAATTCAAAGCAAAAGTGTGGGGATGAATTTGTATTCGTTCATGGTGTTTTCTAGCTACCTTTTTTACTTAGTCTTTTACCGGGTTTATTCTAAGGTTCCGATGGATTTGGATGTTAGTTACATACCATATTACCTTTTCTCGTAGAGTTTTAGAATGAAATCTTTGATAAATTTCTATCTTGCTTGTTGAGGCTGTTCCCCATCGTTGAATGCCATAGGTCCGTATAGGTTTTAGTACATTTTTGGATAAAATAAGTTTATTTTTTAAGAATACTAAAGATTTTTTATTAGCACTGCAAATAGTGATATAAAAAAATTTCTGTTGAATTCCGATTCCTTATCCCCTAACACTCTTTACACAATCACAGCTACGCCATTGAGAAGATTTCTAACATGCCCATGTATTCAATTAATCCTTTATTGTAACTTCTCGTAACTTGTCATAGCTTCTATGTTTTGTTATAATAACTTAATCAATAATAACCAATTATCAAATTAAATCAAATATCAATTTAACAATAACTTATGCTGTTTAAAATCAAAAATATTAAATTTTAATTGAATAGAGAATAAGTTTTTATTACTTAATAAACATGAACATAGTAATAATATTTCAAAATATTAATATTATTTAGTAACTTCATTATGAAAAGGAACTTCATTATGAAGAAAGCGTAAATAAATAACATTCACTTTCTCGCTTTCATTCAATAGTAAATATCTAGTCACTTTTATAAATCAAAAGCTTCATTATTATAAATTTATTGATACGAACTTGAACCTTTCAAGGCAACACACTACACAACACAAAATTGATTACACTAAAGCGTACGTAACTTAAAGTAACGTAACGTTAGTCGTAACGTAAGTCGTAACATAAAGTTAAGCACATAATTTTGCTTATTACAGCATAAATAAACATTATTGAAAGGACTACTGCCAGGAAGGTTGAGAACGAAAATCGATGAAAGCCACGCATAATCTGCAATGCTTGGAAACGTGTGTGTTTATATAGAAATTATGGACTCATATCTCAATATGAGTACCTAAGCAAATACATAAATGGGAGCACACACAGATACTTTCCTTACTTAAGCCAATAAAGGACATGGAAATAATAAAGTATTAAATTTATTTCATATGAGGTCACATATTGTGAACTTAATCAATATAAATGTTTGGAAAACTAATTAACCATAAACCAATAATTATAACAATTATAATGATTATTAATTTGTATGAAAATATAATGCTTTTTTATGAAATTTGATGTTATGAATTTAACTCAATTGAGTTGGATTATAAAATATTGAGTGATGATGTAGATGATTTGTCTGCGATACTTTCTATATTGATTTTATTACACATTTAAATATTATAATTCATACATATTAATAAAGTTAACAATAAAGTTTATTAAGAACATAATATTTTATTTAAATAAATATAAATTTTTATATTCTTGACTGTTTATGTTCATTTATATGTTAATGCATATATATATACAATTACAATTATTAATAAACTTTATTAACTTTATTTAATAGTTTAATAATATGGCCCAATGTTCCCCTGGAAGCCCAATGGAATGAAGAAGAAGATTGCGAAGAATAGTTTAATAAAGTATATTGACATGTATATATATGTACCTCTATATATAAAAAAGGATATCATTCTACAGACTGATTTATATGTTTAAAAATAAAGATTAAGGAAAATTTTCTACTTAATGGCAAAACTTATGCGACCACTAAATGTCTACACCGACCACTTATGCCACCATTGTGTGACCATTATGTGTTAATTTATATTATTTAAATTATTTGTGTCAAATTTGAAATAATTGTATAAACTAAATATGAACCGTAGCCTAAAATCAATTCATTATTCTCAAAAGAAATATTCAAAGAAAAGAACAAACCAAGAGAAAAACCAACTCATTTTGGTTTAACAGCAACGATACTTGTCTAACATCTGGGTTAATGTGAACAAAGCTTGTTAGGAAAATATTAAGGTACTTGCTAAGCCTACCAAGAGATAACATATCTAAGAGATCCTGGTTTGTATAACAGGTCGCTGGTCGTGTGGTAGCAATGCTCTTAGAATGGGAGTTTCCTTTAATGAATATTGTAAAAACTCTGAACATAACGAAGAGGGAGCAATAGTGGAACATCTTTACCGTAACTGCTCACATTCAATCAAAGCAGACCGAATTTCATAGACTGTTCTGTCTTTAACTCTGTTGTAGAAGTTTTCAGCGTTAGGATAGAAAACATCCTGCGTTTTATTAAGACCAAAAAATGGCTTTATATGTAGCTAACAATTAAGCAAGGTTCCATAAGTAATGGTATCACATTGAAGTTATGATCTAAGTGAGTTAGTTATTTAGACTAACTTCTACAGTAACCTAACCTTACCTAACATTACGCACATACCTAGCGTAACCATGAAAACCCAAAATAATTCAAGCATTTCTTATATACACTCCTATTAAAGACTGACACTTCTTGAGTAGTAAATTTTTTCTAAAACTTAATTTTTTTTTAGTATTATCTAAAAAAATTTAACCAAATCCAAGTCTTAGTGCATGTCAGGGATAACTCTGAGAGTCTAAAGCAATGCAAACTGCACTTTTTGATATTCACATCATTTGTGAGCAGCAAATTTTATTTAAAACCTAGTTTTATTATTATTACCTGAAATTCCTTATGACTGGACACCTTCTCTATTGCACCTAAATGTACACTAAAATGCTGACGAAAAAATATTTACAGTATTATTATTTCAATTATTTTTATTAAATCAAATTAATTTAAAATATATAAATTCATCATTCCTTCAGTTTGATTGTTCAGAAATAATTACTAAATGGTATATACTATAAATTTATATTACGTACATAATTGTGATTTCGTGTGTATTTATGCAAAGATATGTAATTAATTAATTAATTCTATACATTTATTTTGAGAAATGAGTTCCCTGAGGAGGTCACATCTTCTCCTCTTAATAATTTTACATAGATTTATACTTAGTTATAAGGAAACTAAAGTATAATTAGTGGAAAATGTGAAAATGTTCAATACAAAACCAAAACGTGTGAAAAATTTAAATAAAAAAATCAAGAACTAAACTTCTTCATTCCGTACAAAATATTTCCGGAAAAGTTACTTTAACAGAGTTTCCTTGAATTTGACTTTGAAGAAAGAAGAAACTCCTGTACATGCTTAATTATAAATAAGTTGGCAACGAAACACCTGAAACAGCCGCGCCATTGATATCACGTTTTAAATTTTATTTATGGTCTTAAAAAGTTTGTTACCAAGTTTATATATAAATAAAAAGAATATTGGCTCAAAGAGAACCTTAAACATGCAAACGCACATAAGGAGTCAATTTTATTAACTAATGCCTGTGGTATTAATATTTAAAGTTTCCTTTCGTAACAATTTAAAATGTCAATTGACAACAATAAATATGTACACAGAAAATTTAAAGTTACTGCCAAAAATACTCACGCAGTGCATTGAAAACGATGTCCTGTAGATATTTTTAAGTTTTCTTTTTCACAGAACAGCTGTGCGTTCTTCATTGCCCGAAGTACACTTATTGTGATTGAAATTCTGCTTTCGAAATGAATGCTACCCACGCATAATTACATAGCCTTAAGGACAACATACATGTTTTTACGAATAAATATCTTAATCTTATAATTTGATTAAATTTTACAAAAAAATAATATAAAAATTGTGTATGTAATATAAATTATACATAATCTTACTCTATTTATTCATCATTTTTTGTCATTATATTTTAATTATTTTTATATCATAGTAGCTGCGTATAAAGCACACATACATTTTATTGTAAATTTTTCCTTATATATCGAATTGCAATAGTCTACATACCTATAAACATTTACCCCTTTTCCCCAATGTTAAGTGAATCCTTTACTGTAAAGTTTAACATAAATTGAATTGCGAAAATGTAATGTTAGGCACTGTAAAAAACAGAAATATTTTAAACCCACAATTTGCATGTCTCAATACCATTCCATACACAAACAATGCTAACAACGCTAACAGCTGTTCAAACTGTTAACAACAGTTAACACTAATAGTCCACTTTTAACAGTTCCTTTTTAACAGAGTAATACATTTCTTTCTGTTTTATTAGCATTTCTGTAAGGCATTAATAGTGACTTTAATTTAACAGCTGCCATGTTCATGCACACATTGTTAAATGCAATCATTAAAACTTTAACCACAGAATACCTGCGCCTCGTAAATGGTAAATGAAATGCCATTTCACAGTTTAATAGTGTATTCTTGTCCGGTCATTAATAATTGAAACCCATTGGTCATGCATATTATAAAATTAATCTTTTAATTAAGTTTCACATTTACGGATTTTAAGGTACGAAATGAACACAAGAAAATGTGTACTTCCAACTTTTTGAAGAAAATTAAAGGCTGCCAATTAAAAGGTTGCTCTCTATTCAGAAAGTGAGTTAATTGTAGACATTAACCCCTTGGCTGAACCCCAAATGGACGAAAAGGATACAATAGTAACTTAATAGAAACTTTATGGCAAATTTACCAACACAAACCGGAAATTTTCTATTTACTATTGAGAATAAATTTCTTTATATGAAGTCTGATAAACTTTCAAGTTGTTGCTTTCTTTATCGGTATGTATTGCTTGCTATACGTATACGAGCATATGAAAGTGTATATGTTGATTGTGGTTAATCAGTCTTATAAATCAAAAATTGTTTCAAAATTATATTATTATTTTTAGGGTAATGATAATTTTTTTTTATAATTTAAAAAGTTTAAAAAGTTTTTATGCTTTACTGAGTCTTTCCTATGTACTCACAGTGTACTCCAAAACTAACTCCAAAGAGTTCAAGCAAAGGAAGAAATTATGAGGGAATAAAATGGGTTAGAATTCAATTTTAATTTTTACCGATATTTACGATGTTGCAGAAAAGTCCATTGTATTACTTATAATAAAATCTTAATTTAATAAGTGAACTTATTTCTGATACTCCAAAAATAGATGTTAAATTTGAAACCAACTTCTGTGCCTGTACCTTTAAAGCAAATTTTCTTGATGGAATTTAATATAAGAATGATCCCCTAATGCGTGTGTTTTGTACCCTGATAGATCAAAATTAAAAATGGACAAAGTAGTGCTGGTTTTCCAGCACCCAGTTTTAATAAAGCCTTCTCTAGTACTTTACGCAGTTTTCAGGCAGAAGTACATGCCTTTTAAATCTATGCTCTAGAATACTTGAAAATGTGTTACAAAAATCTAGTATTATATATATTCGAAAAACCGAATCTTAAACCACCAAATCGAAATTGGTCAGAAGCGCGAAGAATTCCATATTTTAATTGACCACCACAAATAAAATTAATACTCGATGAAAACCTGGTCATGAGACCAATAAAAAGCTTGCGATGACAAGCTTGCAAAGAAGAATGCACTTACTCCTTTTCTAACGTCTGCACCTTTTTGCAGCATATCTCCTTGCCAGCCTAAATCCGTACTTAAGTAACAAAAAATAAAAGCTATTCGAGTAAGGCTGGGCCGACTATATAAACCGTAGATTATTTAAAGAGTTCAATCGACTCAATAACAAAAATAACGGGGTTTTCAGACTATAAATCTAAAGTTATATAAAGCTGGAACGGAAGAACACCGAAACCTGCAGATACTGTAATATAAAGCATCAAATTTTCTTTCAAATTATCTGATCGTTTCCTGTGATTGCCAGGAAATTAGCACGGTACCTTCTTTTAATTTTCATTAAATTGAATTAGGTCTGGGATCTAAGCCCAAGATACATTATTCAATTTGTCAATAGCCTAAATTTGTTCGATTTTATTTAAAGAACTCTTTTCAGGAATAGCATTGTCTTATAGGTCGCAGTGTATCTTTATCTCTTCTAATACAAACGTTTCAATTTGTATGGAAATGGTCGACTCGCTTGTTCAGAATGCCACTTATCTAATGTATCATGCCAGTAGCGTCACCTTCAAGGATTTATTCAGTTAATAAGAAGATATTTTGTTGTGAACTATTTCGAATTTCAAATCCAATCCAATCCACAGAGTTACGTGTTGGTATGGATTATTGAGTAATTGTTCTTTATTTCAATGTCTAAATATTGAATAAATTAAATTTATTTATTAGAAATGCTTTCTATTCTATATAGTATTATGGTTATTGAAAATGAATTAAACTCTTTACACTATGAAATAAATAAGTTTATAACAAAAATGTTTATAGTTTTCACAAAAATTATAAGCTCTTGTTATTAAAACTTTCTCAGACAACTATTCCCTTTAACTGTACAGTTCGGTACCAATACATGTTCACAACCCATTGATGATTAGTACCTATGTAAGTGTTGATATGACTTTCTTTACTATATTTAAATAGCATATTTTTATTAAATGTGTAAAAGTTAGTTAATAACAATAATAAAATAAAAACTTAAATTAATTATGTGGGTAAATATGTGACAATGGCAAGTTTTCACAGAAATTTTCCTTAAACTGCCATGTGTATACGTTATTCCCTTAAGAATTTTTTTTTGCTAGTCAGGAAATATTCTTTATTAGTTCCGTATATTCTAAATTGAGTTGAGTAAGTCTTATTAATTAAATTCGTTTTGTTTTATTAATATTAATTATACGGGTAACTTCCTATACACTCACATACACACACATACACATGCAGAAAATATTTTTTTCATAAGCACAACGTTGCCATACTGAAGAAAAGGAGCAAAATCCCATAAAAAGGAACAAATATGTCAACCAGAGTTAATTTACGATTCTGTGCGGCGCCATTGCGATTTATTATCATTTGTTTTAATTTTACCGCCTAAAAATTATGCCGGACTCGAGTGTCCCACACCCAAATCCACAGCTTCAGACTCAAGAAAAGTTTTATATTAACAAATTTATGAGCATTAATTTGTTTCATTTTGCTGTTTACTTGTGTGGTTCACTCATATTTTTGCAATATTTTTCTTTAGTTTCCGATTTTAATTTTTGCTTATTAATTTCTGTTTCGGCTTCGGTTTCTGTTTCTGTTTCTTGTTTGTCGAAATCGTTCTGAGGTCAACACAGCAGAAAAATCAGGTCAACAGAAGTCCAAAGCACTTAGTAAAGAATTAAAAATAGTAACTCTCGTCCAACTGCTGTAGTATTAGGTTGAATATGAATGGGAGTTGTAGTCGTAGTCGTAGTCGTAGTCGGAGTCGGAGTACCGTAACTGTCTAATCCAACCATAATTATTATCACTATCAACATCGTCATAATTTCATGCTTGCGCAGCACTTCATTACCGGTGCCGCACCAGCTTTTCGGCCCCACAACGGAACTAAGAACTTAAGCTGAAAGAACAGCAAAAGTACTCATCGCCACAGCCAGCAAAACTGTCAGTTTCCTAATTTCAACTAAACGCCACTCGTAGTGCGATTAAAATCTTAATTATAATTGTAGGCACAGCCAGGGCCCAGTGCTACTTGTGGACTTTCGACGCGCTCGCTCTAAAATCCCGCCTACTCAAATCCAAATAAACTGTTTTTGTTGCTTTTGTTTTTGTTGTTGCACTCTTGATTCTTCTTTTGTAAAACAAGCGAACGCGTTAATTTTACTCCTTTTCCCTTTGAAATTAATGGCATTTTTTTGACTTGTGCCTGGCAAGCGATTTTATAGTTGCCATCCTTAAAGCTAAGCTGAAATTTTAATCCTTTTTTCGAATTCGCTGCAATCGTTGTTGTTCTTGTTTGTTTCAATTTCGTACTCGCGCTTTATAATTTCATTCTTTTCAGGACTACTTTTTAGTATTGCCTCACTATATTCGTCCTCTGGAGTTTTTCTGCAGCTCCTACATCGCCTACATTGCCTACAGTCGGCAAGTGAAATGTGCCGGAAGCAGACATTTTCGCGATTAAGTTAATGATAATGAAGACAGTAATGAGTGCCGCCGCGAATGTGCACGGCTTCAGTTAACAAAAAATTAATTTCACAATTTTTTTCTCTCCTCAGACTGAACAAATTTTTTATTGCTTTTTTAATTTTTATTTTAATTTATTGCTTGTTGAGTTTAAAATAATCAAAATTTAAACTTTAAGAAAAACATGTTTTAACTAGAAATTTAGAACAATTATAAAATGGATTTATGTTTAATAGACTACCTTGAGGAAGCCTCAAAAATAATTTAATAACTCAATAGTTTTTTATTCAAAGTTAGTTAGCTGTGGTGGAGGAAGGAACCAGTCCTCCTCATATAGCTAATACAGCCGTTTTGAATCCACAAAACACCGTAATAGTGGGTATTAGAGAGGTCAAGTCAGAACCAGCCAGAGGCATTTATAAAGGCAAGTACTCAAAGTACATAATAATTAATCGGAATATCAGTGTTCTAACTAGCAGCAATACTCAAGTTTCATCGATTCCTCATACTTAAGTTTTATCGCTATCTAATGATAGCGATTCGTTTTCTTAAGTACACAAAATAAAGGATGAAAAAAATGTGCTCCTAGATGAATAAGAATTTATATATGAAAAAATGAAAAAATTTTGCATACGGAAGTCTACGCATCCTAATTTAAATATGATAAATAATATCCTTATTATAATATCTAAATGATAATGATAAAATAATATATATTTATAACATATATAATGTTAAGATATATTTTGGTTTATTTATGAAAGTCTACATTATTCCATCCAAAGATGGATAAAAGAGAATGTTATCTTCCATATTATCATGATCCTAACCACAACAGCTATGTATATATTTTGGGCTTGTATATGAGAGTCCACGCCACCTTATCTCGAAATGGTTGAAAGCGAATGTTATATTCATGATCCTTGCTACTATAGCCATAAATATGTTTTGATTTATATATAGAAAGTTATAGTATCCTTTCAAATCATGGGTGAGATAGTATATTATCATGGATCATAATCATTCTCACTACAACTATATGCGTGCTTCGACTTTTATATAAAAGTCTGCACTATCATATCGAGAAACAGAGAAAAGAGAATATTCATAGGTATGCTTCCCCCTGCGATGAAAGGGTTAGAATATTCCCGCGGTAGGCATGGCTGTAGTAAAAGGTTACTAAAATCCCGGTACCACGCCGACACTTGTGCTGGAAGTATACATGGTAGTAAGTGACCGCCCGACTTGCAAGGTGTAAATTTGGTACTACGTGGGTCAGTTGACGCAGTTGACAGTTGAGGTTGGACTCGTAGTAAATGTGGTTAGTATTCAAACTTACGCGGGAAGAATAAACAGCTATTTATTTATCATACATTTGGCGTGGAGTTGAGGAATAGCAGAGGTTTTAGGTAGGCCTCGCATCAAACCAAGGTGGAAGTTATGTCTTGCACACATTTCTTCATTGGTACCAGCGGAAATTCTTTGAATTTCTAATGGGGCCTAGCGTTATGCCTCTACGGAATAGAACGTTATGTAAAATAACAATAAAGATCTAGTCATAAGTATACTTTAGCTTCTATATAGAAGTCAAAACCACAATTTCTAAACACGAATTAAAGATAACGTTGTCATCATCAACCTTGTCACTAGAATCATAGAGTAGAATCATAGAATCTACTTTACCTTTTCGAATATCACATCAACAGGTTTCTCGATACTTTGCGTACCAGTCTATAACAAGAACATCTCTATTTAAAACTCCTGTAATGAGTCATCGCGGCTTTAAGCTTATCTGTAATATCACAAAGAAACCATTTCTGGAAGCCTTAATAAGCCTTAACGCAGAATAGTTATGCTTCAATCAAGAATTCCTATGATCACCTAGTGTGCCGTAAGACTTATGTGTGATAACAGAATACTTCAATCCAAAATTTATTTAATTAACTGGCATATCATAAAATTTATCTGTTATTAGGTATACAAAGCAACCACTTCTTAACGCGTAAGCAATCCCGTCGAGCATAAGACTGGCTGACACTGGCATGTACCTATATGTATCTATCTCAATAAAATATTGTCTATTTAAATATATTTTATATTCATTTAGTAGTTCTTCTCTAAATACTTCACTCTGTACTTCTATAACACCCACAAATATGCACTTTTTAAACAATTCCTCAACATATTTACCAAGCATTCGCTCGTCTATTAGAATGCAATTCTAATAAAGTTCTGCACCCACATTATTTTGTTTATTTTCGCATCTATTTTTCTTAATATAAAGCAAGTCATTTCGATTAGAAAAATTTTTCACTTTAAATTAGTTTATACGCTCATTGCTCTTGACATTTTAAAAAACACCATTTTTCTTAACGTGTCCTTAGCGGAGCGGATGGAATACGTTTCGGATGATTCAATGTTGAAATTTTTCGTTCTTATTGATTTAATTTTTTTTATGATTTACTATGATGCTGACACTCTTTAGTTCGTCCTTTGTACTCCACGTTCCATGTTGCATGCTCTGTGCTCCGTGCTCCATGTTCCGAACTCCGAGCTCCAAGCTCCAAGTTCCGTGTTCCTTTCCATGATGAAAATGCATTTGCATTTTTATAAACCCAAAGAAAGGAAAATATTTTGACAAGAAAAATAAAGTTGCTTTCACATAAAATGCAACAATATTAAAACCAAACAAACAAAAAATGGTAATAACAACAAAAAAGTGATGATGGTAAAATATGCAACTAAAAAAATATGAATTTGCTAAATTGATTTATGAACAAGCACAACAAATCTAACCACAACAATAACAACAACACGTAAAGGTTAAAGTAATATTTTTGAGCTACATTTGGCACATTGCGATGCGAACACACTTGGAACAAAGGCCACAGAGCAGATACATAAGGGAGATACATAAGATAGATATATTGTATTAAACATAAGCATATGGCACAATCTTTTCATGGCCTTAATCCGAAGACATATCTTGGTAATTGAAAAGGATACGTTATGAGTGAGGAGATGAGGTGTTCAAATGAAGTGCCATATACTTTGAAATTTACTCTCTGGCGATCCCCAAATTTGTGAAATAATATAATAACAAATATAAACTGTAATTCGTCATTAAAAGTCTTTTTTTTTTAATTTTCTCCTCATTAATATATATGCTTCTACATGCATTCCAAGCATTTGGTTTACCGCTGTTATCCATCTCACTTGACACACCTTCAAAAATTGGTACTTGAACGTTATAACGGCTTTTATTTGGCCGGTAGAAAATGTTGCCACGCTATTTATTTTTCATTTCACATATTCTTTTCTAACCAGAAATGTATCACTTGGGCCTGACCAATACTATATCCGATCAATATAGAACCTCTATGAAGCCTACAGCCTTTGCTTATAATTTTAAAGGAACTTTTTATTGGAATTGTGGACAATGACGTTCCATAAATTATTTGCATTTCACTTTTCTTCTGCAACATATAGCTGACGATCTTGATCGTCTTGACCGTACAGACTCCACTTCAATGTCTAGCAATTGCAATATTGCTATTTAATCTTATTGAAATGTGCGCTATATAGCTCCATTTGCGTTGCTAGATTTCGTCTGCTGCTTTAGTTTGACCACAGATCAGAACTGTGGTGGAGGTAATCTATTAATTCGATATCTTAAATACTCTTAAAGTCATTGTTATAAATCAAATCCGAATTTAGCAGTTCATTGTCTTCATATCTTCGTACAGTACTGACAACAAAACATGATATATTATTAATCATTCTACTCTGTTTTATTTCAACTAAAGCGGAATCTACTCAACACTATAGTTTTGGTGCTAATAAGTCACTAGGTTATGGCCTGCCTATGCAAAAGTGAAGAAAATTATACTTGCAGTTTTAGTTAAATAGGAGAGTCCTACTCGTTCCTTATGATGTTATCTACGTGCAAACCTCTTTGATCTTTATGCCTACTTCCGTGGTGTTCTTAGTTTAGCGCATAAGCAAAGTCTCTATTCGTACCGTCACAACAGCGCATTTATTTATGCCTTGTGCGTCAAGGCTACCACTCCAACCTAATCTAAAAATATTTTCTTTAGTCAATTGTTAATTCAAAATACTTTTTCTAGAATTTTTTTTCTTTAAAAGGAGGAATATTCTTTGCTGCAATCACACCATATACCCAATCCACCACTGTTCGAACTAATTTCAAAAGTTATTTTAACGTACTGAAATGAACGTCTCTTTAATCATAGTCTACCATTATACCGTCTTAAAATCGGACTCATACAAAGTGTTATTAAGATTGCCTTTATGTGAAAATATCATTTTACAATGGAATAGTATCATAATGGCAGCTAGTAGAGTATTAGAATTAGAATGTATATTGCATTTATATGCAATTTGTAAAAACCTCTAATGCATTCTATGTCTTTGGGGCAATCAGTGTTGTTTTTGTATGTTAACGACAAATGGTTTCTAAAAAATATCACTTTTTCTTTGTGGAAAATGTCACATTCGTTTCTGAAATGAAAAATGACTTTTTAGCGGAATTTGCAAACAATTATTTTAAAATACTTACTTTTGCTTTATGCACATGATTAACACAAATTCACTGGAATTGCATACGTACAGTTGCAGATATGTCACTTCATAGGAATTGTTTTTTTTTTAATGAAATAAATATTAAAGTTGCGACACGCAACACAATGATTACCAGTAATCTGTATTTAAATTACTGAAGTTCAGATAAAAACAAAATACTTCAACTTGTTTAATACCAAGCAATTACATAAAAAATTTAAATTCAAAATTTCAAATCTAACTAAATTTCTCTTAACTTTGAACTCCCCAACCTCTCCTTCACCCATTTCAAAGTATTACCAAAGCTGACATTTCAATTTCAGATCTATTCAATTTATAATATTCATAGATTACCCACCCCTCTCTTCGCCATACTAAAATGTAATTTTGAAAAATAAACTAAAACTGGAAAAAGATTTAAAGATGCTGTTTATTACTTCAAGCTATATACTATACCTTCAACTGCTTTCTTTTGTATTTTAACCAGAACATCTTAACCTATGCTATCATCTTAACAAAATGAGGGTTCTGAGATGTAGAAAATAGAACTGTTCAGCTTTTATATGAGCTATAAAGAAAATATTACAGTGAAAGCTTGCATCATTTCTTCAGAATTGGGAATTCTGAATTTGATTCACAATACTAAAATCTTCTGTTCGATGAAGATCAGAACATTATTCCTCAGAGAAACAGAGCTGAGGTTTTTCGCAGTTAATCTATCGCATTATATTTGTTAACGCTATCGTCTCAACAAAATGTATCTGTCTGAGGAAATAGAATGTTGACTCTGCTGTTGCTACGACCTACAATCAAATTCTGTAACTATCTGGTTTTAATCTGGGTAGAAATTGTAGACATTTTTGGATGAGATTATTGCCGAGATTTCCAATCCCTATCTGATTTTAGGATGTCTTTAACAACTGACATTCAAGTTTGTATTTAGAGAGCGGAACCTTGTCTGTTTAGTTAATATAGATTAAAAACAAAAAAGTTCAGCTATGCTCGCAGTGTCCTTCTAGGATTTAGAGTATCACATATAATTTCTATTCTATTCTAAGATCAAAACATCTGCAATATTGTCTCGCAGAGAATAACTATAGTCACAGTATGCCGTTCTTATAGATTTCTAAGTCGCTATCAAAAACTTTTTTAAAAATTGAAGCACGCCTATCTTCTAAGATTGGATATCTACGCGAGTTATTGCTTTATAATTCTTCCGCCTTCTCTTGGCAATTATAATTACAGATGTGCATCTTTCTTAAATATTCATTTTAAATCTCCATTAAATATTTTCATATAAATATTTATTATAACTTTTTGCCATTTTTCTTTTCAATTATTCAGCCAACAACCACAGAAGTCCTCATATATTTATTTATCAGTAGTATATCAACTCACATAATTGAATTCTTTTCAATGCATTTTTCCATTCGATGTTGTAATTCTATATTTTTATAATGTAAAAAATCAAATTTAATCGAAAGTATGTTTTGCAGTGCTTTTCATAAATATTTTCAATATTTTTATTTAAATTAAAAAAGTAGATCAATCAAACAGAAAGAACAATTATTGTAAAAGTTGGAAAAGTTTTCCATTCAGAAGTGAGTGAGTGGACCCTCATTGGCAATTGGAGCAGTGAGTGCATCGCGATATACAATTACAATATTTTAACAACTTGGAAGTGTCAATTAAATAAAAATAAATTTTAAAAAATTTAATAAAAATAAGTATAAAGAGGCGAAATATATTAAAGGACTCCCATTTGGAAGTGTATTGATGGGTGGTCAATTTTAAAAGTTGTACTTAATATACAGTTGCTATAATATCTGAAAACAACATAAGAGATATCAAATTTAATATTACAAAATAATAATATAAACTACATGTATTTTTTTATTTAATAGTTTAACGTAATTTGGATATCTCGGGCACACCGATTTGACAGTGAATTTTAGTAAAGCTACTAATCTCACCGTTTCAGATGATTTCCTTTAAAGATACGTCATTAATTTGAAAATAAGCTTTTGTTGCTAATTAAATATCAAAGTTGATTAAAATATTAGGATTATAGTCACTGCAAATTTGCCTCTGTGATTGAAGAAATTGATTATATCTTTAGTAGTTTTGTTGGAAACAAGCTCTAAACTAGAAGTTTGAAAAATTGAAAAAAAATTTTAAAGTAAACTCCTGCAATATTATTTGATGAGAGATCCATCAGTTCATCTGTTATAATTGCAGTAACCCAATGTATCCAAAATATAGCAAATGCAGCCAATTACATTTCTCTGTAGAGTTGTTAGTGTTTCAGAACAGAAAATCATTTTTCAACTCTAGCTGTTGCTATTGATTGAGTAGTCAAAATCGTGCGAAGATATATTCTTCTTAAAAATAAGTACTGCAAATTACAAAATCTCAGTATATGCAACAGTCGTTGATATATCCCCACATCGAAATACATATATATGCATATAATTTTCACAGTAGACAACGACATTTGATCGACTCTATATTTCTGTGTGTAATAGCTCACGCATAGCTCCTGGTTATTTTCCTATATGGGTATGCTTGCATTTACATAGTAATCTGTTCATAGATTTAGAGTATTACTCCAAGTCCATTTCCTCTAAAAATTCTAATATTAATTATAGCTTTACCTCTGTTGGTGATATTTTTTATCCAATATCAACTGCCTAACTAGGTACTTTTTTCTCTTAAGCATCAGTGTTGGGCAAATAGAGGTCTTCATCTTTCATGCTTTGAGGTTCCAGTCCCCACAAAAGCTACTAGTTCTATAAGAGTTTTATAATGGGATAGTTGAATAGACACCTACAGTGCTCTGTCAAAATTCTTGCAATGAATCTTTAAATAGTTTTAGGGTGAATATTTGTATAACCGATTTTAATTCTGTTAGCCTTTGTAAATTATCCAAGTATATATTTCTTCCTTCTCCTCTTCTTTCTTAATGGGTAAGAAGAAATTGCCACCTCCCAAGCAACGAAATGGTTCCAGCTTCACAAACAACAAAACTAGTATGTAAAATATATTTTAAAAAATTTATAATAATTTTTTGAGCGGTCACAAAAAAACGAATAAAAAAAATTTTAATATTTTTTTTTCAACTTTATAATTTTTTACATATTACTTGTGTATATACATTTGAATATATGTAAATATTCTTGTTTGTCTAATCTAAAAGTGCACAACTTTCCAAAACTAAACTGAAGTGCAGTAAATCAACATTCACTATATTTCATTATTTTTTTCTATATTCCATTTTTGTCTCCAAATTTTTTGCTTTATTAGATTTTATTGACCTATTTTTTATTTTATAGAGAATTTCTTAAATTTTCATACAAAAATATGTCAACAAATAAATTATCATTCTCAATGGCTTTTTTAGTGCAGCAATGATTGTAACAACTAACAGAACAACAACAACAACAACAAAATCCACAATAAAAACACAATCCAAAATAAAACAACAAAATCCACAATAAAAACAAAATTCAAAACAGTAACGAAAACTAAAAAAAAAAGTAAAGAAAATCAAACTAAAAAAAACTGCAAGAAATACAATAACAAAGATGCATGACTACCATAAATCCCATAAAATTGAATCTGTCCCTATATGAGCATACGGTGTTTTGGGTCGTAAACCTGGAAACCTGAAAATATAACATTTATGTCTATTTTTTGTAAATAAATTTGAAAAGTTTTGTTTGGCTTTGTTTGCTTGTATTGGGTGACAAGCCAGAACAAAAACAAAAACAACAACAACAACAAGTTTGATAAATACATAAATTTTTTTAGGTCTGATATTCTTAAAGCCAGTACGAGTAATGCACGAAGATATGAGAGCATAGATGGATGGACAGTTGGACAAGACAAGCAGACAGACACAGTATCGCAGTTGTGCAGTTGTGTTGGCAATATGTTGCGTACAAAGTAAAAGAATTTCTTATGTTTTCTGTCAAAATGATAATAATGACTGTCAATGTTGTTGTCATTTGTTTCTGTGTTGTCACAATCAATTTCGATATATTTTATACAAGTTGCAGACATGACCTTTCATTCCCGGGATATCGTATGCGTATGTGCACAGTACATAGGACGGCTTAATTTCACTTGTTTAGCAAAATGTTAATTTTTTGATAAATTGATACGATTACTCTTGCTGCGGGCATAAATGTCAAATTAATGTGCTACAAAGAAGATAAATACTTACTCTTATATGTTTACGGAAAACATATGGATATTCCATCTATGTAAAAGTCTATTAAATTTGTTAAAAAATTAAGATTACACAGAAAACATATGATTTCATTTAAAAATTGATAAAATTTTGACACATAAGTTTGAAGTTTTGTAAAACAATAATATATACTCTAAGACATCGTATGAATTGGTTTATAATCTAAATAAGTTATGTAGTATTAGAACATCACCTTCTCACAACTCTCCATCCAGATTTGTTACTTCAATAGCATTTGGCATCAGTCAAGAGTATAGTTCCATTAAACAGTTAACTTGGATTAATATTGCACAAAAGAAATATTGGCGCTCCAACTTTAAAAGAATTTGTAACTTTTATCGCATCATATCTTTCTAACTACACAACTCAAAAATTATATATCTACGTAATTTTGTTTTATAATTTTTGAGTTGTTAGTCAAAACTTTTTTGAAATCGGTATTATTATGTTGAAGCTGTTTTGAGTTAGTGCACTTAAGCACTTTTACTCTTTCTTAACTCGAGGTATTTTCAGAACCCCTTTTTACACCTTGACTAGATTATTGTTTATCACTTCATCAGACTAAGCAATAATTGAACTCAGATCTGCATACCTCCCCGAGGAGCCCGTAACCATTTTGAGATTTGATTTGATTCTGCCTTCATTAGAAGATGAAAGCCAGGAATTCTCCTGATGAAGGTAGAAGCGAATTTTCCGAAATAGATATAGGAATATGCAAAAAAATACGATCGAAATAAAAGTTAAAACCCTAAAAAACAAAACCGACTTTATATACCAACGTATTTTATCTTGTTTACGTCAGTTTTGCTTTCTGACCAATTTCCTACACCACAGATAAAATTTGATTAGTTGACCATATTGTGTATTTAAAGATTAGTTTTCCAATTTTTTTATATCTAAAAACGATTGATTTATTTAATTGTATCTGTCTTTATGGTGTATTTTCTCTTATTGATGGACTATGTTTACCAAAGTCCATGGTTCTATGCTTCACTTAGGAGAAAATAAATATTTTTTTTTGAATGGTTTCAATGTGGCCTTATATGTTATGTACTCTATGTGTATAAATGATCTTCAATATTTAGCATTAATTGTCATAACCTAAACACTAAGACTAGCATTACAAAGACTATTAATAAATAATCTTCTTAATATCAGCCAAGACTAAAATATAAGCTGTATGAACAAATATTTGTCAATATTCCGAATCTACGATTCGCTGCTCTGCTACTGTTTGGTTCCGACTAACTCGGACTAACTGCACAATAGTTTTTACTGGGCGATGAGTTTCCATTCTTATATAAACGAGTAATAATGTTCTTTGGAAACTATCAAAGATATTTTAATATATCGTTGATTCTACTTATCCTGTATTTAACTATTATATATTGATTGATGCTAGCTACTGATAATTTCTCGATTGATGCTATGGGTGCATCCATACTTGTATTATTCCTATGAATTCCGAATATTTTTCGAATATGTTCCGATTATATTCCTAAGATGCTCTGTCTGACTATCTCATTTACCTTACAATTATTTGACCTATTTTAATTGAATATACTTTCCGTTCCTCTTTAAATTATTTAAGATCTTAGAAGAATATTTTAAGTAACAAAGTTAATATGTTTCATATGACGGACTTGTGTATTTGTGGTAGAAAAAGCAATCAAATTTTAATAATTGCAATTTAACTTAGAGACAATTCACAATTTTGACAAACGTTTCATGTCTTCAGCACATTAAATAGATTAAATTTATAAAACCCAACAAATACACACACACTCGCACACAAACACTTTAAGAACATTTATAGCCGAACCATTTAACTTGCATAAATATTGGCTTGCAATAGCCATTGACATAAAATTAACCCTTTTAATACTCGTATTCGAATTTATATGAGAGTGCAGACATCCGATATAGACATTTACGGGCACATAAATAATAAGCCCTACCAACATAAACACGCAACAGACAGACAAACCGGCAGCATTGCTACCAACATCACCACCATCAACAACAACAACAACAACGACAAAAACAAATACGAAAGTGTTGACAAAGTCGCGACTACAAAAAATGACAATATAATCAAAAAAATCAAAAAAAAAAAAATCAAAAATATGCACAAAAAAAAAACAATAAATAAATAAACAAATAAAAATGGAGAAATCAAATATTTTGATAAATATGGAAATGCATAAATAACGGATATGCCGGGTACAAAAATAAATAATCACTTTCATGTCGAAATACTGGAATTCAGGAGCTCAGTACGTTGTTGACAGTAGTAGACATATTGCGAAAATATTGATACAAGCAGCATTTACGATATATTAAAGATAATTCACCACTCACAGTCACCCTACACCCCCACACATGCATTCGTCGTAATTCGAATTTTTTACCTTTGCCATAAGGTGGTTTTTGTGTTTGCATATATATATATGTGTGTGTGTGTGTAGAGTATGTAAAATCAATATTACACTTACACAATGACAACAATTTGATTTTTATCGTCATCAAAGTGTCGCTGTAAAAATTTTACTGATTCATACCATATACCATATACGATATACGTACATATCTGTGAATGAAAAAAGGGTTAAGTACGAATGTGGCTTTTTACTGGTGGTTGGAGTGAGGTGGTGTGGAGTGGAGTGGTGTGGGAAATAGCTTTTGAAAATATTGTTTAACAATGTCAGACACACAAATTTATTTATGGTCAATTGAACAACAAAATATTGGTAATAAATTGAATGTTAATGCGTTATTTTTCATTTTATTGATACAAGCATGCCGTCAGGCTGTGATATCCTCAATTGAATCAAAATCCACCATAACAGCTTAACAGCATAATGGCATAATGGCAAGGAGATAAACAGTCCTTCATTTGATTATGATAAAAATTGAATTTAAATCTAAGGATATTAGCATAATTGGGATAACAGAGAGTTTAATAATGTTAACATGGATATGTATGTAACATATTCCTAATTTTTAAGTATGACACGCCAATAAGAAAATATCTGCAAAACGTGATAGTTTTCTATTCGCTGAAGATGGACATGAACACATAAGGTGAAACATAGGTTTTTCCTTCTGAACAGAACCATAATCACCATAAAGATAATTTTAGTACAAGCTCACTACATACCTTCCTGATACACAGTGACCTATCATCACCTGTACTATAAAACTAAGTGGATTCGACTATAGTTGAAGCAGTTGAATAATGCTTTGATTCATTTGGATATCGTATCTTGATGTTTGATAAAACTCTTCATTTACCAATGCTTTTATAGTTAACCCTAAGTACTTGTATTTATATTAATAGCGAACTTAGTCGTTGCAAGTGTGATACTTATATCTAATCCATCATGCAAAAAAGGACCCATTCGACCCATTTATATTATTTTATTTTTGATTATTGATTAAAGCTTAATTTCCCCACATTAATATAGTAATATTTTGTAATTAATATAGTAATACTGGTAACAGAAGCACATCAACAATAGTACAAAAATAATACAAAAAATTGTAATAATTAGAATAACACACTAAATGTAATTTTAATTTTCTCTTTTAACCTGGAGATGTCTTCAATGTTTGAATTCATATTCATATTTTTTTGACGTATGGAATTTAAGGGTACCAGAGAATTGCAGAAAGTCCTTATTTTCATACTTAGAGGACAGTCGTAAAGAGCAAGCATAAGTGCGTATAAATATTTTTCTGCTACGCTACTCATACGCACTTATACTCACCACACAAATGATTCATGGGTATTTTAGTTAATGAGTGCCGGTGCTAATGACACAGCATCACAAAAGTAGGATCATAAGGTACATTTACGTGCATAGAAAATATGATTGTAGTAAATGATTTTAAGATTTTTATACAAAATTTTTTATCCTTTACTTTGGAACTACAAATAATATTAATTTTTTATTATTCGTTTTGTTAAGATATTTGTTATTATATAACAAAAATTGTAATTTATGAGACTAGCATAAAAAACACTTTTAAAAGTACACTTAACCCAGAAACTCCTCGTTTGGAGTTTTTCATTACCATTTTACGTCATATCCTCTCGTTGCCGTCAAAAGAAACGTTTAATTTCATTTAGCAAAAACGTCCCAACTTTGTAACTTTTTTATACGGAAATCGCTGGAAGCGGCGTCACCAAGGCCGTAATCGCTTAAAAACTCTTATCAATATTTTCGTACCGAAATGTGAAATGTGAAACTAGCAATAGGAATCAAAGCAAAAACTTATAATACAACCGCACGTGACTTGCTTGCCATATTGAATTATTATTTGCTTTTTCAATACCTCAATCTTCCTTTAAGCACCAACTTCCTTCTGTCACTTGTCTTCCTTGCACAAGGATATGAATTCCACGAAACAAGCTGAGACAGCAATGGCAGCAACAAACATTCGAACAGTCTTACAGTCTTACAGGAGCGCATTCCGGCTGCCTGCAATGGTAGGACAAAAATGTTGTAAAAACAATTTAAAACCGACGAAAAAAGTATCTGAACGTGAAACTGTGACGAAATGTATCTGTTAGAATGTTCGTTGCTTGATACTGTTGTTAGCACTATTTCAAGTTTTTCTACTTAGCTTTCAGAAGCACACTTCGCAATCGAAATACGAGTATGACAAATAAAAGGGGCAAGTGGAAAGTGGAAAGTGGAAAGTTTGATAAAACAATTTTTAACGCACGCTTAACTTTGTTTCTATTGATTTGATTTTCGACGTTTTTTATGCTTTGTTTGTCTTGGAATTTTGCATAAAACAACAATGATGTTGAGAGTGAATAGGTGAAGGGTAGAGAGATAGTCAAATACAACAAAATATTAACTGGTACACTCTGAAGGCAACTCATTGGATATTATTGATACCGGATGGAATTGTTGATGTTCGTATTTATATTTTATATTATATTAATTATACTATATATCACATACACTATATATTACATATATTATATATATTGCAGATATTATAATAGCACATCGGCTGATAAGTCTATAGAATGACATACTCTCAGCGTAACTTATGTATGCAAAATCCATATAAATTTTCAAAAGTGGCAACTCAAATGATTCCTGTCAAGATTACATGACAGTAACACGATTTATATTTATTCATTTATTTACAGATATTTTAGGAACATTACTTTTTATACTATCAAAAAAATAGATTCAAATTTCCTTTCTTGATTTATCATTGGATAAATCCTTTTGATGGGAAAAAAATTCTATGTTAGCAAAAGCTTGGATTGATAGAAGCTGCTCTGATTTTGCTTCAAAGAAGTGGTAGTGCTAGAGAAGTGATTTGCTAGCTTTAAACGTGACTGTTAAATTTCCTTTCTTGATTTATACATGCTTTTTAATGGGAAAAAATTCCCTGTTAGGAAAAACTTAGATTGATAGGAGCTAATCTGATTTTGCTTCAGAGCAGTGGTAATGCTAGAGAAGTGATTTGCTAGTTTTCAACGTGACGTGAAGATGCCTAAAAGGTGTGGTGACACGGGAAAATATCAAAAAAATCAACAACATCCTTTAGGCAAAACATGAAGTGAAGTTGCAGGGGATAGTTGAATAGCTGGCACTTTAAAGATTTCAAAGAAATGTATCAGCTACATTTTGCAAGGTTTGTAAAAAGAAATCACCTTGAGAAGTTGATCCCCTTTCTGAGTAATAAAATAAGACGCTTAAGTTTACAGGATCCATTCTTAATCGCAGTCACCACGTACCCATAGATCCAAGTCACTGTCTCTTGTAATCAATCAATCGATCAACACCTCTGGCCTCTAACTTAGGGACTACCTCCATTTAAAACTCTTAACTCCTAACCCAACCATTCCCTTGCACTCCTCATTAAATCATCTTTTAAACAAAACCAAAACCGTTTAAATCACTTATACGCCTACATTAACATGCATTCATAATACATAAAGGATTAAAATGAAGTGTTAAACATAACTCCAAAGAGAACAAAAAATATTAAAAAAAAATGTTAAAAGGGAAAATATGAAAATATGAAGAATAATAAAAACCGACAAGCGGCAATAAAAGGAAGTCTGCTTTCAAGGGTAAAATAAATACAAGTGCAGCATAAGCAAGTTGTATTGGCATGTGGCATAATGCTTGTGGAGGCGGTAGGGGGTAGGGTGAGTACACCAAGCCACATCATATGCGAGTTGTTTTGTGCTTATTATGCAGTGATAATAGCAACACACCAGTGCTTAAGGTTGCCGAGCAAATGCACGATTGCAGTTTAGCACATTTCATTTGCAGCATTTGAGGCTGCATTGTAATTGCTATCTTTCACTTGTTTTTTCCTTTATTTTTATTTTTATGTTTGTTTTTATTTTTATTTTAAATTTTATTTGAAAATATTATAGCAAAAACAAAAACACACTTTTACATGTCGGCATTTAAATGAATATTTGCTTTGAGTTATGAGTTAAATAGCTGTGAAAGTGCACAATTGAGTACAACTTGAGTGGTTAATAAAGCGCATGAAAGCCCACTCAAATTAAGTTATTTCCATTTAAGCATTCAGCAAAAATAATAAATTCTATAAATTCTATTAAATTTATTATTTTTGCATTCAGTAAATGAACAGTCAGCGTCCTATTGTAATCAGCAATGCGGCACATAAAGACAGCGCCATTCTCTGGCAAATTAAATTGAATTAAAATAATAGACATTTTTGTCATTTAAGATTAATAAACATTTTACCCTTGCTTTGAAAAATATAGTTTTGCTAAATTACAAAAAATTTTTGTTTTAATCATGTTTTGTCCTGGTCACAACGTTCTGGCCACCCCACGGTCTTCGCGATATTTTCTTTACACACACACACATATCTTTACATTTATCTTCACATTTATCTTTACATTTATCTTTATCTTCATGCCTTCATGACTGTCTACAAAGTAAGTGATATTCGGAGTACAAATTGCATAGCGTAGACTGCCTTATCAATCTGTATCTCAAGAAGATCGAGTAACTACACCCCTTCCAATTTCTATTTTAGATAAATCTATTTAGATGGCAACTCGAAAGTCACATATCAGAGATCAGTTATTTTTGTTAGGGCATAATTTTAGTTTCGGAATTCATTTTTGGTAGCATGTAGTTAGTGGATCCGTACTTTGCTGCCTTTCACTCACACGTACACAATATAATTGCAAATTTATCAGCACAACCTGGAAAAAACACCTATAGCGGTTAAAGATAAATTATATTTAAGCCTTCTTGAAGTGCACTATTGGTTGTTTCTACAATACCCAAGCACTACAGTTTATATCTTTTCCCAAACGGTATATAAGTGAAGTGAGTATACTGTCACATAAGCGTTTAGATATATAAATTTTAAGATTTTTCAATATTTCGACATCATAAAAAAAAATATGTGATGAAAATTGGTGTCGAATCGATAATTAAGCAGAATTTTTTTTGAAACACATATAATATCGAAAGATTAAACGTAATAATTTAAAAATCTTCCTTCATAAGCGTATATCAGTGATAATAGCGCTTAAATGCATCTAGCCTAAGTAGTGTAAAATTATACTACGTTAGGTGTTTCTCGTTACTTAAGTAACATCTGAATTCCTTACAATTGTGCAAGTAGTTATTAGAAAAGGCAATGATGATTCCAAATTTATAACGGTACAGAAGTTAGTAACTACACCAATGACATTAAATCCACAAATTATATGTAATCAAGAAAAGATTGTATCGGTTTTTGAGAATAATAGACTCCAACATGAGTTATAGAATTATAGAATTATACACAGTCAGAAAAGTTATTTCAGATAACGACTTCTATAAATATATTTGATTTAATTTTCGATATAGGGACACTGGAACATTTTTCACACCATTGTCCCGGTTAAGCTGAAAGCAGACAATGTTTCCCAACTCGCTAAAATATTTCGAAGTCAGAAAATAAATGAATATTTGTATTTATAAATAATACCACTTCCAATTGGTCTTTGGTCCAAGCTTTTGGAATTACAAATGTCCTTAATCTGACTGAAGATAACGTATCGTTTTTACACTATATCCGTACTTTTTCTAATTACTGTTGTGACAGACTATATGTATGTGGACACCCTACTGACTTTTTATTCTTCAATTTGCTTATCCCTAACTTTTTGAACTCTAAAAATTAAAGATAACAGTGACGCAGCCATTACAAAACAGTCACGTACCAATTACGTATCCTGCGAAGATACTTCACTGACCAACACCAAGATTAATATACCATACATTTTATTATGAAAAGTAATACCTGATATATACATACCATATTTTTGAATTCATCCCATTATGATTATAAGTACCTTTAATATTTAAAAATGAAAAGCTGATTAATTTCAAATTAAAAAATTTTCATTACGTCGAACAGTGCTGTTCTGACTTACCAGTAATGTTTATTAAAAACTTTTGTTTTTTATTAAATTTTTATTTTTATGAAAAAAATATACACATTACGAGGATATCAAACATTTTCGAAAACCAATTTATTTTTATGTTATTTATCAGGACGCATTTATCTACATTGTTATTTTGCGATTTAATATGCCGACATTATGCCGTGCGGCAACCAAATCGAAAGCGGTTTGATTTTGTACTTTGTATTTTGTACTCCATATATCTGCTATCTGCATTGATGTAACAATTTCGTTTAACAAAAATAATAATAAAAGCACACATATCATATCGAACGGATAAATCTTGTTAACAGCAGTCAATTGGTATGTCTAATTTAATTGGTTTGGCTTTATGGGCACAGTGCTTCTAATGGACCAGTTGAGAGACCCTTAAACATTGCTTAAATTCGCGCTATGCCTATTAAAACGCCCCAACGATTTGCCACAAAATTATGCAATTACTTTAAAACCACCCTCATCTTCGGTATCTTCGGTATAAATATAAATTCCCATATAAGTTAACCAAAAGAGTAGCAACAGCCGAAGCAGCAGCAGCAGCAGCAAATCAACCGAAGTTGGATAAAATGCATCATTATAAGTGAGCCGCACCAGACAAGCTTCCGGTTGAAATTGGTGTGGCGACTTCAACCCTAGAACTTTGTATTTTTTGTTTGTTACAGCAAATAAATTGACAGAATATTCAAGTTTTAAATTCTTTTTGTGGAGCAGTAAAACTCCACAACCGCGTTGACCATCCTTACAATTTTGGCTGGCTTTTTGTCAATAGGATTCCCGAAGTTCTGCTCTACTTCTGTTATTCTCATTATAAGTAACCCCTTAAATGATGCAACTACTACTACAGCACAGAACAGAACATTCAAGGGTTCAAAGTTAAATTTCTATTTAGACAAAATATTATTAAAATTATCCTTACGCATGTTGGCGCATAAGAGTGGCTATAGGAACACATGTTAGCGTTTTTATTATTTATTTACCCAACGGAGAGATCCACAATAACACAATATAAGTTTATTTCACCAAACACGACGACGATTCTTTTAATATTTTTCATTTTTTCCAGTGCTTGCGTAAAACTTGGAATGGGAACTATCGTCAGCAAAAATTTAATCCTTTTAAGTGGTGCTGGCTGCTACATGATGACCCTTTTGATTTCGAAAACATAAAAACAAAATTAATAAAATAAAATAATATATGCACATACATATATAAATACATATATACATACATACATATAGAATAGAAATTGTAGAAAAGCATATGGTTGGCACGGCACTTGGTATGTAACTTCAAATTATATAAATAATAAACATTTTGGGATAGAAATGGTAAAAAGTGTACTGCAATCTAAATTTTCACCAAAATGCATACATATATATGCATATAGACAAACTTCCATAACTCGAACTTCTATAACTCGAATTTTCTATAACTCGAACCAAAAGTAGTGCACCAAGGTCTTAGAGAGCAAATTACATACAAATCTGCTTCCATAACTCGAACTTCTATAACTCAAATTTCTCTATAACTCGAACAAAAATTTTGTTCCGTGCCAATAGAAATATTTGAAAGAGCATTCTATAAGTTGAATTTTTGTTTTAAGTATAAATGCATTTTGCTGTTAGGGGAAGTCCCTTTTTCCAAACTAAATGTTTAATTTTTTTCTTATAATGCTTCTTTATGTAAATGTCAGTCACTGGCATCGTGATTTAAAATAAATAAAATAACTTCCAATGCTACTCCTTACCATTATATTGAACTTGACAATATACAGACGACTATTGAGCAAAATAGCTCTAAAATACTGGATCCAATTCTAAGCGCAACGCAAAGTAATGATGATGATTCGTTAGATCTAATAATTCATCAGCCTTACAAGAATAAAGTAGAAGACTCATTTAATATTTTAAATTTATATTTGCAAGCGAATGATACTACAACTAATGATCAGTATAAGAGTATGAATAAAGTGGAATCTCTTTTTACTGAAAATAAGAAACAAAACTAAAGACCCAAACCCTAATTTCTAAATATTTTACTTCAGTATAACTTTTGTGCTTTATTTGATTGCAAAAAAATTAATATCTGAAAATGTAATTCTAGTTCCTTTCAAAAGTACAAAAAAAAATAGAAAAATTTTCTAACTCGAAGTCTCCATAAGTCGAACCTTTTCTTTGCAAAATTGGACTTCGTGTTATGGAAGTTTAACTGTGTCTCCATATACATATGTATGTATAGTAGATATGTATTTATATATACAATTACTGTACCAATAACTCTGATTCACTTAAAAAAATAACAGCAACAAAAATGTAAAATATCTAAATAATACGATATAATATGCCATCGTTTAAATAGACTTATTTGAGGTTTACCAGCTGACATACTCTTTACAATGTATAAAATAAGTATATACAAAAATATATATCAAATATAAAAACCATGTGTTTGTTATATACATATATGCTAGAAATTTATTGTTTAAAAAAAATACATAAAAAATACTTCATTTCAATTATTTAACAAATAAACAAAGAAACAAACCATTAACTATATCCAAGAAAAACTATATGTTAAGAGCCTCTATAAATTACTACAGTCAGTATAAGTCGACTGATGAAATTAATTTGGAACTTCTAAAAACCAACATTACTTGGCAATATCCAAAACAACTCCATGTTCAATCCAAAATTTTCCTACTATTTTTCCATAAAATATCAACAACTAATATTAGTTAAATATTATCGATTCTTTTATTACTGAAAATGATCTACGAAGTATTTGTTTTAAAATATTTATTTAGAATATGAACAAAATATGTTGATAATGCTGCCATGTTGTTGTTGTAATTGTTACAAATGTTGGAAATTGATCTAATGTTGTTTACGTTGCTCGCCTTTGTTGTTGTCTTTACGTTTAGGGCACTTCATTTTTTTTTCTTTTCTATTTGTTATTGTCGCTGTTGTTATTATTCTGCAAAATTATTTCTACATGCCCTTGTTTTGAAGAAAAACAACAACAGTTGCGGCTGCACTGCATTGAACAACGATCTTATATTAAATAAGAAAACATTTGTGTTTTCTACACTTACATATGTGAACATTGTTTATTTCATTTTAGTGGTTACAATTCAATTTATTTAAATTTTAAAATTGCATATATGTCAAATATGATGAGTTAAATTTCATCTTCACTTCTTCTGTTTGTGAAGAATTGATACTATTGACATTTGAAGTGTAGCGCGAGCTAATGCAGAACCGTTACATTTTTAACAATTTCTTTTGTTTTTTAACGCTATTTTTCCAAACTTTTGCAAAAAGCAAAGAGAATTCAAAAAGTTCACGACAGCATTGATCAGTCTTGAATTGCATTCTTAATTGTCCAACGCAAATTAATTTAACTAAAAAATAAAAATGAAAACTACACGCGATATGTTAATCGAGTCGTTACAAGAATTATACTCCAGGCAAGGGGTATCTCTTGTAAAACTAAAACGACATATTGCTGAAAAATATGAGATCACGCTGTCTCCAATTAGAATAACACTGATTAAAAAATTTGTAAAAGCGTGGATAACTACTGGACAAGTAGTAAATGTTACGGGCCGAGGTTTAGTGGGTAAATTTAAATTGAAGAAGAAAAATTTCGTACCAATAGACAGTACAGTTACCCAAAATACGACGCGTTCCTCGGGCTTGTCACGTGAGCCAAATCATTCCAGCACACCAATAAGTGTGAATGCTCCGCCGGCTGTACCATTGGCACCTGGTCCGAGCAAAAGGCGTTTATTTACAAATATAGTTCATGCTACTGATACTGATACGCCTACAACTTCAATAGAACGTGCTCGGCAGCATAACAGTGATGAATGGTTTGTGTCTATTAACGCTGCCACGCAAACTAGAAATTCTGAACTAGATGCGAGTGAAATTCTTACGCCAATTCCTACAACATTACCACAAGCACCAGCACCAGCACCATCAGTTCACCCAATGTTGACCAGAAGTTCTAGAAAACGCAAGTAAGCTTTTGGTAGCAATTAAGTTTAATAAAAATAATATAATCATATAATAATATAATTGTTATTGTTATAATTGTTCTAAATATTAAATTTAAAATAAAATTTAATCATTTCAAATAAGTTAATGTAATTTATATTTTTTTGTGTTTTTGTATTTGTATAGTAATGAACTATTAATATATGTATTATTTCAGTTTTGTTTTATATACGTAAAATATTTATATATTTTACTATTTCACTTATACTTAATAATGAAAATATTACTTATTAAAATAATGAAAATTAAATATTATATATACTGGAGAATTTAAAATATTAAATTTCAGCATTTATTATGCATTTAAGTGAATATTTTTTTGTTTGATACAAATACAAATAAATATTTTTTATTTTATATTTTGTACCTAATAGTTTGGTTGAAGAAGTTTTAAAAATTTTATAACTATTGAAAAATAGTTTTAAAAATTTATATTGCTTCGCACTTGGAATTATATTATGTTAAGTATATATACTATAGAATATATATGTTAATGATAAAAACAGAGATTATTGTTTAAATAAATGTTTATTAATTATTAGTTTAAAATTAGAAATTAAATGTTTATGTATATGTTTATAAAATTGAAGTACATTATTATTTCCAACTTAAATCTTGTAAATACTTTTTTGTTCCCTTTGATAAATTAATAAAAATTAAAAACAAAAAACTTTGTTTTATTTTTAATTAGCTAAACTTTTGTTGAAATAATATTAACTTAAGGTGAAGCAAAAAACACAAGTTCGACACATTTTATACTAAAATGAGAACGTTATGCAAAAACAGAAACTAAAAAACGCCATAAAATATTTACTACACAATACAAATGCGCACACTTTCCTTACTTATTTTAACTAAATTTAAATTTCTAATTGCTTTTTATCTAAATTACAATTTTCAGAATAATTTCGTGGTGAATTGTTTTATTATATATTGAGATAGAAAAGCTTTTCTGATTTCTGAGCGTACAGCCGGTGTCGACTATTTGCGACGAATGCAAAATTTTCATCTGTACATTTTTTTGTTTTTGGAATTTTAAGTATAAGATGAAATAAAACTCTTAGCATTTAGGACTGATCTTTACGCACACGACGCTTACGAGCACCTTTTGGAGATATGGAAGCAGTTTCCTAAAAATTGAATATTAACATTATTTATGGGTTTTATATGGCTAAATTTTATTTATTTACTTCAGTCTCTTCTGTATTTACTTCTTCTGTAGCATCATCTGCTTCGTTATCTTCTTCTGCATCATTATCTTCATTTATATCTAAATCAGACTTTTTTGCTCTGTGACTAGCTCCTGTGGTAGAGAGAGGAGTATCAACTTCTTTATCTGCATCATCATTCTCTAATTCCTCTTTAACGTCATCGTCTTCATCTACGGTATCTGGTTGTACTTCATCAGTCTTCTTTGCATCATCTCCGGTATCCTTTTAAGTGATAATAAAATATATCATTATAAGGAAATTATGATAAATACATTACATTACATTTAAAAGGATCAACCAAACAAAATGTTTATAAAAAAATACATAAAGATACAATAAATTTAAAAATAATACCATCATCTCTACAAATTTGAGCAACGTAATATAAATGTGACATTCGGTTTCGTATATTAAAATGTGAGTCTATGATTCTTATTTGATAGGGTTCGATACCTATCACTTGCAGTTCAAAAATTCCAGCAATGAAAAATCACAAAGTTCACTGATATATTCATTATCGTCCGAGGATGCTTTTTAGCTTGTTTATATGAACTCCAACACCTTCTTCCGTTGCACTGCTTTAGTTAATGTTACTTCTAAGATAAGCACATTTTTTATGCTCTCAGTGTCACGCCTATCTATATTTAACAAAGTAATATATGCAACCCTGGAACTATGATCAGCCGTTGGTGTTTCTGTCTTGTCTACTTTTTAAGCAATAAAGTGGTAACGTTATTAGATGTACTAAAATTTTAGTGTTCAAACAAAAATTTCAAAAATTTCACTGTACATTTCTTACTATACAATTGGATCTTCCCTACCCGTACACTAGCTAAAAGTGTTGGTGCGAAAAAGAAAAATTGTGAATTTCAGTTCTATTCAAAAAAATAAACTACTCAGTACTACGGTATCTATTTTGACGGTTCACTGTGTAATAGAAAGATATACTATGAAGCTAGATTTAGCTTATAATGACTTTCGTCGAGGTTGTGGCTCTGCGGTTGAGGAGGAAACTGTGCTCAATCACATATGTCAGTGTCCATCTTTAGTTAGGAGATCTAAAATCGTCTAGGCCCCTTTCCTTACTGACCTAATAGAGCCATCATCCTGCAAAATTAGGGGCTTAGTCAATTTGATAGAATTGTTAGGTTGGCTCATCTTTACCTAATGGGGGAGTCGTGCATTTCCACATTGCTTGTGCGCTGACCTCTAGTCGGCGCATGTAGAAATGCTAATCCTGTGGCATCACAATGGGCCATTATTTGAGCTTAAGTGGGCTTTGGGCAAAAAAACGCTACTCCAACCTAACCTAACCTGCATTAGCAAGACTTTGATAAGATCTCTTGGTTTCAATCTACATATATGGTATGTAAAATGATCACTTATCAATTTTACTGTATATGTTTATTTAAATATAATATTTATTTTAATATTCACATAAACATTAATAAACCTACTAATTTAGATAGGAATTTCAATTATAAACTAACACATATGTTATAACGACTTCTCTTATTCATTACTAGTGCTGGGGTATGCTTACCTGTTGTCCAGATGTCGTTGCAATATTTTATACTATTTTCGGAAGTTAAAGACAATTTGATAGAATAATTCAAATTTATATTTGAAAGAAAATTTAGGAATGTGGTTTATAATATAATGGTAGTTTAATAATTTGACGACTGTGATTATTTTCTGGAAGCTGTTCAATCTTGTTCAATTGTTCAAGACCTTCAAGACCTATATTATCGATGTGTTATTGTCAGACGACACACCTCTTGCTAGTCTTAGAAGAAAATCTCGTTAGTTTGGGATTAGAATTTTATGCTAGGTTTTAACTTTGATCAGTGTTTATCAATGTTAGCATAAATTCTAAAGAAAATATTATTGGTCAAGAAGTTTAACTACATTGACTAATTATTTTTTTTAACTAGAATTCTACTTGAATTATTTTAACTTGAATTTTACTAGTCAAGATATATAACTACATTGACTTAATTTTAATGTCTTGTTCAGAGAGACGTATAACTGCCTTTCCAACTTTAAGACGTATTACTCCCTTGCAAGTCGTGGAACAAGTAAAGTCCTATGAGGTTATTCATACTCCAGCTGAAATTATGGTCGTACATTGTGTAGTGCCAACATTGCTTCAGATGATGGCCATTTTAAATTTCGCTACTGTACAGTGGCTGCTCTGTTGTTGTTGTAATTGTTATAAATTGTATGTTTACAAATGTCAGAAATTGATCTAATATTGTTTGCGTTGCTCGCCTTTGCTGGCTTGAATGCGTCTTTGGTATTGTCTTTATGTTTAGATCACTTCATTTTTTTTTCTTGTTTTGAAGAAAAACAACAACAGTTGCGACTGCAACTGTATTGAACAATGATCATGTATTAAATAAAAAACATTTCTTTTGTACACATATGTATGTGAGCATTGTTTTATTTCATTTCAATGTTAAATTGCATTTTTAATTGTTCAACACAAATTAATTTAACTAACAAATAAATATGAAAACTACACGTGATATGGTAATAGAGTCTTTGCAAGAATTATACTTCAGGCAAGGGGTATCTCTTGTAAAACTAAAACGACATATTGCACTAAAATATGAGATCACGCTTTCTCCGGTTAGAATAACTCTGATTAAAAATTTTGTAAAAGCGTGGATAAATACTGGACAAGTAGTAAATGTTACAGGCCGAGGATTAGTGGGTAAATTTAAATTGAAGCAGAAAAATTTCGTACCAAGAGACAGTACAGTTACCCAAAATACGACGCGTTCCTCGGGCTTGTCACGTAAGCCAAATCATTCCAGCACACCAATAAGTGTGAATGCTCCGCCGGCTGTACCATTGGCACCTGGTCCCAGCAAAGGCGTCTATTTTCAAATGTAGTTCACGCTACTGATACGCCTACAACTTCAATAGAACGTGCTCGGCAGCATAATAGTGATGAATGAATGTTTTGTGTCTATTGACGGTGTCTCGCAAACCAGAAATTCTGTACTAGATGCGAGTGAAATTCCAACGGCAATTACTACAACATTACCACAGGCACCAACACCAGCACCATCAGTTCACCCAATGCCTATATAAAATGATTATTAAATGATTATTAAATCAAAATAATAGTATTACATATAATTACCCTAAGCTGATGTCCACATGTCATATTTTTGATTTTAACTAAAAATGTGCAATTTAATTATTTGTTTTAATTTTAATATGCATTGCACGTGCCTGTCAAAAAGAAATAAAATGTGCCCAAAAGCTTTTGCATTTCGTTTCTTTCTTTTGATTATTCAAAGCAAAGCGAAGGAAGGCGAAAGCTTTGGACGATCTGGACGAAAAAAATGAGAGAATGCTGCCAAGTGTACAAGTTTTGTAAATGTAAATAGTTACAATTAGTAACTGGAAAGCGGCACACTAACTAAGTTCAAGAAACTCTTTATAGAGTAACAGGACTCTGGATTACGGAAAAATAGGAGATATAAAAAGGGTAGTTCGCGGTGGATGCTGTCTTTTTCTTTTTCTACGGTTTTTGGAGTTGTTCTTTTGATACTGTTCTTTTCTGAATAAAACTGAAACTATTTTTTTGTTCCAAATAAAAAATTAAATTGAAGTTAAAATATATTAACTAAACCAATTAAAAGTGAAAAATAAGTTTTATTTAAAGTTAAAGTAAAAGTTAAAATATTAACTCAAACTGTAAGTTCTTGAAAAATTATCTTATTTAAATTAAAAATCGAACATAAAAATATAAACTAAACCAAAATTAAAGTAAAAGTTAAAATACTAAGTAAACCTATAAATTTTTGAAAACTATCCTATTTAAATAAAAAATTGAAATTAGAATGTTAAATAAACAATTAATTCATGAAAAACTATTTTATTTAAATTAAAGTTATATGGTGCTTTAGAAATAATAAGGAAATGTAACGGTGGCAGCAACAGCAAGGTGGACAGCACTGACGACAAAACAGTGGTCACTACGGTAGAATAATGTATATTAAATAATAAGATGAGTAACATAAGTTTTATTAACATTGCTCAAGGATCAGAGAAGTAGAGAAAAAAAGGACTTTTTTTCTTTTATTATTTTTTTGTTTGTCGATAGTATTTCTTTTGGTTTATCTAAATACACCCATCGCGCTAGTGACGTCATTAGAGCAGTTGTGGTAAGTGCCCGGCAAGGCAAAGAAAAATTGTTTTTATTGCTTCGTGCATAGTTTTTTTTCTTCTCTTCCTCTTTCTGTTTTTTTTTTTTTGATTAGAATAAGAATTATTTTTTTTTGTTTATTACAATTTTTTTTTACATTATTTCTTTTACGTATATTGTTGAATAAGAATTAATTTTTTTTAGTTAAAGTTGTGCTGATTTTGTACCTGGAAATAATGTATAATGGAAAATAAAAAAAATTATAAATTCTTTTTTTTATATACTTTAATTGAAATAAAATAAGACACATCTATTATGATTACTTTAGGTTTTGTTATAACCAATATGCTTGAATTATAAATTGCAAAAGGGGTGGTACGAACAGGTACGAATGTGTCCTAATGTGCAAGAAATAGCTTAACCCAAATGGACTAGATAAAGAACAAAAGACAGTGACATTGGAAGGGAGATTTTACGACTGACAAAAACCGTCATAAAGCACCATAATAAATTTTATATGGTTCTTCTATGCTTTCATCCCAACAATGTTTGTAGAACTACTTACTGGGACTTCGGAAATATTTTTATTATTAACCAATTTTATTTTCAAGATAGTTAATTAATAAGATAGTATTTTGATATTACACTGTAAAGTGTCTTTTAAAAATTCAAATAAGCTGGTTTAGTGTCAAAAAAAAAACTTATTTAGGCCTTGAACATTAATAGCAAATAATTAGAGTCAATATTTAACTAAGAAACAATCGAATATATTATATCACATATATGTTTAAATGTAATAATGAATAAAAAAAATTCAATAGATATATATTGCATAAACATTTTTGCTTGGGTCATCCTTAATATAAGTATATTTTACCAAACACGACGACGATTTTTTTAATATTTCTTATTATTTTTCAGTGCTTTTATAAGCTTGATATGGGAGCCATCGTTAGTAAAAATTTAATCCTTTTACGTAGAGGGGGCTGCCATAGGATGATTCTTTCGATTTTGAAAACATAAAAACAAAATTAATAAAATAAAATAATATATGCACATACATATATATATACATATATAAATATATAAAATAGAAATTGTAGAAAAGCATGTGGTTGGCACGGCACTTGGTATGTAACTTCAAATTATATAAATAATAAACATTTTGGGATAGAAATGGTAAAAAGTGTACTGCAATCTAAATATTCACCAAAATGCATATATCTCCATATATAGTAGATATGAGATATGTATTTATATACATATACAATTACTGGTCCAATAACTCTGATTCATTTTGTTGTTTTTGAGTTTTTTTAAACTTTTATTAAAACACTTAAAAAAAATAACAGCAACAGAAATGTAAAATATATAAATAATACGATATAATATGCCATCGTTTTAATAGACTTATTTGAGGTTTACCAGCTGACATACTCTTAACAATATATAAAATAAGTATATACAAAAATATATATCAAATATACAAACCATGTGTTTGTTATATATATGCTAGCAATTTATTGTTTAAAAAAAATACATAAAAAAATACTTCATTTCAATTATTTAACAAACAAACAAACCACTAACTATATCCAAAAAAAACTATATGTTAAGAGCCTCTATAAATTACTACAGTCAGTATAAGTCGACTGATGAAATTAATTTGGAACTTCTAAAAACCAACATTACTTGGCAATATCCAAAACAACTCCATGTTCAATCCAAAATTTTCCTACTATTTTCCCATAAAATATCAACAACTAATATTAGTTAAATATTATCGATTCTTTTATTACTGAAAATGATCTACGAAGTATTTGTTTTAAAATATTTATTTAGAATATGAACAAAATATGTTGATAATGCTGCCATGTTGTTGTTGTAATTGTTACAAATGTTGGAAATTGATCTAATGTTGTTTACGTTGCTCGCCTTTGTTGTTGTCTTTACGTTTAGGGCACTTCATTTTTTTTTCTTTTCTATTTGTTATTGTCGCTGTTGTTATTATTCTGCAAAATTATTTCTACATGCCCTTGTTTTGAAGAAAAACAACAACAGTTGCGGCTGCACTGCATTGAACAACGATCTTATATTAAATAAGAAAACATTTGTGTTTTCTACACTTACATATGTGAACATTGTTTATTTCATTTTAGTGGTTACAATTCAATTTATTTAAATTTTAAAATTGCATATATGTCAAATATGATGAGTTAAATTTCATCTTCACTTCTTCTGTTTGTGAAGAATTGATACTATTGACATTTGAAGTGTAGCGCGAGCTAATGCAGAACCGTTACATTTTTAACAATTTCTTTTGTTTTTTAACGCTATTTTTCCAAACTTTTGCAAAAAGCAAAGAGAATTCAAAAAGTTCACGACAGCATTGATCAGTCTTGAATTGCATTCTTAATTGTCCAACGCAAATTAATTTAACTAAAAAATAAAAATGAAAACTACACGCGATATGTTAATCGAGTCGTTACAAGAATTATACTCCAGGCAAGGGGTATCTCTTGTAAAACTAAAACGACATATTGCTGAAAAATATGAGATCACGCTGTCTCCAATTAGAATAACACTGATTAAAAAATTTGTAAAAGCGTGGATAACTACTGGACAAGTAGTAAATGTTACGGGCCGAGGTTTAGTGGGTAAATTTAAATTGAAGAAGAAAAATTTCGTACCAATAGACAGTACAGTTACCCAAAATACGACGCGTTCCTCGGGCTTGTCACGTGAGCCAAATCATTCCAGCACACCAATAAGTGTGAATGCTCCGCCGGCTGTACCATTGGCACCTGGTCCGAGCAAAAGGCGTTTATTTACAAATATAGTTCATGCTACTGATACTGATACGCCTACAACTTCAATAGAACGTGCTCGGCAGCATAACAGTGATGAATGGTTTGTGTCTATTAACGCTGCCACGCAAACTAGAAATTCTGAACTAGATGCGAGTGAAATTCTTACGCCAATTCCTACAACATTACCACAAGCACCAGCACCAGCACCAGCACCAGCACCATCAGTTCACCCAATGTTGACCAGAAGTTCTAGAAAACGCAAGTAAGCTTTTGGTAGCAATTAAGTTTAATAAAAATAATATAATCATATAATAATATAATTGTTATTGTTATAATTGTTCTAAATATTAAATTTAAAATAAAATTTAATCATTTCAAATAAGTTAATGTAATTTATATTTTTTTGTGTTTTTGTATTTGTATAGTAATGAACTATTAATATATGTATTATTTCAGTTTTGTTTTATATACGTAAAATATTTATATATTTTACTATTTCACTTATACTTAATAATGAAAATATTACTTATTAAAATAATGAAAATTAAATATTATACATATATACTGGAGAATTTAAAATATTAAATTTCAGCATTTATTATGCATTTAAGTGAATATTTTTTTGTTTGATACAAATACAAATAAATATTTTTTATTTTATATTTTGTACCTAATAGTTTGGTTGAAGAAGTTTTAAAAATTTTATAACTATTGAAAAATAGTTTTAAAAATTTATATTGCTTCGCACTTGGAATTATATTATGTTAAGTATATATACTATAGAATATATATGTTAATGATAAAAACAGAGATTATTGTTTAAATAAATGTTTATTAATTATTAGTTTAAAATTAGAAATTAAATGTTTATGTATATGTTTATAAAATTGAAGTACATTATTATTTCCAACTTAAATCTTGTAAATACTTTTTTGTTCCCTTTGATAAATTAATAAAAATTAAAAACAAAAAACTTTGTTTTATTTTTAATTAGCTAAACTTTTGTTGAAATAATATTAACTTAAGGTGAAGCAAAAAACACAAGTTCGACACATTTTATACTAAAATGAGAACGTTATTCAAAAACAGAAACTAAAAAACGCCATAAAATATTTACTACACAATACAAATGCGCACACTTTCCTTACTTATTTTAACTAAATTTAAATTTCTAATTGCTTTTTATCTAAATTACAATTTTCAGAATAATTTCGTGGTGAATTGTTTTATTATATATTGAGATAGAAAAGCTTTTCTGATTTCTGAGCGTACAGCCGGTGTCGACTATTTGCGACGAATGCAAAATTTTCATCTGTACATTTTTTTGTTTTTGGAATTTTAAGTATAAGATGAAATAAAACTCTTAGCATTTAGGACTGATCTTTACGCACACGACGCTTACGAGCACCTTTTGGAGATATGGAAGCAGTTTCCTAAAAATTGAATATTAACATTATTTATGGGTTTTATATGGCTAAATTTTATTTATTTACTTCAGTCTCTTCTGTATTTACTTCTTCTGTAGCATCATCTGCTTCGTTATCTTCTTCTGCATCATTATCTTCATTTATATCTAAATCAGACTTTTTTGCTCTGTGACTAGCTCCTGTGGTAGAGAGAGGAGTATCAACTTCTTTATCTGCATCATCATTCTCTAATTCCTCTTTAACGTCATCGTCTTCATCTACGGTATCTGGTTGTACTTCATCAGTCTTCTTTGCATCATCTCCGGTATCCTTTTAAGTGATAATAAAATATATCATTATAAGGAAATTATGATAAATACATTACATTACATTTAAAAGGATCAACCAAACAAAATGTTTATAAAAAAATACATAAAGATACAATAAATTTAAAAATAATACCATCATCTCTACAAATTTGAGCAACGTAATATAAATGTGACATTCGGTTTCGTATATTAAAATGTGAGTCTATGATTCTTATTTGATAGGGTTCGATACCTATCACTTGCAGTTCAAAAATTCCAGCAATGAAAAATCACAAAGTTCACTGATATATTCATTATCGTCCGAGGATGCTTTTTAGCTTGTTTATATGAACTCCAACACCTTCTTCCGTTGCACTGCTTTAGTTAATGTTACTTCTAAGATAAGCACATTTTTTATGCTCTCAGTGTCACGCCTATCTATATTTAACAAAGTAATATATGCAACCCTGGAACTATGATCAGCCGTTGGTGTTTCTGTCTTGTCTACTTTTTAAGCAATAAAGTGGTAACGTTATTAGATGTACTAAAATTTTAGTGTTCAAACAAAAATTTCAAAAATTTCACTGTACATTTCTTACTATACAATTGGATCTTCCCTACCCGTACACTAGCTAAAAGTGTTGGTGCGAAAAAGAAAAATTGTGAATTTCAGTTCTATTCAAAAAAATAAACTACTCAGTACTACGGTATCTATTTTGACGGTTCACTGTGTAATAGAAAGATATACTATGAAGCTAGATTTAGCTTATAATGACTTTCGTCGAGGTTGTGGCTCTGCGGTTGAGGAGGAAACTGTGCTCAATCACATATGTCAGTGTCCATCTTTAGTTAGGAGATCTAAAATCGTCTAGGCCCCTTTCCTTACTGACCTAATAGAGCCATCATCCTGCAAAATTAGGGGCTTAGTCAATTTGATAGAATTGTTAGGTTGGCTCATCTTTACCTAATGGGGGAGTCGTGCATTTCCACATTGCTTGTGCGCTGACCTCTAGTCGGCGCATGTAGAAATGCTAATCCTGTGGCATCACAATGGGCCATTATTTGAGCTTAAGTGGGCTTTGGGCAAAAAAACGCTACTCCAACCTAACCTAACCTGCATTAGCAAGACTTTGATAAGATCTCTTGGTTTCAATCTACATATATGGTATGTAAAATGATCACTTATCAATTTTACTGTATATGTTTATTTAAATATAATATTTATTTTAATATTCACATAAACATTAATAAACCTACTAATTTAGATAGGAATTTCAATTATAAACTAACACATATGTTATAACGACTTCTCTTATTCATTACTAGTGCTGGGGTATGCTTACCTGTTGTCCAGATGTCGTTGCAATATTTTATACTATTTTCGGAAGTTAAAGACAATTTGATAGAATAATTCAAATTTATATTTGAAAGAAAATTTAGGAATGTGGTTTATAATATAATGGTAGTTTAATAATTTGACGACTGTGATTATTTTCTGGAAGCTGTTCAATCTTGTTCAATTGTTCAAGACCTTCAAGACCTATATTATCGATGTGTTATTGTCAGACGACACACCTCTTGCTAGTCTTAGAAGAAAATCTCGTTAGTTTGGGATTAGAATTTTATGCTAGGTTTTAACTTTGATCAGTGTTTATCAATGTTAGCATAAATTCTAAAGAAAATATTATTGGTCAAGAAGTTTAACTACATTGACTAATTATTTTTTTTAACTAGAATTCTACTTGAATTATTTTAACTTGAATTTTACTAGTCAAGATATATAACTACATTGACTTAATTTTAATGTCTTGTTCAGAGAGACGTATAACTGCCTTTCCAACTTTAAGACGTATTACTCCCTTGCAAGTCGTGGAACAAGTAAAGTCCTATGAGGTTATTCATACTCCAGCTGAAATTATGGTCGTACATTGTGTAGTGCCAACATTGCTTCAGATGATGGCCATTTTAAATTTCGCTACTGTACAGTGGCTGCTCTGTTGTTGTTGTAATTGTTATAAATTGTATGTTTACAAATGTCAGAAATTGATCTAATATTGTTTGCGTTGCTCGCCTTTGCTGGCTTGAATGCGTCTTTGGTATTGTCTTTATGTTTAGATCACTTCATTTTTTTTTCTTGTTTTGAAGAAAAACAACAACAGTTGCGACTGCAACTGTATTGAACAATGATCATGTATTAAATAAAAAACATTTCTTTTGTACACATATGTATGTGAGCATTGTTTTATTTCATTTCAATGTTAAATTGCATTTTTAATTGTTCAACACAAATTAATTTAACTAACAAATAAATATGAAAACTACACGTGATATGGTAATAGAGTCTTTGCAAGAATTATACTTCAGGCAAGGGGTATCTCTTGTAAAACTAAAACGACATATTGCACTAAAATATGAGATCACGCTTTCTCCGGTTAGAATAACTCTGATTAAAAATTTTGTAAAAGCGTGGATAAATACTGGACAAGTAGTAAATGTTACAGGCCGAGGATTAGTGGGTAAATTTAAATTGAAGCAGAAAAATTTCGTACCAAGAGACAGTACAGTTACCCAAAATACGACGCGTTCCTCGGGCTTGTCACGTAAGCCAAATCATTCCAGCACACCAATAAGTGTGAATGCTCCGCCGGCTGTACCATTGGCACCTGGTCCCAGCAAAGGCGTCTATTTTCAAATGTAGTTCACGCTACTGATACGCCTACAACTTCAATAGAACGTGCTCGGCAGCATAATAGTGATGAATGAATGTTTTGTGTCTATTGACGGTGTCTCGCAAACCAGAAATTCTGTACTAGATGCGAGTGAAATTCCAACGGCAATTACTACAACATTACCACAGGCACCAACACCAGCACCATCAGTTCACCCAATGCCTATATAAAATGATTATTAAATGATTATTAAATCAAAATAATAGTATTACATATAATTACCCTAAGCTGATGTCCACATGTCATATTTTTGATTTTAACTAAAAATGTGCAATTTAATTATTTGTTTTAATTTTAATATGCATTGCACGTGCCTGTCAAAAAGAAATAAAATGTGCCCAAAAGCTTTTGCATTTCGTTTCTTTCTTTTGATTATTCAAAGCAAAGCGAAGGAAGGCGAAAGCTTTGGACGATCTGGACGAAAAAAATGAGAGAATGCTGCCAAGTGTACAAGTTTTGTAAATGTAAATAGTTACAATTAGTAACTGGAAAGCGGCACACTAACTAAGTTCAAGAAACTCTTTATAGAGTAACAGGACTCTGGATTACGGAAAAATAGGAGATATAAAAAGGGTAGTTCGCGGTGGATGCTGTCTTTTTCTTTTTCTACGGTTTTTGGAGTTGTTCTTTTGATACTGTTCTTTTCTGAATAAAACTGAAACTATTTTTTTGTTCCAAATAAAAAATTAAATTGAAGTTAAAATATATTAACTAAACCAATTAAAAGTGAAAAATAAGTTTTATTTAAAGTTAAAGTAAAAGTTAAAATATTAACTCAAACTGTAAGTTCTTGAAAAATTATCTTATTTAAATTAAAAATCGAACATAAAAATATAAACTAAACCAAAATTAAAGTAAAAGTTAAAATACTAAGTAAACCTATAAATTTTTGAAAACTATCCTATTTAAATAAAAAATTGAAATTAGAATGTTAAATAAACAATTAATTCATGAAAAACTATTTTATTTAAATTAAAGTTATATGGTGCTTTAGAAATAATAAGGAAATGTAACGGTGGCAGCAACAGCAAGGTGGACAGCACTGACGACAAAACAGTGGTCACTACGGTAGAATAATGTATATTAAATAATAAGATGAGTAACATAAGTTTTATTAACATTGCTCAAGGATCAGAGAAGTAGAGAAAAAAAGGACTTTTTTTCTTTTATTATTTTTTTGTTTGTCGATAGTATTTCTTTTGGTTTATCTAAATACACCCATCGCGCTAGTGACGTCATTAGAGCAGTTGTGGTAAGTGCCCGGCAAGGCAAAGAAAAATTGTTTTTATTGCTTCGTGCATAGTTTTTTTTCTTCTCTTCCTCTTTCTGTTTTTTTTTTTTTGATTAGAATAAGAATTATTTTTTTTTGTTTATTACAATTTTTTTTTACATTATTTCTTTTACGTATATTGTTGAATAAGAATTAATTTTTTTTAGTTAAAGTTGTGCTGATTTTGTACCTGGAAATAATGTATAATGGAAAATAAAAAAAATTATAAATTCTTTTTTTTATATACTTTAATTGAAATAAAATAAGACACATCTATTATGATTACTTTAGGTTTTGTTATAACCAATATGCTTGAATTATAAATTGCAAAAGGGGTGGTACGAACAGGTACGAATGTGTCCTAATGTGCAAGAAATAGCTTAACCCAAATGGACTAGATAAAGAACAAAAGACAGTGACATTGGAAGGGAGATTTTACGACTGACAAAAACCGTCATAAAGCACCATAATAAATTTTATATGGTTCTTCTATGCTTTCATCCCAACAATGTTTGTAGAACTACTTACTGGGACTTCGGAAATATTTTTATTATTAACCAATTTTATTTTCAAGATAGTTAATTAATAAGATAGTATTTTGATATTACACTGTAAAGTGTCTTTTAAAAATTCAAATAAGCTGGTTTAGTGTCAAAAAAAAAACTTATTTAGGCCTTGAACATTAATAGCAAATAATTAGAGTCAATATTTAACTAAGAAACAATCGAATATATTATATCACATATATGTTTAAATGTAATAATGAATAAAAAAAATTCAATAGATATATATTGCATAAACATTTTTGCTTGGGTCATCCTTAATATAAGTATATTTTACCAAACACGACGACGATTTTTTTAATATTTCTTATTATTTTTCAGTGCTTTTATAAGCTTGATATGGGAGCCATCGTTAGTAAAAATTTAATCCTTTTACGTAGAGGGGGCTGCCATAGGATGATTCTTTCGATTTTGAAAACATAAAAACAAAATTAATAAAATAAAATAATATATGCACATACATATATATATACATATATAAATATATAAAATAGAAATTGTAGAAAAGCATGTGGTTGGCACGGCACTTGGTATGTAACTTCAAATTATATAAATAATAAACATTTTGGGATAGAAATGGTAAAAAGTGTACTGCAATCTAAATATTCACCAAAATGCATATATCTCCATATATAGTAGATATGAGATATGTATTTATATACATATACAATTACTGGTCCAATAACTCTGATTCATTTTGTTGTTTTTGAGTTTTTTTAAACTTTTATTAAAACACTTAAAAAAAATAACAGCAACAGAAATGTAAAATATATAAATAATACGATATAATATGCCATCGTTTTAATAGACTTATTTGAGGTTTACCAGCTGACATACTCTTAACAATATATAAAATAAGTATATACAAAAATATATATCAAATATACAAACCATGTGTTTGTTATATATATGCTAGCAATTTATTGTTTAAAAAAAATACATAAAAAAATACTTCATTTCAATTATTTAACAAACAAACAAACCACTAACTATATCCAAAAAAAACTATATGTTAAGAGCCTCTATAAATTACTACAGTCAGTATAAGTCGACTGATGAAATTAATTTGGAACTTCTAAAAACCAACATTACTTGGCAATATCCAAAACAACTCCATGTTCAATCCAAAATTTTCCTACTATTTTCCCATAAAATATCAACAACTAATATTAGTTAAATATTATCGATTCTTTTATTACTGAAAATGATCTACGAAGTATTTGTTTTAAAATATTTATTTAGAATATGAACAAAATATGTTGATAATGCTGCCATGTTGTTGTTGTAATTGTTACAAATGTTGGAAATTGATCTAATGTTGTTTACGTTGCTCGCCTTTGTTGTTGTCTTTACGTTTAGGGCACTTCATTTTTTTTTCTTTTCTATTTGTTATTGTCGCTGTTGTTATTATTCTGCAAAATTATTTCTACATGCCCTTGTTTTGAAGAAAAACAACAACAGTTGCGGCTGCACTGCATTGAACAACGATCTTATATTAAATAAGAAAACATTTGTGTTTTCTACACTTACATATGTGAACATTGTTTATTTCATTTTAGTGGTTACAATTCAATTTATTTAAATTTTAAAATTGCATATATGTCAAATATGATGAGTTAAATTTCATCTTCACTTCTTCTGTTTGTGAAGAATTGATACTATTGACATTTGAAGTGTAGCGCGAGCTAATGCAGAACCGTTACATTTTTAACAATTTCTTTTGTTTTTTAACGCTATTTTTCCAAACTTTTGCAAAAAGCAAAGAGAATTCAAAAAGTTCACGACAGCATTGATCAGTCTTGAATTGCATTCTTAATTGTCCAACGCAAATTAATTTAACTAAAAAATAAAAATGAAAACTACACGCGATATGTTAATCGAGTCGTTACAAGAATTATACTCCAGGCAAGGGGTATCTCTTGTAAAACTAAAACGACATATTGCTGAAAAATATGAGATCACGCTGTCTCCAATTAGAATAACACTGATTAAAAAATTTGTAAAAGCGTGGATAACTACTGGACAAGTAGTAAATGTTACGGGCCGAGGTTTAGTGGGTAAATTTAAATTGAAGAAGAAAAATTTCGTACCAATAGACAGTACAGTTACCCAAAATACGACGCGTTCCTCGGGCTTGTCACGTGAGCCAAATCATTCCAGCACACCAATAAGTGTGAATGCTCCGCCGGCTGTACCATTGGCACCTGGTCCGAGCAAAAGGCGTTTATTTACAAATATAGTTCATGCTACTGATACTGATACGCCTACAACTTCAATAGAACGTGCTCGGCAGCATAACAGTGATGAATGGTTTGTGTCTATTAACGCTGCCACGCAAACTAGAAATTCTGAACTAGATGCGAGTGAAATTCTTACGCCAATTCCTACAACATTACCACAAGCACCAGCACCAGCACCATCAGTTCACCCAATGTTGACCAGAAGTTCTAGAAAACGCAAGTAAGCTTTTGGTAGCAATTAAGTTTAATAAAAATAATATAATCATATAATAATATAATTGTTATTGTTATAATTGTTCTAAATATTAAATTTAAAATAAAATTTAATCATTTCAAATAAGTTAATGTAATTTATATTTTTTTGTGTTTTTGTATTTGTATAGTAATGAACTATTAATATATGTATTATTTCAGTTTTGTTTTATATACGTAAAATATTTATATATTTTACTATTTCACTTATACTTAATAATGAAAATATTACTTATTAAAATAATGAAAATTAAATATTATATATACTGGAGAATTTAAAATATTAAATTTCAGCATTTATTATGCATTTAAGTGAATATTTTTTTGTTTGATACAAATACAAATAAATATTTTTTATTTTATATTTTGTACCTAATAGTTTGGTTGAAGAAGTTTTAAAAATTTTATAACTATTGAAAAATAGTTTTAAAAATTTATATTGCTTCGCACTTGGAATTATATTATGTTAAGTATATATACTATAGAATATATATGTTAATGATAAAAACAGAGATTATTGTTTAAATAAATGTTTATTAATTATTAGTTTAAAATTAGAAATTAAATGTTTATGTATATGTTTATAAAATTGAAGTACATTATTATTTCCAACTTAAATCTTGTAAATACTTTTTTGTTCCCTTTGATAAATTAATAAAAATTAAAAACAAAAAACTTTGTTTTATTTTTAATTAGCTAAACTTTTGTTGAAATAATATTAACTTAAGGTGAAGCAAAAAACACAAGTTCGACACATTTTATACTAAAATGAGAACGTTATTCAAAAACAGAAACTAAAAAACGCCATAAAATATTTACTACACAATACAAATGCGCACACTTTCCTTACTTATTTTAACTAAATTTAAATTTCTAATTGCTTTTTATCTAAATTACAATTTTCAGAATAATTTCGTGGTGAATTGTTTTATTATATATTGAGATAGAAAAGCTTTTCTGATTTCTGAGCGTACAGCCGGTGTCGACTATTTGCGACGAATGCAAAATTTTCATCTGTACATTTTTTTTGTTTTTGGAATTTTAAGTATAAGATGAAATAAAACTCTTAGCATTTAGGACTGATCTTTACGCACACGACGCTTACGAGCACCCTTTGGAGATATGGAAGCAGTTTCCTAAAAATTGAATATTAACATTATTTATGAGTTTTATATGGCTAAATTTTATTTATTTACTTCAGTCTCTTCTGTATTAACTTCTTCTGTAGCATCATCTGCTTCGTTATCTTCTTCTGCATCATTATCTTCATTTATATCTAAATCAGACTTTTTTGCTCTGTGACTAGCTCCTGTGGTAGAGAGAGGAGTATCAACTTCTTTATCTGCATCATCATTCTCTAATTCCTCTTTAACGTCATCGTCTTCATCTACGGTATCTGGTTGTACTTCATCAGTCTTCTTTGCATCATCTCCGGTATCCTTTTAAGTGATAATAAAATACATCATTATTAGGAAATTATGATAAATACATTACATTACATTTAAAAGGATCAACCAAACAAAATGTTTATAAAAAAATACATAAAGATACAATAAATTTTAAAAATAACGATGGATATTATTTAAAACTATATATTTCACTTTTGTATAGACTAATTAATCATGGATTAATTAATCATGAAACATTAATTAATTAATTTACTTGATGTCTACACTACCTATATTTTAACAAGATTTTTATGTTCGAATGCAAAGTATACCTATATTCGAATTTACGAACAAATATCTTATGCCAAACTTTACCTAGTGTAGATGGTGGGTCATTCTTTATTCAGTTATTTCGCTAATCGTTAATAATAACCTTCAGGAAACTAAATTGTCCAATTAGCCACAAGTTTAGTTGGTCTTGCAACTCAGATCTGGGACCCATTGTGACACCATGGAGATATAATTCCACTTCTCATTCAGTTTTGATAAACCATTTTGTTTAAATAACAAATTTTAAAAGTTGTGTCAATCTTAGGATTGAAGCCTGGAATCCATTAAGATACTATGCAGTATCTCTTGTCTAATCATTAGTTTTTGCTGAACCATTCATTTAAAGCAACAAATTTTATAAAAGAGCTGGGACACATTGTGATGCCAGAAGAATATCTGTCATATTCTAATCCATTTCTGATTAACCGTTTCGTTTCAGTAACAAAATTTAAACATTTTATTAGTTTTGGATATCTCCCGTCTCCCATCTATTCCTAAAAAAAGCATCTAGTTTCAGTAAAGTTTTAAAGTTTTATTACACTGAGGTTTTCGAGCCACTGTGATATTTGACATTTTCTTATCCATTTTTTATGAATAAGTTTTTTGTTTTATGTGGTGAACGATATTTTTGTAATCATTGGCAACCTGTCGATATAGATCAACTATGTTCAGCTCTGTCACTATCTCTTTGCTTGGAAAGCTGGACAGTAACATAATAAATGTTCGATGTTTCCAATGCTATCTTATCCCAAATGGTTATATACTTTTATCCCAAAAGTTTTTGTAGAATTTCTTACTAGGACTTCTAAAATACTTTTATTATTACCCAATTAAATTTTCAACATATTTAAGGAACAACATAGTGTTTTGAAATTACGCTGGAAAGTGTTTTTTAAAAATTCAAATAAGTTAGTGCCAAACAAACACTGAATTGCTCTTTAAACAATAATTATTAAAAATGAGTGTGAATACTTAACTTAGAAATAATCGTATATATAATAAATATAAATATTTTACATTACATAAACATTACATATAATGTAATAATTAATAAATAAATTCAATATATTTTTATTGTATAAACATTTTTGCTTGGGCGATCCTTAATATACAAAAAAGCAAAGTAATTACCTTTTTCTTTGAAAACATGCGAGTCAAGCTGTACACTACCGGGGTGCAGATAAGGAAAAGAGCAATTTTCCAAGCCCAAGGGTTCGCATTAGCATAAGCCATTACTTTATTCACGAAAGTTTCCTACATAAGCAAGCGAAATTAAGTGCGTGATGAGCAGAAAATTGTGAAAATGTGCAAATTAATATTAAATAATAAAATAAATACACTAGACTAAATAATAAATAATAAATACACTAGACTAGCGATTTCTATAAATATATAACGTAAAAACCTATTGTTTTTGTATAGATTCATATTCATACAAATAAACAATATTTTCCAAAAATACAATTGCAGCAACATCGCAGAAAATTGTGGTGGGAAAGTCTTATCAAGACTTTTAGATCCCAAAGAACATTATAGTAGCATTTATTGTACATGATATTTTTCATCAAACAAAATATGTACATAGAAGTAAGCATAAACTAGCTTAAATGTATATATTTTAATTGTGTCACTGTCAACCTCTTTAGCACGGCGGTACAAGTAGAACACATAACAGCTCGCCGGTATAAGCAAATATAGAAAATACAAGGCCCACCAGCCGGGCTTATAATTCATACGTTTCATTAAACGATGCCAGAATGTTTTCTTTGAGTATTGATTTTAAATATCATTAAAATATCATATTAAATAACAGCAGAAACAAATTGTAATCAACAACTTACCGATTCCTTATCAATATATTTGCGTTTTAGATTAAAAGTTTGTTCAGCAAAATTAAGTGCGGCAGCGATGTCATCAGTGAGAAGTAAATTGTCGAAGAGTATGTCACTTGACATCGACCATAACTCAATACCAATAGCAGACTAAAAGTAATACAATAATACAACAATAATAATATGATTTCTACACATTTTTAAAACTTAACTTACAATTGGAGTCATTTTGAATGGATTCTTATCTTCAAAGTAATCGGGATTTGGTATTTTACGAGCAGCCCATTTGCCTTGATAATTAGGATTGTCGATTAATGGTGCACGCCATTTACCCTTATATTCGGTATTAGGTACAAGTGGTGCTTTCCAGCTACCACAACCAACAGCCTTTTCACAAACAGGATTATCGACCAGCGGAGCTTCCCATTCACCATCGATTTCAGTATCCCAATCTTCAGGTTTCTGTGCAGTAGGATCTAATAGTAAAATGAGTTAATTAGAAATTTAGTTATAATTTAAATAGTATTATCAAGTCATACCTGGAATCATATCAGGCTCATCATCCAACCAGCCGTCTGGTTTAACAGCAGTTGGATCAGGTATTTGTGGTGGTGCATCATCATCCCAATCTGCTGGTTTTTGTGCGGTAGGATCTGGTATCTAAGAAGTAAAATAAGAATTGTATATATATACATATATCTATCTAATTGAAGAACTTCATTTTGGTTTACTTTTTCACGTTCATCCCAATCTTTGGGTTTTATATCTTCAGGATCATCAATTTCACGTGGTGGATTAACTGGTGGATTAAATTCTGTTAATAGGGAACCTTGATTAATAATTTCATGATCCAGACGAATTTCAAATGTATTGTCGGGACGTACAACCAACTGATACAAATGAGGTAATTTATCTTTAAATGGTTCCTCTAGGCGGCTCCTTAAATAGATAAAAATATTTATTATTATTTTAATAATAAATGCATTTAAGTTGGTTTCAGAGTTGGAAAGCAGTACCAAATGTTTTGTGCAATAAAAAAAATACAATAGCAGTTAAAAGCAAAACTATAAAAAAACATGATTATACCAGCGACGTCTTATACTTCAGTTAATATACGTGACATATAACTGTTTAGTACATAACTATATCATGATCTCTATTAAGCTAGGATAGTTCTTGCTGCTCGGGAAAGGCGTCGTTCATACCGGTAGTTAGTAATGTGGAGTCTATTGATAACTTTGTTGCAGCACAACAGTGATTCGAACTAGCTGATGTTAGCTCGATATATTGCGGTTGCCCTTGCTATTGTAGTAAGTCTAATGAAAACGAGTGGCTGCAAGAGGTAGCCCCGGTCTTTCGAAGGATATATAAATATTACTGAATTGACCTACCCTCAGCTGACTCCAAATATGTATTTTATACGCTTACTGAATTGCGTTACACAAATCATGGTAAACATAACATACCCTTTGCATATAAGTTTGTAATTCTTTATAATAGAAAATAGAACATTTTACAATAATTAAAGAAAAGAGCAATATATGATTTTAACTATATAGTATTAAAGTACATATTTCATTAACTAATTCGTATGTATTAATAAGATAAAGTAGCCGAAAATTTACAAATAATGAATAATTAGTTAAAAATATATTTGTTTTCAATAAAGTAAGTTGAACATTATTACATACAACCTGCCCCCAACTGGTTTTCCCATTCAATTTATTTAATACTTTGTGCATATTCACAATTACTTTGATCAATTTGTTAAGACTTTAACCAATTAAATTATAAACTACACTAATGAATTTTTTATGATGAAATCATAATATATTTTGCGTAAATACTTAGTAAACTTACTTAGGTTTATTGCAGTGCTTCTCACTAATACTGCCATTAATTGGATTAGTGTGACGGAAAATAAAGTGCATCTTATGATCATTACCACACTTATCTGGGCCAAACATAATAGTGTATGGTGTCTTATCGTTAAACTGGAAATGAAGTTAATTATTATATAGAAGAATAAATAAACACATACTCATTTTTGTTTATTTACCTTAGTTAAGTCTTTTGTGTATTTGCCTTCAGATAACAATTTAATGTAAGAACCACCACATTCTTGACCATCCTAAAAATTCAAATTCAACAAAAAAAAAGAAAAAAACCAAAAAATAGGTCAGTATGAACTTCTTAATTGGATTAGCAATGTAAACTAACAACCACATCGCACTTAGCACTTGCCTGTAATGTTACTTCGTATTGTACTACCAACGGCTTATCGCCGTCAAATGAGAATGGTTTGACGAGCGGTGCTGCTATGGCTGCATGTTTGGCTTTCGATTTAAGTACTAAGCCAATATCTTTTTTCCAAACAATGCGCTGAGGTGCTTCCCATTCCCATTTTCCGTCATATTTAGCTATTTCTTCAGCTGTATCATCTTTTTTGGCTTGAGATTTCGTCCAACGTTTACGGGACTCCTCTAAATTATCAAAATGATCAACAAAATGGAATTTTGAAGCATCGTATTTTGGACTCTCATAGACAAGTTCTTCGCCGTTATCACTCAGCGCACCAGTAGTTTCATCCTATAAATTGAAATATAAAATAAATTAAAAAAGTATAACTACTGGCAATAACTGATAAGTCAAAATTAAACAATTGCTTAAAATTTTAAAGACAGTTGAGATTAGATAGATATCTCAAAATGATAAAAGTACTAAACGCGCGTTTTTTGTTGTCACTAAGAGGATTTCATGAAAAAAACGTGCACAAATCGACACAAGCTTTGAAGGCTTTTATTAATTTTTCATATTTAATATTTGTTTAAATTTAATTAACTAAATGCAAATTACGTGTTATGTTTCCTTTAGCAACGAACTGAAGTTAACAAAAACTAATTTGAGGTTAAGGTACAAAATGTACTACTGCAGCAGTTAATTAAAAATTTTTAATTAGTATCAAATTATGAAAGTATTCTAATTTTCAAATTAAATATAGATTGCATTCTGCTGATAATTTTTGAAAAAAAAAAACACGCTGATTGACATTAAAAACTGACGTGTACCAATCAGCGCCAGAACAATTGGCTGAGGTGTGCTAGCCGCAGATCAGGCATAAATTTTCACTTAATCAATTTTAATGAACTTTTATTGCATTAAGTGTGCTGTGACCCAGTTTACTAATTTTTACGTTCAAACTCCACTGAATACATTAAATTAGATGCATTTCATTCATTGAATCGCTTACCTGTACATCCTCTACTTCGCCATCCTCGAAGTCTTCCGCAGTGTCCGTAGCAATAAATTGCAGCGAACCCAGCAGCAGAAGTGTTACAAGCGTAAGCGTTCCCGCATTGCTGCTGAAAAAATTTGTTACACGCATTTTTCACCACAAAAACTACACTGAAAAGTGTAACTTCGTTCTTTTCGTTGCTCTTTTGATAAAACGTACACAACTGAAAGAATTTTGAAATAGAAAATCTATTATATTTCCAACAACTAATTAAATTTAATTAATTTCTTTTTCCACTGACTAACTTGCGGCTTTTTTTGCTCTTTTTTCTTTCTTTATCTACGAAACTCGTGTTGTGATGCCACCTTGTTTTTTTTTTCAAAAATAGAATTACATTGAAATTTTGACATTTAAATTATCACCTGCGTCGAAATATTTATGATTTATTTTGTAATTGTGTGTGGTAAAATGATTTTTTTATCACTTCGCTTGAATTTAGTTAAATAAAAAATTTATATAAATTTATTCTAAACAACAAGTACTATGTTAAAAATTAAATGATTTTATAACGAACTAATGCTTTTATATACCACAGATTTAAAGTTTATAATATGTCTGTTCCACAAACTACTCATAGTAACTTTGAGTAACACTGTGTATACACAAATGCTTTCCACCAACAAATTTTTGAGTAAATGAGAGCTTCTGAGAGAGAGTAACATCCCTGTCAAAATTTTAAAATACTACACAAACTTTACTCGTACATTTTATTACAAGTAAAATTTGTGTGATGTGTGAATCAGCTGTTTTGGTTTGAATTTAAATTTTTGTATTTTGATTGGCGCTGCACTGGTGTTGTCACCAAATTTTACTCAAAACAGTTCCATGAAAATCTGTGTAAAGAGCGTAATTTGCCACATTATTTGTGTTATGCTTTCAGTTTGGACTTTACTTATGTTTTATTTGAGTTTTCCTACGAGTACCTCGTAGGACAAGCCTAATACGTAAAAATTTTATAAATCAGATTAAATTATATATTGTTAAATTGTTGTTGCTATTACTTTTTCATTAAAAATAAATTTGATTTTTATCATACATAAAATATTACATATTTATATACATATGCAGAACAAAATATAAAAAGAATTAGAAAAATAACTAACTGTTCACACGACAAAAATAGAAACAAATGCACCGATGCTTTACAGAAAATATTAATTTCATTTTCTTATTTTTATATGGCATTTACATTGGCCGAAAATGACTCATTTCAATTGAGTCATTTGAAAGTTTTTACATTCGTTGTAATTCATTTGTTCTCATTTCAAATAGTTGATTTTTCAACTTGCCTGTTGATTTAGTATTTGGCCTGTGCCAAAAAAATGTTGCACAAAGTTTAAATATATCTTTAAACCTTACAATATAAACTGAAAACATATATTTAACTTCAATTAAATACTTTTTGGGAAGTAGAAGTTCTAAAAAGAGGTGCATCGTTTTCAAGGAAATGCAATCACCAAACAAATGTTTACCTTGGTTTGTAAATTTGTCAAAAACAGCTTTCTTAAACTGTCAAAATGCCATGAAAAGCTTTTATTAATTGCATTTGGCACATATTTGCGACATATTCCAACCTCATTGGAACTCACTTATACAGAATGAGATCCAATGGAAATCATGTGTTTTTTCTTTACAAATCGAATGTTAAACAATAAAAATAAAAAATTATGAACAAATAAAATACAAAATCAAAATATGAAATGCGAATGTATATATATGAATAATATGCATTTTTAATGATTATAACAATACACACAGTCGATGAATAAAATTTATTTTAATCCACTTTGCTAGCATACATTGCTGTATAGAGGAAATGTCAAATTAATGTTCAATATACTTTGTTGCTGTTCGCTATGTTGAATGAACACATCTAGTAAAAAGGTGTGTTGACATGATGACACAGCTAAGACTACAACCAGTTAAAATGAAAATTTTATGAATTTTTGGGCGAAACAGTTTTATGACATTAATATATCTTGCAGTAAAAAAAAGTGTTGAATTATGGTAAATATTATAAGGTTTGATTTTTTATATTGTCCTTATTTGTATCTGATATATTATGAAGAAGTTGATTCAAATGTTTTGAAATTTGAGTATTCAAAACACATTTTGCATGATTACTTAAGACAAAAACATGAGGAGAATACTATGTTTTCAGTATTTAATATTGGATTATATATTCTTTAAACTCAATATTTAAAGTTTACACTCAATAATTTAACACTATATAATTTCAGATATCTATGTTTCATTTACATGGGTTCATAAATAATAATTTGTAATTTTATAAATAAAAATAAAATTTTTATAGCAATAATCCTAACATAGAAATATATGTTTATTAAAACCTGGTTTTTCTCCGAATAAAATATAAAATAAAATTAATTAATTAATTAAGGAATGTTTTAGCAGTGAGTTGTGAAAACCATCGATCGTCGGTCCATAAAAATCGACAGCTGAAATTCCTTTCGAGCAATCAAGTGTAGATAGGATAGATCAAAGTGATTGATATTTAGCAATTCAAATTTCTGAAAGCCTAACAGCATCAGAAAACAAGTAAAGATAGTTGATATTTATTGCTAGTGAAGGAGTTGAGATATAATCCAGGAAGTAGTTTAGTTAGGTTATATATAGACCTTACGTTTGGGGTCATTATACCCTCATCTGTAGAGTGCAGTAGGAGTGAAGATAGGTTGGTCTTCATTAAAATGGAGATCAGAAAATTAATGAGGCTTGTTTGTGCCTAATATATTAAACCAAATAAGGAGATCGTAGGTTGTATACTTTATCAAATAAAAGTGAACAATCACGAATGTGGGTTATTATAAATATTTTATAAATACAGACATGGGACCGATGATTGCTAACAGATTTTTATTAACACAATGATATATAAGTCTTCAAGTTCCGAAATAGTTGTGGCTTTTGAAAATAATCCCTGGATTTCCGTTTGGTAAGACAAATGAGCAAACTAGAAGGAAGAATGAGTTTCTTATAACAACACACCTCAGCTTTCCTATTGAGCTGATTATATTCGGGAAGCACATTAATGAGATCAATATGCCTGCGCGTATTATTCCAAATAATATATTTGACAATGAAAAAATTCTGTTAAGTTATTAAAAAAAATTTTTCAAGGAAATTTTCAACAAAATAAAATAAATTATTTTATGTATTTCACTTGCATTAAATGACGAGAATGAAAATTATTTTTATTTGAATAAATGACAAATTGTTGACAGTTGAAATATTCAGCAGTCGTTTAAATAGATGCATAGTTCATATAACATAAGAGTATCAACCCACACCTCACTTTGGCCTTTACTATTCCGTCTCATGAACTTTTTACCCTCTAAAAACTGTGAATAGCACAGAACGTACGGAACCTACAGAACCTACAGAACGGAAGCGAAAGTGTTTTCAATGAAATGTACGACAAAATGCAAGACTGCTTATGCGGCTTGCCACTTGAGATACTTCGGAAACCTCCACATTTTGCATTCATGCATTCATGAAATGTGTCGAAAGTTTTGCCCTAACATATTTCAAATTTCATATTTCACAAATTTTATTTAAACTTTGTTTCTGATCAGATTTAACATATTAAATTCATCGTAGTCGGCTTTGACTGTTGACAGCAACTTTACCTGGTGCGACTGTACATAGTCGCATAGTTGCACTTTTTGGTAAGTTTTAAGCGTTTCCGTTTTATTTTCATACAATATATAAAATACAAAAAACGAGGATTTGCTATATTTGCTAGATTATTTATGAATAAAGCATGAATTTTTCCGTTTTTTAACCTCAGGTCATTTCACACTCCCCACAATCAAGCAAAGTAAATATAAACATATACTGATATTTTAAACATCGAAATTAATTTGCATCATGCATTTAACGGGGGTAGTATTCTCAGTATTTATTATGTGAATGATTACTTGAGTTCACATTCTTTATATTCGCATGTCCTGGAAAACGAAAACATGATATATACTATCCACAGACTATCCATGTGAAGACCCCTACCCTACCCATTCTACGGAGTTTGCAGTTTTTTTAGAAACTTACTTCCTGATTGCTAAATGTCTAAGGTTACTGGCTTTTGGTAATCCCAAAGAAACATGCCAAGGAATAAGACTATTCAATCTCACAAAATCAAGTAACTATAAATTCAAATACTATCTAAAACAATAGTTTTATATTACGATACTCCTCAGTGACCCTTCACTGAGAATCAAGAAATACCAAGGGCACTTACTTTGTAATGACGAATCGCACTGAAAAGTGTATTAACATTAATTTGAATGACAAGTGATTGTTAAGCTGAGCAATTCAACACCGTGCCCTAAAGATCCAAAATGTCTCCTGCATTAAATTAAAGTGTTTCTTCGAGTAAAATGTCTTCAAAAATCGTAGTAAGAAATTTACTTCAACAAATTTTAATTCTTCCGTTAATGCATCAGTGCTGTACGAGCTACTATTTAATGTTTTGTAGCCTCATTCTCATACAGAATGATTATTCAATCTACAAGGCACCTTGTTTGAACGAAGAGTTGTGAGCATGGGTAAGTTTTAATTGAAAATAGTCTGTGAACAGGTAAAGGACGCTGAACACTTAAATGCGATAAATCAATATAGCTTTGGTAAATTGTCCTACTATAGCCTCTTCTTTCTCTTATTGAGTCTGAGTAAAGATATTTACACTTCTGAAGTCGTAAATTGGATGATAGTTGGAATTAGTTTATTAAACTAAAAATTATTTCAATCACATTTGAAGTGATCTGTAACATATACGATCTACATTTGACAATTCTGATTTATCAATATTTAAAGCAATTTAGTTTAGTTGAGCATTCCATCCTACTATTGTCTGTTGAGTGTCGTCATTACTAATTGTGGCTATCATTTAGGATGGCTATTCTGTAGTTTTGGTTCAAAATTCTACAGAATAGCCCCCATTGACAGAACCGTTTATCTAACATGTTCTGTTCTGGCTGATATGGTTTGGTTTATCTTATACATTTCAGATGTACTACTTATAAAATAACACACTTGCTGCCCTACTTAGCACTATCTAATCTCAGAGTAATCACTACTGCACGGGGCAGTACGCAGATCTTAGATCAATCATTATATAATCACGAAGATTATGAGAAATACTCAAATTAGTCAGTGAGATGAGTGGGACTTTGCAGAAACCCCCTAGCCATCATAGAGTAAAAGTGCTCAAATGCAATAATTCGGAAAAGGATCAACAGAATCTGGAGTTGAGTTAAATTTTGAATTAAAATTATTTATTAACAATTATATATATTCCATTCAAATTTTTTGTGATTTTGTATTTTATTTCTTTTTATGTTCTTTTTTGTTTCCGCTAATTAGGCTGCCGTAGTGTGAACGCTTATATAATTATTGCTCTGACCAATAGAATATAAAAACAGTGAAGAGAAATAAATATTTCACTGGTTTGTCTTGGTTAAAGTATACTTAAATAATTTAATTTAATTTTTCTTGGATAGAAATAGAAACGTATAAAAATATTGTCAAGATTTTGTATTTTATATTTTTTATGTTCCTTTTTGCTTTCGCTAATTAAGCTGCCGTAGTGTGAACGCTTATATAATTATTGCTAATTGAGATTCGCTTTGACAAATAGAATATAAAGTCTGTGAAGATATATAAATTTTTCACTGGTTTGTCTTGGTTAATTTATTAAATTTAATTTTTATTGGATAGAAATAAAAACGAATAAAAATACATAATGCAGTAAATAAAATTTTCGTGGAGTTCTCCGTATTTTGTGCCATCATCCAACATCCAACATACAAGTAGATATGATTTTTTCACGTTTTCTATAGCAATTTAATGCATGTTTGCATATAATTAGAATAAAAATAGTTGCTTTATTGAGTTGGCAACACCTACTCCTCAGCCACAGCGGTACATAAATATGTGGTGGGATGGCGCGCCGCAGCGTAGCATTTAAACAGTAGTGAAAGTGGGGCTGCCGAGCAGTGGAGCTGTTAGTTATAATGGCGTCACTATTATATATGAATTGCAAATCATTTTGTTTAATGGAATATTTAAGGCACATACACAGAGCAAATTTAATACGCTTTGTTGTTGGAATCACTTTTATTCCTATTTTTTTTAGTTCTCTTTCAAAATTTAACATTGCAGAGTTTGTCAGCACGTCAAATAGTTTTGAAAGGAAATTTTTTGTATAAATAAATTTAATTTGAAGGCGAGCGCAAAAGAGTAGTTTATAAATTTTATATTAAAATGAATTTTAATATCTTAAATATTCTAGAATTAAAGCAGAGATGATATGCATCATGGCCGGTCGTAATGAAACAGAGAAGGTGTAACAAATATTTAAACAAACTTAAATAAACAAACAAACGGACAGACTAGATCACGTTTAAAAATGTTCAAAGGAAATTGGGGAAGCACAAACGAAACTGTGTAAATATGCAAACAGTGCAGCTACTTCAGTATTTCAGTACTTCTGTTTAAATGTTTTAGTTCATACGAAATTCAAGAAAGGACGTGAACACATCGGCAGTGCTGAAATTAAATAAACTGAACTGGGGCGCCGGTGAGTTGTGAAAGGACAGCAGGAACGCACAACGAACTTTGGTCAGCAGGAACGCACGTTTGCACAGACAAACACATTTATCAGCAAATTAAGTCACTTTCGGTTTGGTTAAATATTAGCGAATGATGACAACACGTCAAACTGTTTATGTATCACAACGTCAGCACGCAATGTGACTTCGAAGGTAAATAGCACTTAAAGGATTGCACTCAGAATACCTAAAAGAGTCAAGGCACAAGGACATGCAACATTAACTCCAGGCTTTGATAGCAGCTACGTAAAGTAGGTTTGTCAATAAGTTATTTGTGATTTAAAGTGCCTTATCCAATAATGGATTTGTTGTCAAGTTATCCTCTATGTCATAAAGTGGAGCATATGATTTTGATGAACAACAAATTCAAGATACATAAGTTTTGCACTGCACCTAATTTTAAGAGTTTGAAATGCAATCCTTAGAGGCAGACCGCTGCAGATTATACATATACCAGTGGAATAGATCATGCATACTTTTCATGAATATTTTAATTAATAATATATATGGCAACAATACTTTAAGCATAAATATTTGCCAGTGAAACCTATATTCATCGGAAGAGTAAGATAAATAGAGCGACAACTAACTTAAAGCGCATATCGGTCTTCAATGAACTGATTTAAAGCAAATGTGTTGTTTTGTAGTTTCGGGTCATACAGGATTCGAAGGTAACAAAAAGGTTAACCCTCTGCAAAACTAGAACGCCAAAGTCAATTCACTGGACCGGAGTTGTTTTATATTGTAGATATAGAGAGACAAAAATAAAGAGAGATAAAGAGACAATCAGAAATAGAGAGAGAGAGAGAGAGAGAGATATTGGAAGCGAAGAGAGGGGAAGAAAAGGAAGAAGGTGGGAGCGAGAGACAGGGACAATGAAGAGAGAGAGAGAAGGAAAGAAAACCACAGAGAAAAATAAAGAAGGAGGAAAAAAGTGAGACAGGAGGAAGTGGGAGAAAGGGGAAAAAAACGGGAAAGAGAGATAGAAATGAGTATAGAAAAAGCGAAAACGAAAGAGAAGAAAAGAGAGGAAGTGAAGAAATAAAGAGGCATGGATATAAAAAAAAGCTGAGATAGAGAAAGAGAGAGAGAGATGGTGGAAAATTAGTGGAAAAATGGTGGAAAAAATTAGATAATTGGAAGGATTTCAATTTAAAAAGAACTAAATGCATTATAAAGGTGACTAATCCAACTAATGCAAGGTAGTCTCAAATTATTTCCTCGAATATCTAAATTCTCATAGGGTTTCATAGGGTTGCAGACTAAAGTACCAGCTTTAGTATGCAAGGTTATAAAGAGGATTGCTTTAAGTCTTCCCTCAAAGTCAGCCGCCCCGGAGCATGGTTCCCATCCTCCTGAAATAATTATGATACTGATTTACACCAAACGTTCTTAGTACAGAAAAAAGAAATAAAAAGTAAATCACTTAACATATAAATTGTTTGACTCGCTACGGAACTCACTGTTGTCTAGTTTCAGTTGGACAAGTTTTTTGCAATTCCAAACTGCATAAGAATCTGTTACTTAAAGTTTTAAAACTTAGGTAAAATCCCTCTATTAGTATTTTCCCGACTTCACAATTTTTGATTTTGTTTATATCCTACAATATTATTAAATGAAATTAAAAGTGCAAGCAGCATCAGTTGAATGGCAAATTAAAATGGACATATGCACTTATCACTCAGTTGGAAGTGAGTTATAAAAATTCAGAAACGCTTGGCTGTTTCTAGTCACGTAGCATCGTTCAAAGGGGGGCAGGAAGAAGGAAGGTATGCTTTTTATTAGCACTCTTGGCATTAGTTTCGTTAATTTCTATGAGAATTTGTTAAAATTGCTATTTATAAGTTTCTGTGCAGAGCGAGCGAGCGAGCCAGCGAGTATCAGAGCATCAAAGGTGACAAACAAGTTCAATCTTGTGTCTTCTTCACACATTCACTGAGGTGAGCATTCATTGTCAAGCACAAAACATTGTTTGCATTAACTAAACAACAAGTTCGCATACGAACGCAAAACGCATGCACTTCGACTCGATTTCACACACACATATACACACACACAAGCACGCAAAGCCAACAACCAATGTATATATGCGGATTGAATTAAACGTTCATAAGCTTATGCTTAACAAATTTATAGTTTGACATTGTATTAACACGGATAATGTTCAGCTCGCGACTATGCTTTGTGTGTCTTAAGTGCCTGCCTTTTTTGTTAGTGTGTTTGTGAACATGTTCGTGCTCATGTTACTCTAGTTCTTATTGTTGTTGTTGTTGTTGTTGTATTGTTGGTAGAATTTGGCAAGTATGAGTTCGTGCGTAACGCTTTTTGGTTGCAACAAAGCCAAGCTAAGTCAAGTAAAACCTTGGACAATTTAGTCAACTAATGCCAAGGCCGAATTCAATTTAAGCACATAATTTAATACCGCAATGTATGAGCGTTCGTGTTAGCGTTTGTAGGAGCATGTACATAATTATTTGTAACAGTGTGTGAAGTGTGTGTGTGTGTGGTGTAATTTTGTTGGCAAATATTTTGTGCTTGTGTTAGCTTTGGTTCGGTTGTGAAAGTCTGCCGTAGTTGATTAAGGCTAATTTAATTTTTGATAGCTTAACTGGGATTTGTAGAGATTGCGGCAATATAAGCATTTGAGGCAACAACCATGAGGCACCAAAAACTATTGAGCACACTTTGTAAATAATTCTCCCTTTCATTGTTTCTGATTATTCTTAGTTTTTGGTAAAAATAATAATGAAAGCAACAATATAACTAACAGTAGATAGTGTAGAGAGTGTAGAGAGAATGTGTTAACTCTACACACAAACTTAATTTAAATTTAAAAATTATTGTGTTAAAGCAATTCATGCATTTGTAACAATTAATCATAATTTTTTTTTTTTTTTTTTTTGATTTTTCACTTATTATACCTGCCACTTATATGCAAATTCATTCCTGTTCCTTTGTTTCGTCATACGAGGAAAATAGGTGTGTACGAGTATTTATTGTATGTAGCACAAGGTTAATCCTGCTGTTGCTATTGTTAAATTTTGTATCTTACCGATCCGGCTGGGTATTACAATGCTCAAGCAGGATTTATGACTTCGTAAAAGAGTGTCTGCATTTGCCGCTGAAATCAGAAACACCAGAACAAGGTGAGTGCTTTGCTTTGTGCCATTACTTCAATATTAAATTAATAAATCATTTCACATTAAACCCTTGATAGCGTTTTACCCATACAAAATGGGGGTTAAATATTAAATTTCGAGAAGTGCATATAATTGTGAGTGAGAAGTGAGAATTACAAAAGAAGTTAAGCTGTAAATTCTCAGCTAATAAAATTTTAAATATTTACGCAAAGAGAATCACAAAAAGGCACCAAAAGTTCACCAAAGTGGCACCAAACTGTGCCGTGTGAAAAAAAAAATTCACAATTTAAAAATCGAATTTGTGGCAACAATGGCTGGCCGCCATTTTTGTTTGTTTTGTGGTAGGCTTTAAAATTTATTGCGTTTCTGCTTATTGTGCGACACAACAAAAAATATGTATAAATAAAAAACTTTAAATAAAAACTGTATTTTCAGATTTTTCCCCTTTTTCCTTTTACCCCCCCACAAATTGCTTATTCCAAAAAAAAAAGGTGTAACCAAATAAATTTTAATATGATTTTTTTGCGCATTCTTAGTGAATTGGTGAATTCCGTTTACAAACAATATTGTGGAAAAAACGCAACAACAACAACAACGACAACAACAACAATAAAAAGTTATTTGTTTGCTTGAAATTTTTTCACTAGTGAATTTATTCCTTTTTAATTAAATTAAAAATATCTTGCCATATTTATAAAATGTGAATTATTAGCACAATTTTTGGAATTTTCTTTTGTTTTTATAATCATTGAAAAATGAAATGCAAACGTACCAACAATTTTTTTAAACAAAAATTTTTATTTTCATTCAAGTGAAAAAAAAAATATTTATATTGAATTTTAATTTAAGAATAAAAATTTTTTCTGCTTATATTATAGTTGTTTATAAATATTAATTAATAGTAGACAGAAACGGAAAAGAGATATAACAACAAGTAATTCTTTTTGAAAACTAATTATAAAGCAATCACTCGATCTTGTGCCCAAATTTTACTTGAGCTCTGTAATACCACGGACATTTATTTAGATAAATATACGTTGCTTGCTATATCGTATTGATAACTAATATAAATCAATTGGAGTTGATTCGCTTAATACAGGTCGTTCAATACAGATAATTCGTCAAACATAAAATGAATAGTTTTATGGCGAACGTCGGCTTAGGTGAATGTGCGAGCGCTGCACATATACAACATTGTCTTCTCTGTTATTTATACTAATAATAAACAAAATAAAATGAAAAAAAATATTTGACAATTCAGAAGTGGGATTCGACCTCGAATATATATAATTTATATATATTCTCTCTATATATTTATCCACTATATAATTTTGTATAGGATAACAACAAATCGACTTCAATTAGTAAAGAAAACTATTTTGATTCTCGCAATTGTATATAGAGGAATGGGCATATTAGAACCAGTCAGACATACTGATAAGTGCAAGTATCTTGCCAATATCAAACGTGAACATATCGCCGAAGGAATTAAATAATAGGTCGGCTAAAAGCTTAAACCTGATTCTAGATATAAACGCAACAAGTGCTCCGAAGTTTTCTCTCCGAGTGCCGATAGATACGTACTACAGGAGATTTGACAGGGTTCCATGTCGTCCCATAGTTCAGTATCCCGTTAGAACAGATATTAACCTAGATACTTCCAATTGAATTTTATATACCCAGTTGAAATGTTTATTTTTTAAGTATAGGTACCAAGTAGCTCTTGAGAGGCTGCTGAGGATATATAGGCACAACACTTATTTACCTATAGTAAAAATTGTTCGTACATTGAATTATGTCTGTGGCTGGCAGAAGTAGGGATAGAAGCGGGAGGTACCCCTGGTCTGGAAACCATCCCAAAGTTATCTTAACCTTTCTGCTTTGTAAGTTAATATATAGTTGACATTCGTGAACTATTTAAGACGAAAGAGAGACTGCTGAAATAGCTGTAAAATATATAGTTCCCCTTTTCATAAAAGTCCACGCTTGCAGTAAGAGACCAGGCTCTCAGAATGATGAATATACCTGCCGAAAATATTAAAGTGGAATCGCAAAGGTGGTAGGATCAAACTGACATCTTTGAACTGTCAGTGTAAATTCCTGTCCTTTCATTCGTTGTAGTCAGCCCTGCCTCTCAGTCCCCTCTTGGGTAGTTCTGGTGGCGCAGCAATTATCTAAGTATAAGTGAGGCCATAAATTATCCAATATTACATAATATTATTAATTAAAAACATATTTGTGTATCTAGTATATCTAAATATAGTTTTGTACAATATTTTCAAATAATAGATATCCCATTATTTGTCAATTGAGGGCTTTATGCTAATTAAAAAAAAAATTACTTAAGAAATTATTATTATATATCTTCATATCTTCATATATCTGATATATATTTTAATATATTTACATTATGATAAAGCTTAATCCACTCTTATTGTACCCCTTCAGGAAAATGGTGAGTTTATTCCCATTATTCTAATATATAAATTTGGATAAAGCTTACATATTTATGTATCTAGTATATCTAAAAGAGATACTAGAAAAGGATGAGTACTCCCGAGGTAAGGTATGCCTGCTGCAAGAGGCGACTGAGATCTAGTAGACACTACCCGTTACTATTTAGCGTATAAATGGCAATGCTGGAGTTTCATTTGTTGTAACTTTGTTATACAATATAATTTGAGTTGAAGAAACTTACAGTTTAATTGTTGAGAAGCTCGTGTCTTAAATCGAGTATCATGACAGCTCTAAAAGTCTGCAAGTCTTTCAGTTTGGTATGTAGGTATTTGTTACAAATCAAGTACATTGGCAATTTATATATTGAAACTGATTGGCGTTTGGCATGTTATAAATATACCAATATTTCTTTTATAAACATATGCCTGACTTCTGAACATTGTAGTAATACATCTATTTGTTGTTATATAACAATCTTTTCAATTCGGTTCAGGAATGGGAGCCTAGACGCAGGTTGTACGAGAAGCATGTGGCATAGATGGCCAAGAAAGCTCTCAGAAGAAGAGTGGGTGTTTTAGTTCGTATACTACAAAGTAGGAGTCGGACACACCATTCCGGCGATAGCTGCTTTGATGGTGCATAAAGCATTCTACCTCCTCACTAACAAAAAGAAAATATAACGATCTTTAAAATTTCAGGTCCTTATTGTGTCAAAACAGGTCAGCAAGGAAAAGATTTTGATTAAATTCTAAAAACAATTTTAATATTAGTTAATAAAAAGTTACTTGTAGAGCTTAGTTTCTTCATAGAATTTCTAAGCTTTGGTAAAGCACGTAGTCCTCTGCGTGACATCAACATTGCAAATATAATATAGCGACATATTTTTATCTCATTTAATATGTTACAAAATTCCTTATTTGGTTCCATAATTTTCCATAATAATGATATAAATTATAAGAAAATGTGACATACTTAAATGCAAGCATAATTACACAAGCACACAAACTGGTAAGGCCTTCCGCATAAAGACATACTGGAGCTTGTAGAATTGCGAAGGAATTTCTGTTGACAAAAAAAAGGGTTACATGGAAAATGAGTTATGGCACTGCTACCCTCTCTTCAACTCTTTCGTGGTACTGAAATATAATTTATGTGTAATTTTCAAATTTCCTTATTTTATTTCGAAAGGATACAAAACATAACATGGAAGACATGGAAGACAGTGAAAATTTGCCTGAAGAGTTGGAACAGTTAAAAATGTCCTTGAATTTGTTACTGCATATTTTAGTGGCAACAACTGAAAGAGTTGAAAGGGTTGACAACGCCACTAAAACGACCGCACAACAAATATGGTAAAGCCTTTCTTGTCTTTCCTTTCCTTGCCATGCCTTGCCTTGGCTTGCCTTGCCGTACCGTGCCTTGCCAAACTGTACCACTGTACCACTGTACCAGCACAACAAGGATAATAAAGACAAAACAAATTGTAATGAATTGTTTCAAATTCATTTTTTCTGCTTTGGAAAATAAGATAAATACCAACTAAAAAACTAAAAAGAAGAAGTGCCGCTGGGTTAGACAAAGTGAAAGTCTTAAAATGGGTGAAAATGTTAACAATCCAATAAAAAAATTTATAAAACAAATACTAGAAAGCTAAAAAGGGAGACAACTAGAGAATAGAGGGTAGGAAATAGGGAAAATTCTATAAATTTAAATGAAGGTGATTTGTGAGGATGGCTTACACATATAAAATCAGCTTTTTTCATTTTGCACAAGGATTTGCGAAATGAAAAATTATTTTGACCCAACAAAAAATGTGCAAACAAATTAACTGGAAAAACAAAAGTTGGCTAATTTAAACGTTTAAAAATTAAATTAAATTCAAATGAAATACCAGGCCTGGCTTTGTTCTTTTTTGATCTTTAAAAGGATATTAGCCTGCATATTTGCGCATCAATGCTGCAAAATGTGCCAACAGGACAATTCGAAAAAAGAAAAAAAAAAAAAAAAGAAAAAGAACAAAAAAATTGTTGGAAAAGAAGAAAAATATTAGGTTTTATGACGTAAATGACATAATTTTATGTTACAACAACTCATAAATCCAACAAATGAATGTGCAAAATGAAAAAATAAATAAATAGAAAGGACATTCGGTCACTTGAGTTCACTTATTCATGCAGAGTGAGTAATAAATTTTGTGTTATATTTTTTTTTGCTTCTAATTTTTTCTGCTTTCATTTTTACAAATTGTTGCTATTCATTTTGCAGTTCTAGTTTCAAAGCATTATTAGCCTTTTTGGGTTAAGCAAAGTAGTGGTGCGCCAGGAGTAAAAGCTTGCACTGGTGGGTGACATCACGTTGCACGAAAGTAAAAAACATCAACAATAAAAGGATATAAAACTACAAAAATAAATACACGCGGAGGCATAATAAAAATCCTCAGCCATAAAGTATAATTTTAGTACGTTTAGTATGTCGAGAAATTTGTGGAGCGATTCTATTCCATTTTTAAACCATTTTTTACAAAGCCATTTTTATGCGGGTTTAGGCGTCTGCGACAAAATGACTATATAAGCTATTTTTACTGCCCATCAGTCTGTGGATTTGTATATTTTTTTTAACAGGTTGGAGTGCACTAAAGTTTATAAATTGCAAAAAAAAAAAAACAAAAACATTTTATTTGTTTAATTCAATACTACAAAGTAAATCCATATTGCCTTATCACAATTATGGAGTTGCTTCAGTACTTTCCAATTAATTGTTTTAATAGATAATCTAATTAAATTATGTTGAAGCTATCTGAACCAGTGTACTTGAGCACTTTTACTCTTTCTTAACTCGAGGTATTTTCAAAACCCCTCTTTACGCCTTGACTGGATTATTGTTTATCACTTCATCAGACTAAGCAATAAATGACCGCAGATCTGCATACCTCCCGAAAAGCCTGTAACCATTCTGAGATATGATAACGCGATGTTGGTAAGTCTGTCAGTTTTCGCAAATAATTTCAGAGCTGTATCCTTTATGTATTTTTTGATGGGATCAATCTTGTGGTCCTTGAGGATGTCTTCCGTTCTAATGTACTATGGTACTTTTAAAAGTCTTCTCAGAGTCTGGCTTTGTGCAATTACTAGCTGACGAATAATAGTGTTTGAGGCGTTGCTAAACGCTACACATCCATATAGAAGTGACGGACGAAATATTTGGTTATATATCAGTTTCCTGTTCTTAGCATTGAGATTTTCATTTCTAAATAGCGGTTGGAGGTGATGAAGAATTTTGGCAGATCTAATTTTTTTCAGTTGAACATGTGTAAGCCATGTGAATCGTTTGTCCAACGTCATGACAATCTAATGTTTACAATTCAATTCAAAATAAGGCGTCATCAACATAATCGTAAGGATTTATAGTTAAAACAGTTAACAGCAACGTTATTAAATTTTGAAAATTAAAGGTTTCATAAGAAATTAAACTCATTAAAACATCGGTTAAAAATTTCCAAAACAAAGTTTGTAATGAACCTATTCACCGCCGTTGATAGCTGGGATAGTTCAGGGTCTCTCAGGGGTGTTATAAGAATATTTTTTGTAACCCTAAGTTTGTCGTAATAACTTTTCCAAAATACTTGAAAGTGCAATACAATTCCAAATATGATTGTTTAAGGGAACTTACTTTAGATTGTTTAGATTAGATTAGATTTTATTACACCTGCGAGGGTGTTGATTAAATATAGATGAGACTCAAAAGTAAAAAGCTTCTATGCAATATAAGTTTAATATAAAGACAGAAGGATATGTTAGTTCTCACTTTTGGGGACCAGTGCATGTATGGTATACTATATAGAAATGTGAGTAAATATTAGATATATTAGAATTCTATAGAAATTTGTTTGCTATTAATATTTACTATTAAATTTTAGCTTTTGTGATCATATTTTAATATCTTATAAATTTTTCGCTTTAATGTTATATTAAAATTATTATCTGAAGTGTGAAATTCAGGATAATGGAAGTAAAACGTGTGACTCTTAAGTGAATTGAATTATTTTTATAAATATGGGGAATAATAAAATTGCAACTTAAAGAAACTTGGATTAACGCAGGAAGATGTCTAAAATCAAAATCAAATCAAATAAAATAAAATAAAATTAAATACAGTAAAGTTCTTTGAAAACGCGACCTAAATAAATAAACTAACATAACAAACATTCAACAAATACGAATAATACAAAAGGATAACTTTGAATATCTGGTTAAACCCTTTAATGCTAAACTAAATAAAAAATAAATAAAATCCGACAACTCAAAATAACTATGCTTCAGTTCAATTCAAGCCAATGCGTAAAGGTTAAACCAATTCTCAGAGTTAAAGTATCTAAGCTCAGAAAATACTTTGCCTTGGCAACAACTCAGCCTTGCCAGATACAAAGGAACATTCGTACATTGTTATTTGCTTACTAGGAAGCTAGTTTTGTTTTATTGTATACGATGGCAAAGTCTTTGCAGTCCTTATTGGATATGATTCGCTTCTGTATGGTTTTGAAGCTAAAAATGTAAAGCGTGCAAATCCAGATTTACATTGTCTTGTCCTTCGCCCATAGCCCATCTCCCATAGCCCATAGCCCATAGCCCATCGCATATCGCCCATCGTCTATCGCTCTTTCAGCGCAATATGCTGCGTAACCAATTGCTATCACGATGTTCGTGGCAAATGTTTCAATATCCTTTTTTGTTTGCAATATTTTTCTTTCATTTTTTTCCTTTTGATAATGCTCTGGCATTACTTTTAACTTCGCCCTTTTCCCTAACATTGATTCTTATCGTTATCCTTGGCATGTTCTTTAAATTATGTTGAGTGAATTTACTACTTTGTTGCGTATTTTGTGGTACATGAATTGGAGCTTGTAGGCGTAGAAACTTACGCTGGTTGCTGGTGGTTTTCTATTTGCATTAATTTGGCTAAGTGTAAAGATCATATCCTTATAGATTTTTCGCAAGCGATATGAGCTAATTTGGTTGAGTCACTCGTTTGGAAATGTAGCTTTCTGTATTTAATTGAATAAATTAGCACAAAATGTAATTTGCAGCTTATTTATGCGGTGAAGATTTAAACTGTAAATACAAAAATAAAGAGAAGAAATTTTATATAAACCAAGAAAGGAAATCTACGTCGAGTGCAGATATTGAGAAACTGATTTTTGATTTAAATTGAAGTTATTGCGATTAGAATACAGAATTCAGAATTTTTAATAGAAATTCTAAAAATTATATGTAATTAGATTATTATTTAATTATATAATTAGATAAAATTTTTCATTTAAATCATTTTTGAAAAAACACAAAGGAATTCCTAAAATAATTTTCGTAAATTACAATTTCAACTTTAAGAAGAAGTCAAAGTAACTTCAGCTTTTACTTTAATTAACTATATTTGTAATTGTAGCTTCCTTATCTTCTTTAGCTAGTGTAATCAGAATCAAAGGTATGTGATGAAGATGAAATGTATCTGCACACTATCTTCCATCACTTTCAAACAGTATTTAGTACTTTCAGTAGAATAATTCTGTTAACAAAATCTGCATTCATTAAAAAGAAATTTTAAGTTTTGAATAAGTTTCTCTTCCTTGCTTCTTTCACTTTGCGTCCGATTCCTCACTCATGATTTTCCTCACTTTTCATAATTTCATTTCTCTATATACGATTTTGTTAACATATTTTTGTGAATCTTTTTTGCTTAATAAATTTGTTTCCTTTTGCATCTTGTAGTGTAAGTCGCACTTAAATTCATTTAAATTTACACTTAACACTAAAGTAAGAAAACAAAGCACATACTTTATGCTCTCATACGCTTCCTTGGTCATACATCATCGTACATGACGTATGTTGTGATCCTTCTGCCAACATTGCGCCACCAGACGCACTATGTGTATGTATGTGTGTTGTTGCTGTTATTTTGAACGATAAAAATCTAAAGGATTCATGTAATCGCCGTCATTACAAGAAACAGAAACAGAAACAGGAACAAAAGTTCAGTTTAGTGTACTTAACTTCCGTTTGAAACAAGTAAATACACTTGTACATTAACACATCACACACACACACACACACAGGCATACCTTCACAGCCAAATGATTGCACCTTTAGCATACAAATATCCTAGACATACGCACACACACACACACATAGCATATGTACACATACGGCTTAGTGGAAAGTTGGTTTACACCGAAAGTTGGTTGGCATGTGTTAGTTTGTAAATTGGGGAAAAAAAGCACGCGCTTATGTGTAAAGTGTATCCTTTTGTCGGCTTGAAAAGTAGAGAATTTATTACCGGACAATTTTCTGAAAAAAGGTGTGAAGCTATGGATTTGGTTTCGGCTATCCTAGGGAAACTAGGAAAAAATATTTTAACTTAATCCTGCAACTTATGCTGAAAAGAAACGTTGTAATCAAAATTTGTAAAGAATACTGCAGGTTGAGGTGGATGAGAGATAGTGAGATAGTGCATTAGTCTGAGTGAAATAAAACTACTTGAAAGGCCAGAAGTGTAAGTTTTCAACAGATCACACAATTTTATATTAAAGTAATAGAAAACTTTTAAAAATTTTAATGAAAAGCAGAAACAAAACATGTACATTGAATAGACTATTCATAGTCCAAATAGTATTCCTTCATCAACTCATTATATATAATATTTAGTAAGAAGTCTTTAACTTTTTTGCAGACGCCGATGGGTCCGGAAACTCTGTTCATTTATGGCAAGTGTTCGTTTAGAAGAACGTATTTTGTATGTTACAAAAAAATTCAACTCTAGTTACTCTAGAGCAACTCTATACTAACTAAAGGCATTGTGATAATCCATCAATTCAAGCACTTACTGGTCAGGGACGTCTACAGAGACCTAATTAGGTGATATTGAAAATATAAATGAAAAAAACAAAATCCAAAATAGTCCAGACTATCGACCATAGTGTGACTTTTGTCCACTAATTTAACTACTTACTGGTTAGGAACGAGATCCATTTAAAGGGATATTGAACTTATAAATGAAAAAAACAAAAACAAAATACTACTGACTGGATTTTGAAACCATAGTCTGCCTTCAGCCACTAATTAAAGTACTTACTGATCTGGGACGTACACAGAGACCCATTTAAGGGATTGTCAGATATAAATGAAAACAAAAAACCAAAATCAAAAGACTATTGAGTTAAATTGAAAACCATAGTGTGCCTTTATCTACTCATTATATGTATATTATACAATAAAAAATCTTTAGCTTGTTTTTGTGGATACGACTGTATCAAAGATTGTGATGTCTGACTATTTAAGACAAAGTGTTTTACATGTTATCTGAAAACTATTAACTTTAACTATGTATTCAGAAATCCATATAAACGAGAAAGTGATATCAAATATATCAAAAGCACCACTAAAAAATAATGTTATACTATTTTTACTTTTTTTACTTCTTCTTTATTCAACATTCGCTCTTGAAAGTATCTGAAATATCAGAAATCCCTTGTGCTTAAAACTTTAATATAATTATATAGATATCCATTTAAGGAAATTTTTTTGAAAACAAATTGAAAGTTAATATGAAAATTAATGACTTGATTTAACCTTGTTATATTTAGTTAGTTAGTGTAAAATTATCCAAAATTGTTCAATGGTGGGGGTTTAGCCTAGTAGCTTCTTCTACGGTTTATGAAATATGATTTTCCGTTATAAAAGTTGTTGATAAACTACCAACAAGCAAAAAACATTCAAAGCATTGACATTATTAAGCGCATAAAAATTCAACGGCTTCGTTGGCTTGGTCATATGCAAATGGTAGAAAGTGCTCCGTCTAGAAAGGTATTTGATTCGGTACTCGCAGGTGAAAAACGCGGTAGAAGGCGTCTGCATCTTCGATGGAAGGACCAGGTGACCAACGATTAGGGGGCGCTCGGTACTACTAACTGGCGACAGTAAGCAACTAATCGGGCTGACTGGTGGAGGCTACTCGACGCGGCCATGGACGACTCACGTCTGTATTGGACAACTAAGTAAGTAAGTAGTTATTGATAAAATGATAGAAAGGGGGTAATATAGTGAATTAAACAGAGTTTTTCGCCTTTCACTTTTGGAAGTTTTACACGTCTAATTACTTTTTATTAATATTTCGGATTTTTATTTTTTTTTTTAGAAAGGGCAGATAAACTGTTTTCAAAGACTAATTATAAATAAAAAATATTTTCGATAGTACCGTTTTTTGTATGTCTATCCTTAGAACAATTTCGTCTTTCATTTTTCAATAATAATGCAGTTAGTGTTTAATTTAAGTGTTGTAAGTAACTTAGCTTATGTCCTTAAAACGCGAGGCACACGAATACTCGTATCGACCTCCTTACAGGCATATTGTTAAATATATTTTAACACCTTGTTCTGAAAGGAAAGTGAAGTATGTGCTAAAAAAAACACCTCGCATGTTCGCATTTATGTTTTGCATATGTTTTCCGCCTGGTGTAGATGAGAGTACATGAGTCTTGAAATAAACTTCACTACATGAATACTTTCTTTTTGATGCCTGCTACATAGATACACAGATCCATACATACATGCATATTCGTATACGCTAAACAGATAAACGCCTCAATTGCTGTGTACACTGAAAGTGAGAAATGCTTAATCCCCCAAGCGTCGGTACAATGTTAATTTTGAAATTGATTTGTTATTCATGGCGTTGACTTATAGGGTTCACATTGGTAATGTGTGAATATAGATATTGATATGCAGTGAAACATGGGTAATAAAAAAGTGGAAACATGTTATATACTGCCGGCTTATGCACAAAGGTAACATTAAGTTTTAATAATGTATTGAGAAGTTTGTCGAAGACAAATGCCTAACTGCCACGTTGGTGGGTTGAAGTTCTGAAAGTAATATACTTTCAAGATACTCGTATAGCTCGTAGGCGATTGGAAAATTTTATATGCAACTTAATGCTACGTAAGCTTAAAATATGAAAACAGTAAAAATAGATTACAGATTGATAGATTTGTAGCTAGAAATTTATTGCTTTAATGTTTGAATATTCAAGATTGAAGAGGTAAAGTTTTCAGCAATTTTAAATTGAATGAAAATATACGATATTTATATAGACGAACTCAAATTAATTGTCTTTATTAGTTAGTTTTAATTAAATTAGTTAGTTAAATAAAGTCATACAAAAGTTATGAGCACCTGTAATATTAGGTAATATAAAAGTGCCTGCCCTTTTTTGTCATTAAATGGTATTGGTATGCATATATCTGGCAACACTGATTCGATTTTATGAAAAAAATATGTATTTGAAAGGTGATATTCTGGGTTATATTTCATTTGAAGGTAGTTGTGTATAAAAAGTTATAATGATTTAAAAATGCGTTAAATATCTAAAGAACTTCGCAGTATGATGCTTTATTGTTATAAAAAAGGTGAAACTGTCGCAAAAAAAATGCGGAAAAATTTGTGTGATTTATGGATTTGATCATAAGGGTGAACGCCAGACCCTAGATTTGCTCGACTCCTTTCCGAAAAATTTGATATCAGAGATGCACCTTGCTCTAGGCAGCCAATCACTAAAAACAGTGTGTGCAATTCTGCAACTGGTGGATTAAAACTGACACCTAAGCTATTAAAAGATAAAGGAGTCGCTAAACATCAACATTTATCAAGTTTGAAACGTTTAAAAAATATAGGCTATGCAAAGACTCGATGTTTAGGTACCACACGCATTAATGCAAAGAAATTTGATTAGTCAAATTAGTATCAAATTAGTATCGCTAATGTAACGCAATGCCGTCAAACCATTTTTGAAGCGAATCATTAAAGATGATAAAAAATAGTTTAAATATGAGTATATTCAATGCAAGCGATCTTGGTCAAAAGCCTATAACCCTTCACATATGACTTTAAAGCCGGGATTAAGGACAACAAGCTTATTTTGAGTTTATTTTGACAATGAGCTACTTCGATAGTGAATTCTATTGCTCACGACTCGACCGAAAGAGTCAATGAAAAACGAATAGCATTAACCAACAGAAAAGAAGTTGTATTCCATTATTACAATGCCAGGCCACACACATCTTTGATGGCTCGGCACAAATAGACGGATTTTGATATACGAAGTTTTGATGTATCGTGGACCTTGTACCATCTGACTTCCATTTATTGTAGTTTCTTAATGGTAAAAGATTGATTTACCGAAGAGCCATACAAACTTCTTTAATGGCTCGGCACAAATAGACGGAATTTGGTTGGAAAGTTTTGATGTATACACCGTATATCGTAAATTTTGCACCATCTGACTTCCATTTGTTGTAGTTTCTAAATGGTAAAAGATTGATTTACCGAAGCGCCGTAGAAGTTCTATACCGATAGAATTAGGAATCTAATCGAAAAATTACAAAATGCATAAATAATAATGACCAATAATAGGTGATTGAAATTAATTTTCGACACAGAAAATTATTGTGCAAATAATACCTTCAAGTGTGCTATTAGTGCCTTCGAAGCTTTTCTATAGCACATTTTTATTACTAACTTTCTCTTACTTTCTCTAATTTTTTAAATTCCTTTATAAATTTTCATATTACTTAAGTTTAAATAAAGCATTTATAAACTTACTTTTACGTCATTAACTATTTATAGAATTTATTTCTATAGTTTTGTGTATATACGAGTATATGTTCATATAGTGACTTTCAAAGCTTTTTAATTACTGAAAACTCCAAAGTTAGTATGATACCACATTTGATATGCAAAATTTAAGATAAAACATGAAAGTTTACTAACACATTTTTCTGTTATGTGGTGGAAAAAGTTTCAAATAATTTCTCTGCGTTTATTTCGAATCAAAATATTAACCTTAAAACCGCATGCATATTAAATACTTATTCCCAGATCTTTGCAAATTACATGCTCATAGCAAAGCCACTTTTTACAAGTGGGCACCACTTCCAGTCGTATGTTGAATTTCGTCCCAAACATAAGCCATCAGTTAACTCAGAAAATGAGTACTAAAGCGGCACAGAATCAGGAACGCATTTGAATCATTTGTAGTGAACACTAACATATCAACGGAGAACTGACCACAGTAAATACTGAGCGCTTGAGGCAGCACTTTGCAGTGGCAAACTGACTTAGAACTCTGTGACTTTGGTGTTTATATCTAAACATGTATGTACATCTATATCTATATCTGATACTAACATATATGCATGCATTTGCTGTCATCAACGCCCTCGTAAGCAATGTGTACCTTTACATTTCACTTGTATGCATATCCTTAGGTCACCTACCTTCAGATACTTACATTAACTGACATGGAGCAGTACACACAGGAATTCTGCATTCTCGAATGTAGGTGTTCATAATTGTATTTGTGTTGGCAAATATCACATCCTTCCAAAGTGCATCGCCTCCGCTCAACCGTGTAAAGTGCTAGATAAACTTATGTAATTTAGAAAAAGGGAATATTTAGGCTTGTTAAAATAAATTTTGAGTCGAGAAAACAGTTTTTAGGAGCATTTTTGTTGTGGCTCATATGCTGCACTTGACAGAGCCGCACATGAATTGATGTTAAAGAGACTTTGATAGTTAAAGTTTATTTTTTATTTTTTATTGTTTTTGTTTTCTTGATTTTGATTAGCAAGAAAAGTATAAGAATTAATCAATGCGTCTTCGTTGCCAAATTACACTATCTCAGCCATTTCCTGGTATTTGTTCAATGCACGTCGGTTAAAATGACATTTTCCTGCAAAAGGATGTGTATTTCACAACTGACACACTTAAAAAGGATGTCAACAGAAAAGGGTAAAACGCAATATGGAATTCTTAGGAAAAGAAATTCATTAGAAAGTCAATTTAAGGTTGCATAGTGTTTAAAGAAAGTCTTTAGTTTTCTTTCTTTCATGACATAAATTAAAATTGTAAATGCAGCAAAAGTTATGAGAAAACTTTGTTCTCTGTTTTTCAGAAGCGTTCAGAAAAATTATGCTGGCAATATAATATAGAAAAATGGAATGGAATGAAATTCTTAAGTTTTAAACTCGGTATTTTCTTCTGCACTTCAAATTAAACTTAAAAAGGTATAAAATTCCTTTAAATGTACTCCTATATTCATGTCATAGACGAAATAATATAGGAGAATAATGAACTTGAAATATATCAGTTATCGTGTCTTAAATTCTAATAAAGCAATTGATATTATATGTTATATCATTATGACACAATATAGAAAGTTTTATTCCTTATTTTGTTACGGGAATAAAAATTCTATTTCGGATAGATTACAATACATCGGCTTATAAGCCCGTAGGATAACCAATAAAACAACAACAAAATTCGACTTCCTTCATAACCGTACGCTTCTTTAAGAGAAATACAATCATTCCAGTGGTTCTCTAACATTTCAAGACCTTTTTTGTAGAATGTATCATCTTTGACATAAAAATTTATCTAAAAATATAAAATAGTTTACTATATGGCCATGGTAGTGATCGACATGTGACACGGCACGTTGTTTTGATCAAAGAAGACTTTCTTCTGCTTTACATGGGATGATTGTTTCGCAATTTCTTCTTTCAAATGCACCAACTGTTCCAATTAGCGATCGCTATTGATGATCTGATCTTTTTCAAGATAGTCGACAAACAAAATTTTATACGCACCCCAAAATATGGACACCATAACCTTGTCAGCTGTCTATTGCATTTTTTGGCCGTTTTGGAAGAAATTCGGTTGACGCTGTACAGTTTGCTGACTGCTGAATCGACTATGGAGTAAAGTGTTGACTCCAAGCTTTCAGAATCATTGACATTTAACTGTTTTTGGTCAAGTCTCAGTAATTGTGGGAATTACTTTCACACTTGTAAGCTCTCTCATCGTTTGCATTCTTAAAGACGTCAGTTATCTTTTATAAATTCACTTCACAGTTTGCAATAATTATGTTGATTATGTTGATTCTATTGATGCTTTTTTATTCGAGTATCATTGGTGATTGAACGGCTCTACCGTTTGTCTTGGTGAAGCAGAGTTCAGATAGCATATATCAAGCTGAACTTTAGATTCCATTGTGCTGAAAATATAGAAAGAAGCGTCACTAAAACAATTATGATTAAATAACATAAACTCAGCTTGTGATTTTAATCATATTTAAGTATCTAAAATATGGTTAGAGAGACCTTTTAATTCATATAGTATCGACAATAATATTGTAAAAAGGTTTTTATATGCCTTATAATTATTTATATTAGTAGGAAGTGTAGTGTAGTAGTATAGTGTAGTAGTGTAGTATTGTAGTGTAGTATTGTAGTGTAGTAGTGTAGTGTAATATTGTAGTGTAGTGTAGTAGCGTAGTGTAGTGTAGTAGTGTATTGTAGTGTAGTAGTCGTTTTTATTGAAAAATTTTGGAAAAGCTAGTATATTTTTTTCACTGCTAACCTTAACCTAATTTCATTAATTGAAATAAAAATAATGCAATAAAAGGTCTCAATTAAATCAAAAATCTTCATTCGATTTCGTTGAGTGCAGAGGATTGTCCCTCCTCATCCTTAAGTACATAGGTATGTATGTCACAAAAGTAAACAAGCAGGACGAGCTCGAAAATTTACTTCCGTAGTTGAATCTGCTTAAATTGCACAACAAATAATGATTGCTTTTGTTGTTGTTGTTGATGATGTTGTTTTTGTTTCCAATTTTGTTGCAAGGAAAAAAATGTCAAACTCATTAGTGTTAAGCACAAGTGTTGAAAAACACACGAAAAGTATTAAAATGTAAAAGTTTAAGAGAATGGCATCATAGCAGCGGCACCTGCGGAGCCACCAACAACAAAATAAATAGAAAAAGCACATATTGTCAGATACACGGTCTTATAAGAAATTTCTTAACAACAACAACAAATACATATAAAAAGCGCAATTACGCTACGCAAAGAAAAAAAAAACAAAAAAATTGCAAAAACAAAACATCAAATGTGCAAAAAAAATTTGCAATAGAAAGCCACCAGGTGTTGAAGGTTAGCAGAATTTGGGCTTAACATATTGTTGTTGTTTTTGTTCCTTTTGTTGGTGTTAGTATTGTTGTTGCCTTAATACGTTTGCTGACCTGCAACTGAAAAGCTGAAGAGCCCGGCTAAGTATGCTTTGTTGACACATGTTTTTTGTGTTTAAACAGAGAAGGAAGAAAAGTAGTTTGCTGCCATTTTGTATTTTTGTATTCTATGGCTTTGCCTGCGTGTTGTTGTTGTTGTGGTGAAAAATATGAATTATTTGTTTCTTTAAATAGCCGGAAGAGGTTATGCAAAAATAGTCGCAATGGCTGGAGTATGCTTTCGCAGCACAGTTGCGTATTCTTTTACCAAATAAAATGCTTTAAGCATACTTGGCTTAAGCTAAAGCCTTTTTCCATTTCTTGATTGTTTGGGCAATGATAACCCAGTATGCAATTTCCTATAAATAGGAAAATAATTCGGAATGGTGTGTCTGATTCCTATTGTGTAATATGTGGATTGAAGCATCACTTGTTTTTCGGGATAACTCCTTTCCGGAACCGCTTCAGTACTACTTTGGGAAGGATCCTTTATTCGTTGGCTAACCATCACGTATGTATTTTGTAGAACCTGCGTCTAGGTTTCCACTCCTGTTGCGATTTGAAAAATCTTCAGATAGCTTTCCGGTTTACTTTAGTTGTCGATGAAAATTATGTGAATTAAGTGATTTTGTTCCAATTATCTGCACGTTTTTTAATTTTTAACTATGAAATTTTTGACAGCGAAGTGATCTACATTCACTTCTAATAATGTTTTTTTTCCATTTTTTTTCCAGTTCAAATAAAATGTGCTCAGCATCGTCCTCATCGATTCCGAAATATATATGCTCTGCTTTTTTAATCCCATTTAGATATTTTTGAAAATTATTCATAATCAGTAAGGAACTGTGTGGCATAGTAGTCAATCTTGTGGAAACTACTTTCTGTGCAAAATTTTACATTCGGTTTGGAATATTTGTTTTCTTCTATATTGAAAACTAGGTCAATTGTTTGGCGATCTCTGCTTCCAGCATTTCCTCCGTTCATGAGCCTGAAGAGTGCGAACAGTATAAGTTGACTATTATTATGTTATTAATAATAATTGCTTAAAAAACAAACTTTTTTTAATAAATGATTAAATATTTTAACATTATGTAAACCTTACTATTAAAGGGTACCCAATCACAGCAGCTAATTGCATTGTGTTAGATTATATGCTGGTACAAGTGAATAAACCAAAACAGAAAGCTAATTTAATAAATATTATACAAATATTATAAATATTATTTGAGAACGGCGCTTACTGGGTCATTGAATGCAAAATAAGACTAAAATAAATCGTAACAATAAGCGTTGACATAAGAACGACACCTTTTGTGCCATGCCGTATGTATGAAAAATGCCTGTTGCAAGGTAGAAATCGTATCCTTATGGAAGAAGGCAACACGCATTTGCCTATACACGTATGTGACCGAAGAAAAATAGTATACCACAGAAAAATATGACAGACGTTTTGTTTTTGTACTCTTTTGTATCCCCATAATAGTCGTAATAATTCCAAATTTTTTGCAGTTAAAATTCCGACTGTGTAGCCAAGTTTAAAGGTGTACAACATGACTTCAACCATAAAGGAAGTGCGGGACTGGCTGCTCAGCATAAGTTGCGTGTAGGCATTAAATTCCATTCCATTAGTAAAACCTTTGTCATGTGCTCAGATTACGTTATATTTTGTTACTTACATTTAGTTGTGTGATTTATATATAAGAGAAATATATGGAAATGTAGAGCCTGTAGAGAAGCAAGACACAGGAATGCAATAACAATTGTAATTTTAAGTGTAAAATGTTTAGTTAAGCTGCGTGTTTCACCAGATCTTATCCAGGTATTATGTGTGCCTGATATGTGCCTGGTATGGAATCGCAGTGTGGATTCGCAGTGCTACGGAAAATTATATAAACAAAAGTGTGAATTATTTTCACTAAATCTGTTGGCAATTATTAAACAAATTTGTTCTGCTGATAACATGATTGCATTCCCAAATCGTGCTGCTAATTTTTGTCGAAATTTATGCTATAACGGATGTCCGCTAATTTAAATGAGTAATTATTTGTGTTTTTTTTAATACAATATAAATTTTGGTGCGTATTAATTTCTTAGCAATGGTTACACAACTTACTAACTACTATCGCTTACTATCGTTTTTACTGTGACTCTGTGGGTGACATGCGGTTACTAAGCACTTTAGTATGTAAATAGTTTCGTCTACACGATTTTAGGTAACATTTCTATTTTCCTATGTGTTTGCATTGCGTTCCTTTCGGTTGCTTTAAATATGCCATCAGGTTTCGTCGTTACACCATGATTTTCAGCCTTTACGTACTTCACCCAAGAATGTACACAACATGTTGCATGTTTGTTACAACAAATAAGTGCATACTGTAGGGTATAAATGTGCTTAAATGTACAAACAAGATATATAAACCTCACGTCATATATCCTAAGCCTTATCTGCAGTTTTCTTTTATGCTAGCCTAAGCACTAGGATAGATGCTAGAGAGTACACAACATACTGCTTGGTTTTCAAAAATAACTGGCAGGAAGGGAAAACTATGTAAAACTATGGAAAAAATAGTAAAAATGAAATCATTTATATCTGTGTTATTGTATTTTTGGGCAATTTCTTTATGATGTTGTGTATGTGTGCGGTAAGGGGGCTGTACGAAATGTTGCCGCCAATCTAAATGTCAACAAACGTCAGTCGACGGCCGCCAGGATAACAACAATACGAATGACACATGCAAGGCAGCTAACATCTGTGTCATATTTTTCTTGTTGCAACAATTATTATTGTTGTTGCTTTGCTATTCCCTCTTGATTGTTCAGTTGCATGCAGTAAATAACATCCTCAACAGCATACATATAATAAGTATATCATAGTTGTTTCAGTGACGGGAATAACTTTAACGGCTGCTGTTGCAACATTTGTAATCCGTTGCGTTTCTGACGTTTCATCCGTGTTTAGTGTATTTGACATATTATCCTAATATTGCTTTTCGTCACTTTGTCATTTTTTGGCGTATTTGCGTGGATTTTTGCTTACTTTTGGTCCATGGGAGTTGCTGGATTTAAGCACTGCAATTTTTGTTGCATATTTGCTTAGAATGGCAACATCGCGCACATTGGAGCACTTGAGTTATGAAGCTACTTTGTGTGTTGTGGCAGAAATCAACAGCAAAAGTAATAAGCTTAAGAAGTGAAGAGTGTTATAAGCTTTATTGAGTATTTCATTGCTTTTGTTACACTTTCCATGCACTTCGATGCAGTCTGCATAAATATATATCACACATATGCAATAATATGTGTAATTTTTTTTTAAAATGAGAAGTGGATCCAGTTCTTCATTTTTTAATGGAATAGGCAATTACTAAAATTACCTTAGCTCATGTTTAAATTTATCTAACTCACTTGAGTGTAGTTCTTTATATTTATTTTTTTTAATAAAACAAAGTTTTAATTCGTAGGCAGGTGAGTAAAATGTAGTAAGGATCGTATCGTCCTAAATTTGCTAATAAAACCTTTTTTTGGATATATTTGAACCAATCGGACGCATTCATAAATGCTATCATCTTGGCAATACTACTGGTAATTTAACTAATGTTTAATTTATACTCTATCCATCTTTTAAGAAAGCTTTTAATGCTCATTTGAGCATACGCTGCATTAAGTTCTGCGGAAATATGTTTGCCAAGTGAACTCAAATAAAATTCTACTTTAAATCATAAATAACACATATTAACATATTAATTAGAATAATACACACTTTTGAAAATAAAATAATAACAAAGAGATAGCGTTACAATATTTTTTGGAGATCTAATAACGTCCTGTACACAAATGTACTAAAATACACTGTCAATTAAAGCAGAGTAAGCAGCCACAGATTTATCTGCAAACTTAAATCCAGAGAACACAAAGACAACAGAAGATAATAAGGCAGAGGACACAAAAATGGAGAACATAAAAACGGACAACACAAAAACCGAGAACAGAAACACGGAGGATATAAATCCAGAAGAAACAACGGAAGACGCAAAAACAGAAGACACAAAAATAATAGTAGATACTAAGGCAGAGGACACAAAAATGGAGAACATAAAAAGAGCAAACACAAAAACCGAGAACAGAAACACGGAGGATATAAATCCAGAAGAAACAACGGAGGACGCAAAAACACAAAATAGATATCTAGAGAATACAAATCCAGAGAGCACTAATCTAAAAGACACTAATCTAAAAGACAGTGATACTTCTTTCGAACAACGCAAAGTACTGAATATTTTTGTTTTTATCATATGATAGAAAACCATAGAAAATCATTTATAAATATATTTGTGATTGAGGGTTCTTCAGATTTAGTGGCAAATTATACTATATTAATATACACGAATGGTAAAAGAATGTTGGTACCAACTAAAATTGAATAAATTAAATGTATATTTTGCAAAATATAGTTTAGTGATTGATTGATTGCATTTCGTTATTTATTCATAAAAATCTGCTAAGTGCATTTTTATGTGTAAATATTGCATTTGAAAGGATCTTTATAAACAGTTTACAAACATATAAGCTCGTGTCGAGCTTAATTCACGTCAACTTATTTATTCCTCAGATTAAATGAAAATGTCCATTCTAGTTTAAACATCTTCCATGCTTTGACGTTTCAATTAAAAATACGTAAAACCCTTAGTCGCAAGAGGACACATCAGCAAATTGTGTTAATAAAACGGAAATTCAAAGATATTTGCTTTAAAAAATCTCGACTGGGTCAAGTGCTTCCAAAGCGCAATAGAAAATGTTGCGTATACGACCTGTTGGTCACATTGTTGTTGGTTATTAATGCATGACATATTTTTATATTTTCCTAAAATTTTTATTATTAATAAAATTATTTGAGGACTTCAGAGAAGTGTGAGAAAATTAATTAATTCATTAATTGACTCTTTTTATTTAAGAATTTTTTTTTAATGTCCTTGACCAATTATTATTTTTTAATTAATATAAAATTATGAACTATTAAGATATTTTCGTTTTAAGTATAATAATATTTTTGCAAAAATAAGAGTGCTTAAACTGTGCTTAAGTAAGGTTTACTTTATCTTCTTCCATTTTGTGCAAGTATTAATTAAACATTTTAATGAAACAAAAACTGTTATTTTATTTAATTTTTAAATTCATTATTTACAAAAGAGTACAAAAAAACAATTTTGGTATAAGAAATAGTTAATGCAGAATATAAACTAAAAAAAAAATTTTAATTTTAAATCCTTTCTTCAATTCAGTGCTTGACTTATTTACTTTGCTGTGGTACCACTTGAGATGATTTATCTTCTGAGTGCGTTTTTATAATTTTTTGCGCTAACAAAGCAGTTAAAAAATGAATTCATATTAATTAACACTAATGAAAATTTTGAAGTATTTATACAGAAAAGTGCAATTTCTTTTTTCGTTTTGCCTTGATATGCTCATGAAGATTGTAGCGGGCTTAGCTGGGTGCTTTTTTTTATTAGGAAATGAGTTACTGTTTTTTGTTTGTCTTGATTTTGTTGTATCTGCACTTTCATAGTTTAATACTTTGTTTAAAGAGCTTTACCAACTCACTATGCACTCTCGTTAGAATTATTTTAAACTAACGCTAATGCATAATAAGCATTTTTCATTATGTACAAACTAACATTTTTTAACTATTGTGCTCAAAAATAAGCTGCTATGAAGTGTTTCCTTTTGAATAAAAGGTTTACTAATAATCAAACAATATAATATATACTAAAAATTTCATTATATTTTTCATTCAGAAAAAGTATTGCTTGGAAAGGCCATTATTATATAGTTTGTAAGTGTCATATATACGTGGTATAACAATAGGTCATTATTTGAGCCGCCACCTTAACTTAATCTGACTTCACTGTCATATTGAAAGGGAAAATCTCATGCGGCTGGAGTACTGGCAAGACTTCCCAGCACTTAGACAAAACAAGGCACAGATAACACCGTTTTTCTACAAAGACAACCTTAAATTCTCAAAATGTAATTTAAGGTTGCTAAGGGGTTTCTTTACAGGTCATTATAGATTGAAATATCATCTTCATAAATTACAATTATCTGCTAATTCGAAATGCAGATAATGCCTCAAAGATGAGGAAACGACCATGCATATACCTTGTGACTGTCCAGCTTCAATAACGCTCAGAAGAAACTTGTTTCATAAGGAACTTCTGTCATCAGAACAGATTAAGAACTCTTCTCTAGATTTAGTTCTGGACTTTATTCATAACGCTTTAATGGACTTTGTGTAATCGATAGTAAAACTGGTACAATAGGACTGTTCTGGTCGCAGTACCGGCTGCTTGGCGATTTCATGTCTAAACTTTTGATAATAAAAAAATAACTGTCATATAATATATAAGATATGTCATATAACATATCTGTGTCAAAGAAATTGAGGCTTCCATAAAGACAAAATTAACTTTTCCCTACTTTAAAGTAAAATGTATTAATACAGAAGAGATACGAGTATCAATCAACAAAAAAAGTAATTTTCAGTTTATCTCAGATTTAGGTTTTGTAGAAACTAAATACATATATTTATTATTTTAAATGTTTTCATTGTTAAATGAAGTTACGTACGAAATTCAATAAATATCTGATAGCGCCTTTACACACTTTAGCACTTTCATGTTCCCTTAAACTTTGCTATTTAAACTTTTCGCTCATGGGAAAGGCTAATAAAATAACTTTTGCCATGAATTATAAATAGCAAAATCCATGTACGAGAATTAAACAGAACGGCATGCAACACTGCACCACAACTTTTTAATTATTGAGCATTGAAACTTTGAACCTTAAATAAACCAACATAACAAAAATAATGACAATAACAACAAGTGTAACAACAACAAGTGTAATTAATAGAAATGAGAAGTACTAACAATAGAACGCAAACAGTTTAAAAGTTTAATAAGAGACTTGTATTTACGCTTAAATGAAAAGGACAAAATGTCATAAATTAGTAACAATCTAACATTATGGAAGCTATAAGCCATAAGCAATAAGTAATAAGCAGTAAGCAGTCGTCCTCAGCCGCCTTCAACTACTAGTACCGCACTTTATTATTACCCACATCGTGAGCACACTTTTCACATAAACGGCAAACAGTTAATAAAAAGTCTTTAAGTGCTACGCAAAAGTTTCAATATAAAACTTCTAAGAGAAAAAGAGAAAAGAGTGTTCAGTAAAAATTCAAAAAAAAACGAAAATGAAAAAAAAATAATGAATGAACATCAAAAAAGAAACTGAAACGCGAAGTTGCATGCCGCTTTGCCAGCTACTACAGTGTTAAAGTAACAAAGGCTGCCACCTGCTGAGCCAAAAGTAATCAACACAATAATGAACGTTCGAGTGCAAAACTATTATTAAAACAGTTATTAATACAGCCACAAGTACTTGGTAACTCTAACACAACCACAGCAGCAGCAGCAGCAGCAGTAGCAGCAGCAATAACAACAACAACTAAGCCACCTGAAAGCACTGTTACCAGTTGTAAACAGTATCAGGAGCAATAATAAAAACAACAACAATGCAAGCAGTAACTGGCAGTACAAGCAGCAGCATTTATGTTAAGGATTATTATTGCCACAAGTCCTTATATCGTACATTTAATCCACAAAACAAAGCACAACACGTATTTGTCTTGCATTAAAAAGGCTTTTTGAGTTATTGCACAAATTTGTAATAACTACCGAGCAACTTTTATGCTTTCCCCCGCATTTATTTACGCAGCCCATAACAGCGCAGCATCTATGAAACTTTATTAAAAAAATATGCGAACTACAACGTCGACTTCATTTGCGGCTTTGACGTATACTACGACTATAAATGGGGATGTGTAAGACTGCGGTTCGGATTGTGACTCTGTGTGTGTGTGTGATTATAGTTACGAGTACACAAAAAAATTTATTTAATCAATCGATTAATGTTAAGCGATTTTTACAGTAACTTAAACGAATTAATTTGTTTCGTGTGAGAGCGCAATTTGCCGGAACTCATACACTCACAGCAACACTCACAGCCACACTCACAGCCACACTCAGAGCCACAATCTTACTCACATTCACAGTCTAAGTCAAAGCCGCGAATGAAGTCGAAGTTGTGTTGTGTGAAAGCGTTTTTATTGGAAATGAAAATGCTCATATTTTACGGCTGATAAATTTTTAAGAATCATTAATAAAATAGTGAGAATGCTTTGAAAATATTTTATATTGCCTGTATCTACGTATGTACACGAGTTATACGAGTTGGCGAAACATTTAAAATATTGTTTTTATTAATACGTATTTTATATATTCGCAACTTAACACGTCGGCGTCTTATTAAAAGGGTTTAAAAGTCTAGAATACTGTAAAAAAGCTATAAAATATCTAATACCATTTTAAGCTTATTTTAATCATTTTCAACATTATAGCCAATGCTAGCCGCTTAACATATATGTTATATGCACAGATAAAAAAATTTAACAACTCATAAAAAATACAGCATGTATTCAACATAAATTTTATTTGTATTTAAAAAAAAAATATATATATTTATATTCAGTAAACAGTATAAAGAACTTTAAAAGAACTTTAACATTTTAAACATTTTAAAGATATACTGTAAATTCAAAAATATATTTACACAACGTTCCAAAATACTATTCAAAGTATATTCAACACTGGCTGTGTTATTTATAAAGCTGATTACTTGGTAATAGTTTGAGGGCCCTATTTGGGGGAGATCTTGAAAGTTGACTTCACTATACGCTTCTATGAACGACATCGAATTATCTGACTCCATCCCTCTGTGCTTCGAAAGCAATATTTAGAATATATTTCTCTCAAGTAAAGAATGGAAAAAAGTAGTTTTCAAGCAAACTACGAGGTAATAATTTTAATGGATAGAGTTACCACTTCATTCAAGGTTAGGTCAGGTTCATAAAGCACATGCTGACAATTGTCAGTATTTCCACTCGGAGGCACATATTCTGATGCCCTCAAAAATTTTGCCAGGAGAGGCGAGTTGCTAATCTTTGTTATGCTTGTTAAATCATTTAGTTTTCCAGATGAAGTTGAGAAGTTCCGATAAGTTTGCTTTCGTTATCTGTTCCAAACTAGTGAAAAATCAATCTCCAAGACATTGAAGTAGCTTTATCTGCAACCCTGAACAGAGACACAGGAAGTGGTTGATAGATTCTATCTCCTCTTCATCTTGGCAGCTACTGTATAATCCATTTGTTGGAACTCGCAACAGTTGGAGCATAGGCGCAATGGCACAGTGCCACGTTAGTACTACAGTAAGTAGACGAACTGCAGGTTCATCCACTTCATTCAATATTCGTATATAAATTTACGTATGCAGGAATTTTGGTTTAGAACCTATTAAAATATTGTAAGTATAAAATATAAATAATATTATACATACTAAAAATGGAAACTAAATTTATAATATAGAGTAAAATAGTAAAATTTTGAGGATAACATAAAACATCTCTTTAGATTGCTTTGTTTATTGCTTTTGCAGACATCGTTGAAATTATAAAACAACACTTAAATATAAGCAAAAACTTTAAAACTTAAGTATGAGCACAGAGATAATATTGAAAGACTTTTTCCGAATAAAATATAAACTAAATACCGTCATTTTACACTAAAGACGAACTTCATTTGTGAAATTTCTAATTTTTTAAATTTAAACAAATCAGTACTTTACTAGTGTAAAGACCATAAACTCTTTAAAAGATGTAATATTTCAGATATGAATACTTATTAAAAGCTATAAAATCAAATTTTTGGTTTTCTTATTATTATATTGAATTATGCTCGTGAAGCCATTCAAAAAAAAAAACTCTTAAGCCTCCTATATCAGTTAGCTTAAGGTTTATTTTGCACTTAAGGATCTTAAAGGATGATATAATGTAAGTTAGATGAAACTTTGATTCCATGAGAGCTTAGTCGCTTAGTCTGTTTTACTTATCAAAATAAAGTGCTTTCAATTTGACAAAAGGTTGTTGATATCTCAAATATATTTTTTCGTACTTCATTGCTTTGATTATATTTTCGATTAATTTATACATCAATTGGCTACATTGATTTTCCGCAAATAATTCGCAACACCTAAACACATACCGCAAACAGAGAAGAAGGCGAACTCAAATAAACTCCGACACGAAACCAATGAAATTAGCCGTTATCGTTTACATTAACATTACTTATTGTTGTAATATTCTTTTGTATTCTCCTCAAATATGAACATTTGAAATACAAACAACGAAACATAACCTTACTTTCCACAATTAGACAGACAAAGATACACGCTCACACCAACCTACAATCCAACAAACATGCATGGGTGAACTGATATGGCCAAATAAGCGACCACAAATTAAATGTTGTTAACAGCATAGACATCCTTTAAGAGTTACGGTTTACACGTTGTCTTATTTGCTGTTTTCATCCTTAAGCGGTATATTTACTTATGTATTTAAGTGTTTGTTTGCCTGTCCGTCCATGCCGCTCGTATTTGTACTTTGTTGTCGTGTTTGTTATCGGCTCATTTAACCTATTTTGGTCCGTTTGCCGGTTTGTTTGTAGAGAAGAATGAGAGCGTTCCTACCGCGTTGACTGGCTGTCAGTACCAGTGTACGTTTATCAGCCGCTCATGACTGCCTACCAAATTGGTTCTTCATGAAGTTTTCTTCTTTGTTTTATGTAATACGAGCTTACGAGCATAAGAATTTGATATTTTCTATGCGATAACAAAACAAGTACGTTTCAGGCAACAAAAAGTTAAACTTTTCAGCTGACGAATCTATTCTTTTTTGCTAAAATAAGGTATCGCTTTAGTTAGTGTAACGTGCACGTATCCTGCGGCAAATAACTTTTCAACAGGAAGTCAAAGCTTTAACGCGATTTACGGCGTTGTGTTCGCTGTAGTAGTTGTACGAGTAGCAGCGCAGCAGTTCCCATATGTGCATCCAGTGAGGAACTCAAACCAACGATGCTAGTAGCTCTGATTTCGACAGAGAGTTTGTTTATCGGACTAACACACTAACATTATCACACATACACATATATATTTATATATATATACGCTTGATACAGAGTCACATAATATGTTTATATGCTAACTTTGGCAAAACGACTAAAGTAATCAGGAAAACAAAACAGGAAGCGCCCAGGCAAAACAGGATATCTTAATGAAGTATCGATTTCTTATGCAGTAGTAGTGGGTGAAAACCGAAGCTAATGTCGGAGTTGTAGAAGTATTGCAGCATTTTAATGGGTTTAAGTAATGAGTTAAGGTATGTAATGGGTTTGTGTCAGTCGGTTCACTGCTATGCGGTTCATTTTCCAATGTTAGCGCCCTATCAAGTTCCCTCGGGTCATGTAAGACATTTCTGCAACCATTGTTATTGCCTTCTCTATGTGTTGTTGGTCTTTTTGTTGAGCGCTTCTACGGTATTTGGAAATTTGTTTTGTTATATTCTTTCATTTTCTATTGCTTTCCTTTTACAAAATCAGAAATTAGTTTTTGGCCTTATTAGTGGTTAACATAAATAAGCATGTCTGGCTGGCAGGGTGTTGGCATTGTCTGTTTACCCCGCAGAATTACAAATTATTTCGTGATGTGCTTGCGAAATTTCCAAATTTCCAAATTCTATCAACGCAAAATCAAATCAAATCGCATTCCAACAAAAGAATTTGTATTAAACGAATTTGTGATTAATCTAAATGACTTTTCTCCGTAGCTCAGCAATCGATATTTGTTATTGCAATATTAAAAAGTAAATCGAGAGTATTGTAAATGTACTTATTAGAATTGCTGAATTCAGTATGATGCATACACAGCAATTAAACTTTTTAAATTAAAATTGAAATTAAACTAAAATCACGAAAATCGCAACTGAGTAATGAGTGCAATTATAGTAATATATAACGTTTCGAAATTCTTCCTCACAAATTTCCTTACAAAGTATATACGAGTATATAAGGAAAATTAACAATGCAAATAATAGATTTTCGCACCTACATCCACATTTCTGAATTTCTTATCTTATTTTGATAAAACTCAACTGCATCAACTGCATCGGAATCTGTTCAAATTGCATAGAAATAAGCAGCGATTTTTTTTCGTTCTATACAAAGGAACGCATCCAGCATAATTTACGTATTGAAATACAGTGAAAAATGCAAGAAAAATAATATTTTAAGCACACACCCGCATATAAACGTAAATGCATAAAAATTGTAAAGCGTAAAATTTTGCAAAATGACTCAAAAGGGAATCATAATTCATCATAAATCATAAATCAGCGAAAGGATCTGCGCATTACTGTAACATTTACTCACACACTCGCACACAAACACCATATGTGTGAGCTCAAGCAAATGTTTTATATGGATCTTCTCAGAAATAGGTTATATGTAGGGCATATATGCAAATATTCAAAACAGATTCGTGTATGTACATATGTGTATATGTGTATGTGCATTGCTACATGAGTATTAGTTAGTAGAACATAAAAAGGATATGAAAAAAAGTGCTGCATTAAAGCATTAAAAGCGGGAATGCTTACAAATATGCGCTTGGAGATTTTGGAAAAAAAGTTGGAAAAAATGTTTTTAGTTAATATGTATTAGTTTAAGTGCACATAAAAAAAATGGTGGGTACAAATACATACATATGCATATGTATCAAAATATATTTTTTGATTTAGTCATGCTTGTATAGTCGAAATTTAAATATTCTTTAAGACAAATAAAATAGAGTTTGCTAAATATTTAATTACTAAATTACCATATTATAATAATCAATTATTTTCTATATATCAACGAAATGATTCTGAATTTTGGAGCGCAGATATGCGTCAACATCCATCGATAAAATTAGACATTTTTAAAAATATGGGCTGGTACTATGAATATTCGTCTTCCTTATAAGAAGTTTTGGACATTGATGAAACATCTGTGTGACTAGTTTGTCTACTAAGAGATAGAAAAAACGTTATAGAATGTGTCCATGGATTATACATATGTATGTAGTCTAATATGTTCTTCACTTGATTTAAAAGCTGAAGCAAACTTAATAAACTCTTTTGTTATAAGAGCGTGAATAGTAAACTAAATCTTTTCACGTTCTGCATTACTAATGTAATGCAATGTAATGTTGAGCCTTTTCCGAGTTAGTGCATCTGCGTACTTTTACTCTTTGATAGCAGAGTCCCACCCATCTCACTAACTAATTTGAGTATTTCTCATAATCTTCGTGATTATTCAATGACTGATCTAAAATCTAAGTACCGCCCCGTGTGGTTAGTGATTATTCTGAGATTAAATAGTACTAAGGAGGACAGCCAGTCGGTTTTCACATATAGCTTTAGAGCCCTGTCCCATATGTATTTTTTGACCGGATCTATTTTAAGGTCTCATTCGTGCGGATGTACCATGACACTGTAGTATATTTTTATAAGTTATATTAAGATTAATTAATGTTAAATAAGTTTCCGCTCTCTTAGCGAAAATACATTGAAATTTATATGTAAATATTATAGTAATATATAAAAAACGCAAAATCTAAAAAAGCCTATCACAAACGACTAAAGAAAAACTGGTTGTAGTAGAAAGACCAAGAAATTTAACCAATGATGCATACACATGGGCGTACACAGGTAGGGGCAGGTGGGTGGGTTGCTCGCCCGCTCTAGATTTCTAATGTTAATACATATAGTGTAAAAATAATAAATAAATCTCATTTATAATTTTTGACAAAAAGTAATCAAGTTGCTTTTGATTTTTTAAAAACATTTGTCAATATTATTATTAGAATTTTTTAGTGAAAATATTTCTTATAAACCTTTTTGATAACGGATCACAAATCATTTCCAAACAGAAAACTAAAAATGTTTTACAAGCTTTTGAAAGATATTCTTGACGGCTATGAGCGAAACATGGAGTTGTTGGTAACAGCGGCAGGTGTAGGATGGCATATCTTAAGATCTAACCCTTTGAATAGTGCTGGTACGGGTTTTGCACCATGCTTCACATCATGTATATTTGTTAGTGGTGTCCTAATGCTGCTAACCAGTCTCACCTGCAAATGGATCAAGTTGTATCGTGTGTCAACTTTGGATGTTAATTGGAGAATTTTGATTTACTGGACACAAGCCATAGCAATTTTTATTGTGTGCAGCTATTGCTTTTCTTTATACTGTTATTTATTCTTGGTCGATGAAATAACATACAAGTGGTCATATCTGTTTTTTTGGAAGCGCATAAAAATTGTCAAAGGAAAACATCCATCCTACTTGGGTTACCTTATTTTGTTGTGCCTTGGCTTGGGTGGAATTCGCAAAAGCGGTATTTGTGACATTCTTTGGTCTTATTTTCAAAAACAACAATGCGGTAAGTATGTATGTAATATAAAAAGATATGTAGGAAAACTTTACTACTTTACTTATATAATATTCATATTTAACATAGTTTTTATGTTTGCAGTTGAAGAACCCATCCTCTCAAATGAAAATCCAAGGCTCCAAATTTATATTAAACCCAAATGAATGTTTACAGATTTCAAATAACGTTCATACGTATTTATATTTTAATATTTTAATATAATTTTATTGTTTTATTTGATGATTGCATATATTTTATATTTTAAAAATTCAAATAAAAATAATTTTTTGTAAATCAAAGCTATTAATTCCCACGTTCTATTGAAAAGGCCAGATAATGTCTGCTTAAGATTATATTTAGGTTATAATATTATACAATCGTTTGCAAGTTGTAAGATACTTTTCTTTATTTCAGGGTATTTGAAATATTCTGCTTGCATGTCAGGTAGTTTTCTTGTTTAGTTCCTCATTTTGCTGTTTCGTGGCCAAGTTCAGAAAAACAAATACTTAAAGTGGCTAAATTTCTTTAGCATTAGATTCAGTTAGGTGTGATGTAGAAATGACTAAGTTAAGAGCCTAAATGGCTATCCACCTTCGCTATATACATGTCTCGCATGACATTTGCAAATATTAGAAAAGTGTTTGATTCGGTATCTGTTGATGGAAAACACGATAGAGGACGTCCGCTTCTTTGGTGAAAGGAACAGGTGCGCAATGATATGAAGGCACTCAGTACTATCAACTGACGGCAGCGGCACCATTAATAGCGCTGGCGGAAGGCAGTTACTTTCTTCAGCCAAGGATTACTCACGTTTTTAATCGTTAACTAAATAAGTAAATATTAAATAATGTATACAGAATTATATACCCCATTTTAATCTTTGTGTTCTATTATTCATTATCACAAATTATGATCGTTTGTTTTTTTTAGTACATTTTATAAGTATTTTTGCACGTACTTATAATAGAGGGACCATAATATTATTCCGTAATGAATAGTTATGAAGTTTATTTTAACTTCTACCCTAAAATGAGGTGCAGACTATTATTTTTTAGTATTTAAGAGAGAAAATCTAAGAATGACATTTAAAAATGTTAGTCAGCACCTTTGAATGACACGCTACCAACATGTTGGCATGCTCAGCAAAATCTATTCAGCTTCTCGAAAACATGTTGTGAATAATAATCTGTCACCCAAAAACTTACATGCGTCATTCAAGAGCTTATTTTTGTGTGGTTGCCCTAACACACTTACAGCGTGCGTAAACAACCTTATTCTTCAAAAATTTTGCTTGAATGACAACTCTTGAATGTGAGCATGTTCAAGATCGTTCGCTAGAATGAATTTGAGCAAGAGAGAATGCATTTTAAATAACATTTAAAAATGATAGCCTGTACCGCGCGTAAGTTGTCACTGACCTTTATTCTAAAGCCTTCACACCTGCGATTTCGCAACTGCTCTAAGCAACTTCAACTGAACCGCTATACTAACGGAGTTCACTACTTTTTATAATGTTACACAGTGAAAATATATACGAACAAAACTTTTCACTTAATCAATTAAAATTAAATCATATTATTTAAAAGACAAAAAAAGATGTGTAATGAAAAGATAGGAAAAGGCTTTCAAAATGCTTGCTGTGAAGTTTTTAACTTGAACTTTTACCTCAAGTAAAACAAATTTTCAGCTTTTTTCTGCAATAAAGCATTTCACTTTGCTATTATCCTTTTTGCAACATCGCTGAAGCTAAGACAACAGCTATGCAACTTTAATACAGTTGCTTTATTGTTGCTCCTTTCTGTAGAGTTGCATAGAAAGAACAATTACAACCGAAAGTTTTGTCCATTTTCTACTTAAAATAAATTAATTACAAACGGAATCCTTTTGATGAGCTGCACAGCATTCCTGTCTGCGAACCCATCAAATACGTTTAACTTTTGACTTGGAAGCGTTTGCTTATGGGTGTTCACAGTTCGTGTTTTTGATGCAGCGATGTTGCTGCTGCTGTTGTTTTTGTTGTTGTTGTATACATTCTGCATGGAGTATTCTAAAAACTGCATGTTGCTTGCATCATCTTACTTACATCTCTTATTTTATTTTCCTTCATATCCTGCATATCCTTTTGCCGTTCGCTTCTACAACAATGCACACTTGTTAAAGCAGACATAAAGCGTAGAGCAGCACATTTTTAAGCTTGAACTCATTTGGGGAATTGCTTTTTGTGTTCCTTTCGGTGCACAAAATCCTGAAGTTACTATGAATCGGCGGTGGGTGCTGGAGATATGCGGTGGAATGCGTATAAGTGCAAATTTTACTTGCATTAATTTTATTACTTTAAGTAAAAATCTGAAAATAAAATTAAATACTTTGTCGTATGCTCTGAATTTCTTTTACTCAACTTTTGTGAGCTGCTCGACACGAAAGTACCCCACTATTTCTTCATCACTATTTCCGTGGTGTGTGTTGGTACTCGTATTTTATTTATAATATAATACGCTTAAGTAAAATTAAATTGAACATTTTCGCACACTCTCCGGCATCAAAGAAGGGAAAGATTTGTGAGATATTTAGTAAAGCCGTGGGGTGTCAATTTTTACATTAAGTGTTTTTTTTTTCTATTTTATAAATTTTGTAATTTTATCTTATAAATACGAGATATGCTCATATACACACATGCATAATTACTCCTGCAAAGTTGCATTTAAGTGAAAGATTTATGTATGATGTACGTCTTCATATTCCCGGTGCTTGTCTTTCATTCTGCAGATTGTATTTTTATATTTGTTAATATTTTGATATTTACGTTCACTTTACACCAACACGTACGCTGTAGTTACAAAGAGGATCCCATATAAGTAATTAAAGTTCAAACTAAAACACCACAAAGAGCAATTTAAGATATTTTATTGCTAGTTATTTTTAAATTTATTGCACTCTTCGAAATCCTCCAATTATGGAACTATCCTTCAATAGATAGCCTTGAATAGAAGGCATAAGGAAATGTAGTCTACAATTTGTAATATTATTTACTCAGTTGGTCATTACAGATATTAGCCTTAAAAGAATATGAAGTAAAAAGCTGACAAGTTGAGACCAAAACAATTTATTTATTATTATGTTGAGGCTAGTTCAGTGCACTTGAGCACTCTTACTCTCCATTAACTGTGAGGTTTCTTCATAATCCCTCTTTACGCTTTGACTGGATTATTATTTAACACTTTATCAGACTAAGCTAGTTTTAAAGTACAAGTTTATATATATAGTTTATATTATATCTTCAATGAGATTCGTATAAGACCTAAAGACACAATAGTAAAAAAAAACATCTGTATCATTTATTTATTTTATTTAAAATTTGTGTTTAGAATTAGTTATCATTATAAATCTTTTAATTTATAATGAATATTATTTATTTTAAAATTTCCATATAATTGTAATTAATATAATAATGAATAATTAATCATTACTTTCACAGCAAAATAACAAAACTTCAGAAAAATGTGCAAACATAAACGTCAAGTACGGCTTTGGGTCGGTTGGTTAAGGAGCGCAGGCTCTGAGCTTCAAATTTGGCAGGACATGAGTTCGATTCCTGGTACTTGCAGTCTCAAAAAATTATTTACGAATAATTAAATACAAGAATTATTTCCAAGACCGCTGATGAGGGTATTTGTCAATATTTGATACAACTGTCAGGTCAACCAAAAATTCAACTCTTCAAAATAATATAAAATGAATTTTTGTTATTGTAGTTCACTACTGTATGAAAAATCACTTTATGTAATGATTATGTATGGAATAATATTGCTAATTCAGAAACATAACTTCACTTTATAATAAGATTGCATGAGTTTTGAAAAACTTCAGGAACTTTTTAATTTCCGGTTGGGTTCAATGCTTCCATTGAAATATTGTCAGCACAAAAACAGAAATCATAGTTATGCTAAAATATTATTTCTTTCCCTTTCATGCAGAATTCATAGAAGTGAACGCGTTAAACCGCGAACCCTTGGATTTATTTTATATTTCTGGGTTCATTAGCATTTCATTTTAGATTTCTAGTTAAACCATAAATAAAACTAATAATCGCAATTAAGAACAAAAATATGCTGTACTTAATTACGTTTAAATAAACCGATTTGTCTAATTGCTTTGCGTAACAAAAGCGCTTTCTGAGCAAACTTCCGTTTCCGTCCTTCAAGTTCGAAACGAAGAGGACACAAGCGCTTTATACGAAATCTACAAACGCTGGTAACTCAAATTGCGAACAATGCTCTAAGAACGCATGACCCTTAAGGGAGAAATTGCATTGGATTGGTGGAGGCTACGCTTTGATCAAAAGAAATTAACTTTAATGCTGGTTTGAATTACGCTTATTGGTAGCGTCGCCACTAATGATTTTTGAGAGTCCCTCAACGTTAAGCTTTAGTCATATAATTGTAAATACAAAATTAAATATCTGTGAAAATTTCTGTATATAACAATACGAAGTAGATACATATATATACTTAATTATATACTCGTATACTGTGTATTTTTTAAATTTTATATTTTATTTCAATCGATATCAATCCTGCGCTGCTGAAATTTTTAAAAATTACTGACGTTAGTGTGAAGTGATTAGTTTTAGTTTTTTTTTTAAATTAAGTGTAAATGAACATTTTGCACGTCAAACTAAACGGAAGCAATTAGCGCTCCGCTTTGTAAGAAATCAAATTGCGCCAATTACTGTTGAAGTTTCGCGGAACAAATTCGTACGTAATTCGTAAGCAAATTAAAATTAAACACCAAAGGCTGCCATCCAGTGTGGCGGCAAGGACACTGCCAAAGCTGGCCATGGCTCATAAAATCAAACTGTAAACTCAAACATGTGCCATGCTTAAGTGCTTTGGAGCTGTAATTAGAAATGTCAACGGACACAACCGAATACCTAAAAGCGCAAAATTTTAGTAGATTAAATTACAACAAAAAAAAATAAATAAATTTACAAGTAAAAAAGGATTAAACAGGCTAACAGCATGAATTGCGTGCTGGCAATTGCAACGAAATCCAAATGCAGACAAAACTTTTCAGTTTCCAAGTCAACATTGATGAAAATGATTTTGGAAAATTTTTACAAAGTCTTGATACTTTCTCATTTTATATACGCAGATCTTTTTTTAAATAACAAATAAGGTAAATGTATGTACTTTAAAACGAAAAAAAAGTGTAATTAGACTAAACGTTATATAGCACATAATCATAAAGTCAGCAACATTTGGAATTTTACAGTATTTTTTTAATATTCAAATAATTTTAATAAAATTAACACGTTCAGAGAATACTCCACAGGTTCAGGGGAGAACGACATACTATCAAATTTACTCACAACAGCGAATATAAAACCCAACTATAAGTAATAAAGAATGATTTACAGCGAAAGAGGTACACACATATACGATCAGAGAATACTCCACAAGTTCAGGGGAGAACGACATACTATCAAATTTACTCACAACAGCGAATATAAAACCCAACTATAAGTAATAAAGGATGACTTACAGCGAAAGAGATACACATAATTCCATTCAGTTGAACTTAATTCAACTGAATGGAATGAATGTTGGTCTGGTATTTCAGTTGATCAAAAATTAGATGCATTTAATAAAAAATTGCTTAGCCTTCGTAATCGGTATGTACCTTTTCGTACTATTACCGTCAATAATGTTTCTTGCCCATGGTTTAGTACTACAATAAAACGTTTTATTAATTTAAGAAATAGAAAATATGCAGTTTGGAAAAAGTACCCTACGGAATATAACTGGATGAAGTTTAGAATTGCTAGAAATGTAGCTGCTAGAACTGTTTTTAAGGCTAAGTCAGATTACTATGAATCTAAGCTTGGTGGTACTAAATCTACTAAAACCCTTTGGAATAATATCAAAATGCTTGGGGTTACAAGAAAAAGTAAAAATATATGCAATATGGACCCAAATGCTCTAAATAACTTCTTTGTTTCTTCTGTAGAGGATAATGGTAGCTCTTCTTCAGTATTCTTTGATATGAATATTGTTGACGCTAATGAAGGCTTTAGTTTTTACTGCGTCAGTGAAGATATTGTTTTTAAGAATTTAATGAATATTAAGTCTAATGCTGTTGGGCTAGATGAAATTCCTCTTAAACTCATAAAGCTCATTTTACCATTTATAATATCTCCATTAACTCATATTATAAACTATTGTATTACTACCTCTACATTTCCAGTGGCATGGAAACAAGCTAAAGTTATTCCAACTGAGAAAAAAGTTAATGCTTCATTAGTTTCTGACTATCGACCTATCAGTATTCTTTCTTCTCTTTCCAAAGTGTGTGAGGCTATAATGTCTGAACAGATTCGTAATCATCTAAACGTTTTTCATCTGCTATCTCCTTATCAATCTGGTTTCAGAAAAGGTCATAGTTGTGCGTCTGCCTTGCTGAAAGTCCTTGAAGATATTAGATTAAGTTATGATAGGGATTTGGTTACTTACTTATGCCTTCTAGATTTTTCAAAAGCATTTGATCGAGTTGATCACGCTTTGCTCTGTAAAAAGCTCATAAATAAGTTCCACTTCTCCAGTTTAGCTTCTAAATTTATTTTTAGTTATTTAACTGAGAGATCTCAGTCAGTAGTTACTGATAATAAATTTTCAAATTTTAAACTTCTGTTTTCTGGGGTTCCTCAAGGATCGATTCTTGGGCCATTGCTATTTTCGATCTATATTAATGACGTTTTCTCAGTATGTCAATTTTCGAGGCTACATGGATATGCCGATGATATACAAATGTATTATTCGTGTCGGAGTGATAATTTAAATGACATTGTCACAAAGATCAATATAGATTTAACATGCATACATCGCTGGGCGGTTGAAAACAATATGCTGCTAAATGCAGATAAAACCATCATATTGCCGCTTAGTAGGTCTGAATTAAACTTAGACGAATTACTATCGGTAGCTATTGGAAACTCAATTATTAAATATAGTGCATCAGTTAAATGTCTAGGATTTAATTTGAATTCAAAGCTACATGCCTCTGATCATATCAATCATGTCGTTAGGAAATCATATATTTGCCTCAGATATTTGAATTTATCTGCTAAGTATACCCCTGTCCATGTCCGTGGCTTATTGGTCAGACAACTAATATTGCCTATAATTACTTATGCCGCGTTGGTGTACTGTAAACTGGACTACGAGTCCCTTGCTAAACTGAGAACAGTAGTAAACTGTTGTACTAGATACGTCTACGGCCTTAAACGTTTTGATCATCTAACAGTTTATAGAAACGCTATACTGGGTTGTGACATTGAGCAGTATTTAAATATTCGAATCTGCCTATTTCTGTTCCAATTAAAAACTTCTAAATATCCTGAGTACCTTTATAATTGCTTGCAGCCTATGCGTTCCACAAGATCTCTCCTTTTCATAATTCCAAGATTTAATTTTGTTGCTACCACTAGGTTTTTCTTTATTCATTCAATTCGATTATGGAACGCTTTGCCAAGTTCAACCCGAAATGCATGTGATTTAAGAGTTTTTAAAAAGTTATTGTTAACTGAACTTATTTGATATATTATTTTTATTTTAAAGTAAATGTTAATATTAGTTTAATTTTTATACTTCCTTTATATCATATAATAATATCCAATTTGAAATTATAGCAAAATTGTATTTTTTAACTCAATTTTATTATTTTCTACTATTTGTAATTTTCAAAATAAATTGTACTTGAATAAATATCTTGTTAGCTTTTAAGTTAGTTTTTAAGATAGTGCAATAAAAAGCATGTACTTAATGCACTTAATATTATAAATAAATAAAATAAAATAAATATATATAGTTATGTATATATAAAAATAATTGACCATAAACCAGATATTCGCACTGTGGCAACCACTGAAAAGAGTCCACGAGCATAAAGTCGAGACCTAGTATTTGATTATAAAGCAGCATTTGATTTTTTGATTATAAAGCAGCACCATAAAGAGACTCTTTTATAGAACACAATATGCTATTAATACGTATATATCCAACTCCTACCTATGCTTCTGTATAGCGCAGATACAAAGAAGCTATCACAGATAGAGAAGTTATTTTAAAGTTGCTTTCTTTGGTCTTCTATGACTACCTCATTCGCATGAACAACGAATAAGCCAATATCAACAGAACAATGTTTAATGCTCTCTAATCTTTGATTTGTAAGAAAAGTGTAGTATCTGCGTTTTTTCTAACTAATTACTAGAGATAAGAATATATCTTTTTGTGCAGAAATTTCAAGAAACTATATACTATATTGTATATATTGAACTATATAGGATAAAAATGTTATCTCATCGAATTAGTCTTTCAATTAAAAATTAGCTTCATGATAATGTTGTAACTCTAGTTTGAATAGTTTAATGTTGTTGCCTGTATTCATGTCAATAAAATGTGACGGGTACACTAACTTGTACCCTTCGCACTATTGTCTTGATAGCTCATAGGGAATAATAACTTAGTCAAGATAATTTTTACGCAATAGACTAATTAAGCCTTGATACCTATTTCCAAACAAATTAATCTCTCCATTAATGAAATTTGTGTTAATATAATTTGATGTCTATTCAAACTAATTGTAGGAAATAATATGTTTATTTTTTTAAATATATGAAGTCTTTTCTGGGTACTTTTACTCTTTGATAGCTGGGGGGTTTCTGCAGAGGCCCACGCCCACCCATTTCACTGACTAATTTGCGTATTCCGCATAAGCTTCATGATTATTCGATGACTGATCTAAAATCAGTGTACCGCTTCGTGCGGTGAGTGATTACTTTGAGATTAGATTATGCTAAGTAGGGCAGCCTGTCGGTTTTTACATAAAAATGCATGAAAATATGGAGCATTTAGCTTCAGAGCTCTGTTTCTTATGTATTTTTTGACCGGATCTATTTTAAGGTCTCTTAGCATGTCGTTCTTGCGGATGTACCATGGCAATTTGAAGAGTGCCATGGAGAGCCTGATGTTGAGCTTATTTTTTTATATTGTATCTTTTTTTGTATGTACTTTATTATACAGAAAAAATTAAATTCAAATATATAAGCGAATATTAAAGAAGTATTCATTAAGTAAATAATAATATATATATTTTGTGTCTATTCGCGTGAAGTATATTATATTTTCGACAAGCTTTGACTTTGTTAAATGTCTCGTTTTTATGTGTATTAAAAATTATATTGTGAATATGTTAAAAAAATTTTACTTTAACTTTTTACTAAGTTGTTGGGTTCTGCAACAAAAAATCTCTTAAATAAAAATTTACTGCAAATTTTTAAAATTGAATTGTGCATTTTGTTAACCTGCCAACGACAGATTCAGATCCAGTACTCACTTTTGCCAAGTATGTTAAGCAGAATGATTATGAAAAAAAATTTCATTTATTTAAATATTCAATTTCATTTTTATAAAATTATCTGCATAATGAAGTAGAACAGTAAAAAAAAATTTATTAAATTTGATTGTTATAAACTTTTACTTTATAGGTTACAAAAACTGCATTTTCATTGTGGAATCCTTGCTCTCGTTACTTTTATATATGGACACGTATATTGCATCTATTATGTCTTCATTCAAATAAAATTAACAAATTTTTTTATATTTAATTTTTTGTTATGTTAAAAAATATTAAAAAATATATAATTGCTTTATGACTTTTTCGAAAAAATTAGAAAAATTTATGTTTACTCGCAGTTAATTTGATATATTAAATTTATTTAGTAAAAGTAAAAGATTGCGCTTCGTGAAGCATATATATTTTTCAATATTAAATTTCTCAAAGGAAATAAATTAATAATAAATCAATACTTACAACTTTGATAAATTTTATATTCTTATTCATAATAATATATTATAGATGTTCTTATTCTTTCTTTAAGCAAAATATAACATTAAGGAAAATAAAACAAACCGGACAACCTTTTGAGCGATGATGGATTTAAGTAGGGACTCGGAGGGTTTACCCAATTAGTGTATCATAATAATTTTCAAACCACTTTTTTTCCTGCCGGTTCCAACTATTTATTTGTTTCAACTTTGCCTAAAACAGTGCTAATTTGTACTTCCAATTTATACATGTTTATAATTAAAAAAGTACATATATGTCAAATTTTTTATGGAACCCAGGTAAATGAAAAATTAACGGAACTGTTTCTAATAAATGTCTATTGTAATGAAGACTACTTTATTGATTTTATAAAAACAAAACCAAAGAGAACTTTATTCGACACTAAGCAAAAGAAAGTTAAGAAATGCAACAGTAGTTTCTACAAAATGATTTTATACAAGTTGAGTAGTTGAGTAGTAATCTATTCTTTATGACGGCATATATACCTAAATAAATACTAATTTACCACATGAAGACAATAACCACAACGTAATGTTTGTTATGGCATATATGCCTAAATAAATACTAATTTATCATCCTACTATCCTGTTTTCCTATAGATCACCCTGATTAATTCAACTTATACGCCGTGATATCTGATAAATAAACCCTTGCTAGTTATTTAGAGGCCCATTAAATTTACAAATTATTATATATTTCGATATAGTATGTTTATATAAAATAATTTGTAATGTAATGGTATTAGTGTTTAAGATTTTACAACTTATTGTCAATAACGACATATTAAATAAAAAAAAAATATATGTGCCTAAATAAATACTAATTTACCATATGAAGACAATAACTACAACGAAATATTTGTTATGGTGTATGTGCCTAAATAAACACTAATTATACTATATAATGTCAATATTTATTATAAAAAAAGATACAAAATTTCTATTGTTTTTTTTATATTTATTTTATTATTTTTATTATTTTTTATCTCTATTTAGCTAACTACTAACCGAGTTTCAATACTGTAAGAACATTATCTGTAAGTGAGGTCCACTAATTTGTAAAATGTTAAGATAGCAGGAGTATAATTTGTAAAACGTTACTATTCATTACTATTTTGAGTATTCGATTTAAATCCTCGAATTTTAGGCGATACCTAATAAAGACATTAATAGATATAAAGACATATTTTAAGACTTAACGTTCCTGTAAAGTAAAATATGAAAAACACAGAAATTTAAGCACTTGCAAAATATGTCATAAATATCTGCATTACTAAAATAATTACTTACATACTTTAGTGACCCAACTCCAAAGAAATAGTCACAGTGAAAGAGAAAGGGAAAAGGAAAGAAGTGAGGATAAATGCTCACAATACCCTTTCCAGTGTTGTTTATTTTATAAGCTTCTTTTATTTTAAATGCTCCATATTTTCATGCATGTTTAATGCTTTCCTGTTTTTAACATTTTCTTAAATGATACTTGACACAAGCATGGAACGAAAGATTTGCTGGAAACAAAAGGACATGCTGCGGTTAAACACGCTCTAACAAAAGTGACCCACAAAAATATAAGAGAGGAAAAAACCACTGCAACATTTAACTGACTTGAAGTTTTTTCATGTTTTTATGCTCCTCCGTATACACATAATTATGTACCTATTTCTGTGAGGTTATGTGCAATCTTTGTGTGACTGCGTGTAATTGGGTGTGTAGGACTGTGTGTGGCGTGGTTGCAAGTGCGGTTGGTGCAAGTCTATATTTTAAGCACAGAATATTGTTGACATTTAAACGAGCTCAAGGACACAAGTAATAATGTTGCAATTGTTGGGTGTGTGTTCAGATTTGGGGTCGCATAATATTTTCACTTTGAAAAAAATTCGCTTTTACCACAGACACAGATTTTTTTCCAAATGATTTCGATTGGCATACATTTAAATAAAAACCCTTAAATATTGTAGTATGAAAAGTGCAATATACACTAAGATTAAACGTACTTTTAGTACATATATGCAGTTGTATCGAAGCGCAGCAATTTTTTTATATTTAGCATAGCTGGATATTTGAAAAAATCCATGAAAATTTTATAATAAAGCTTTTGTCATTTGTCTTCGAGTTTTTATGGAAAACACTTAGTTGAGCACGGCTATTGTGACTTCATTTATTCTCAAATTAACTGTTAAGTTGTAAACTGGATCTGGTATTTACACTCATTGGCCATAAGTGGTGCATTTTAAGAGCAATTGTCATGCGAGTGCATTATGTGCAGTGTGTGCAGTGCGTGCAATGCGTTATTTTCTGCCGTTGTGGACTGTGTTAATACTTTCACTGACATTGACTTGTTTTATTAATTTTAATTAATAAAAGCACGTTTTCACTTATTTTAATATTAATTTTTCATATTTTTAATATCCATAACTGGTGTTTAAATGCTGCTTTAATGCTTGCTCACACGGCTGGGAAATGCGTTATATACGTATTCACGCATGTATTAATGAGTGGCACTTTGTCCTCGCTGGAGTGTTATGGATGTATCACGTGTAATATATATACACAATATATATAAAGCAAAAAAGTATTAATATGCATCGGAATCTCTTCAATGACGATAATTAAATGGTCATATTTGAGTTGCTGTTCTCTTAAGTAAGAACTTCACGTACGCGTTCTTCCCAACAATGTGAATACGCATTAAATTAGTTGTTAATTTATTAAAAAACTGATATCTGGCAGTCAGATATATACATAGCGAAGGAATAATTCCATAAAAGAGTTGGATGGGATTGAGTCAAGTAAGTATGGGAATGTTTATAGCTTTCTCATGAGGATTGCAAATAAAAATAGTTTCATATAACAATCATTAATTGATTTTAATTTTAATTGAAAACATACATCATATACATAATATATATAATTTTATAATATATCAAAAACCTTATTAATTAAAAAAATATTAAATACAATCTATAGTTTAGAACAGTCTAATAACCAAAATATATTAAATGTTTATTATATGTTTTGTATTAAAAAGTGGATTTTCCTCAATTCATTGAAAAATTTATGAAGGTTTCAATATACAAAATTCAAAGTAACTGATAACATGTACTAGATGAAACACAGACAATCCAAATGTTTGGTGGAATATATATAAATTTATTCCATCAGCAGTCAGGCTGCAATTAGAATTCTAGATTCAAACGAAATGTAATAATGTCCGCTAACATCAGAGTTTTTGAAATGAGTGATTTAGATGAAAAGATGCTCATGACAATCGAGCAGAAGCAATAGGTATTTTTATACTGTAATTTTATAATTAATTATGCTACCTTTTTCGAAGCCGCAACGATGAGGAGAAAGTGAGAAACATACTTCATCATTTGTCGGAATTTCATCCACATACCAATGGTAAAAGAGGCTTTACAAACAAGGATGGTTGAAGGTACTTAAACTGTTGAAAGTTCTACAAAGTTATTAGATGTAAGATCCAAACTAACCTGAAGCTGATAATAATCAACTCAGTACCAGGTTTCCTATGGAGCTTCTGCTCACCATGAGTACAATATTTTGTTTCATATATTCTTGTACTCTCATTGTTTTCAAAAAATTCTGCAAAATATTGTCACACTGCGTTGATAACTATTACTATTTGTGAGAAATTCTATGCATCAAAACGTAGTTGGTCTATTGTGTCAATTCTAGTTGTCTTTATCGATCATTGTGCTATTTTACCAATATATTAAGCGTGAAGCTTAACACTTCATAACTTACTTAATTGACCGTTACAGCCATATGTCAGTCTTGACCGAGTCCAATTTGTTTTTCCAACCAACCTTCGCATGCTGCTGCCATTTAGAAATACAAAGATGCAGCAAGTTATTCACGGTGAGATCCTTCGTTATTAATGGACGTCTTCCTGAGATTTCTGATAGCACCACTTCGAAGGTTTTTTTAGCTTCAAGCTGATAACGCTTGATTATATCAATGTAGTAGCATAGCTTAGCAACTTTTTTATTTTGCTTGTGCTATTATAATTGTCAGAATGAACCCGCTCCTTAGTCTGGTATTAGTGGAATGTCACACCAGTATCAATTTCTTATAGTTACAAACCATTTTTCTATTAGAAATACTTTATATAAGCTGTAGGTTCAAATAATTTGAGGGTCGGTATATCGAGATCTACGTATATATACTATTAACGCAGATTGGGCTAAAATATTTTGTATGTGCTCTTTTTCCTCAAAAACTCTAAACATTGTGCATTCATGGTTGTTCATCATTCTTCATGCTTTTCCACCAGATAAAAGGACTAATGAAATTAACGATTTATGGAGTGCTATTTTTGTTTGTCGAGAGAGAGATTTCTCAACTGCCTGGTGAACCTATTGCAGAACTGTTGCCAATAGTAATTCTTTACCTGTTCTCCAGAGTATTGTTGTTGCCTGATGTCAATATTGGTTCCAATTTAGAAAAATTTTTTTGCAATTTTAAAATTATGATTAGTGGCAATAATGTTAGGTTCGAAAAGCTGGGATGTTGTTATTCGATATACTTAAGTTAGTTTGCTGTGACGTTTTCTTAGACTTTCTACAGAAACAGTTCAAAAAATTGTGTACAATTTTTAAAAGCCAATGTACTTAAAATTTTTAAATACAATAAAAAAAGTTTAGCAATAAAATGTGAAGATATTCCTTGAGCTTATTTTCTGGTTGGGTTTCATTTAAAGAGAGCAATCTGTTTTTTCCTATTTGTTTAGGAAATATGTGAAACTCTAAACTTTATCTCCAAAATGCATACCAAAGTAAGTAGCTACTCGTCCTTGCTCGGTATTTTAATTACATTTGCCTAGCAAAGATGATATCAGTAACACAAAAAACTTTGTTAAGCACATTAAATGCTTTAGAGTAAAACACAAGAGTCGCATGGCAAAAGTGTGTGTCATGCATCCTTTGTAAAAGTATCTACATACTCAGATAGGTGCTCGAATCAACTATGTTAATGTGCTTGTTTATCTGTGTTATTTTAATGTCATAATTAAGTTTTCAATAAACTTTTTTAGTCCTTTTAATTCTATCTTTCTGGTAGTAATAAAGAAAAATATAGAAATTTGTGCAGAGTTTTCTCAAAATTTACTTAAATTAAGTAAGTAATGTCTTTAAACATCAAATTTATAAAAAAAATATGTACCTTTCGGCAACGACTTCCCATTGCGTAAATATTAATCATGAAAATGACGTATAAAAAACCATCAAGGTTGTAAGCAGAAAGTATTAGACTTGGTAAAAAAGCTGCTCTCTTAATTATTTTTCCCTTGTATGTGAGTAATGCTTATTCCTTCCTTAACTGCTCAACTCCTTTGTGTACAGTACGGAAGTAATTACAGATTAAAATACAATTTTTAATGCATAATAATTTGAACGCCCATTTTAGAGCGGATTTTTAGCTGTTTCGATATTTTTTCTATTTTCAGAATTATATATAGTATTAAAATGCCTTATACCCGCCTACTTTTATGCAAGTGACATTTCCGTGACATGTACTGCCAACATGTGTCAGGGCGTACCCTTTCGTCTCCCTACTTACAACTCAAGAAAATTTTTCAAAATGCTAATTTATTATTACCCTTTGCTAACACCACTTAAAAGAATAAAATAATAATAATAATACAAAAAAAAAAAAAACAGAAGACGAGGACGGGAAAAAATTGCCTCCAAAAATCTGTTGAGAAAAGTAAAAGTTTCAATTTTGAGTCGAAGAATTTTTACTTTAATGACAAAACATTTCCGATGTTAACGCGCGCTAAGGAACTCCAGTGCATTTACGCTTTTATTTGATTTACGTTTCATTTCCTGCTGCCATATGTTAACTTGAGTCATACTTTGACACTTTTGGCAAGATTTTCCATATGCAGCATAGCATACCGAATCGGATAGGACTATAAAAGAGTACCTTTACGACAGCGACAGTGACAACGACAACGACAACGCCTACGACAGCGGCAGGGACTACGACAACTAACGACTATCTATCTGCACTTCATACTACCATATGATATGATGAGAATGTGTATGCGTGCATGTGCTCGTATGAAGGTAAGTGTGGGTTTATCTAACTGTAGGTGATTATAAAGGTAGCATATATGATGCAATTATAACTTTCGTCGTTAGCATTTTAAGCCAACTTAAATGCGTAAATTACTGCAGTTAAGTCATTTGACTGCTTGTGGTAAAGTTTGCGTCTCGAGAGTGGTGTGTGTTAGTTTTGCAAATATTTAATAAAGTTTAAAACTCACTCCGCTTGCATGTTAAGTAAAAATTATATATTATATTTCATTAAAGTAGCTTAACTCTCTTTAGGATTGCCACAGTTTCAATTAAATTTTAAACCCTAAATATGCGTTAAGTATTTCACCACTGAATTAGGTAATGTTGTGTTCCTAGAATACCGTACGTATTTAACCCCTTGTGGTTGAACATTGTTACAAATTGCATAAATTATATAAAATATTTCTAAAATATTTTAAATGAGTACAGAAATGAGTTCAAAATTGCATGCAAGAGTTTTTGTAAAATTTTAATATAAACGTAGTAAAATTTAATTAGTTATATTGCATATATAAAAAAGGAACAGTAGGTAGTTCGCTACAGAGACCGACAGAGGCAGGTAAACGATTTGAGATGGAAAAAAATCTCTTATTAAAAATTGTTTTTAAGATAATAATATATTGATAAACAAAAAAAAAATCAAAAAAATTTGAAAAAATTTTGGGACAAATGAAATTTTCTGCAAAAATTTTTTTAAAATTTTCTATAAAAGTCAAATTTAAATTAATAAATTTATTGAACCCCTAATAAGTGAAAGAACGCAGTTGGTGTTCAATTCATTTATACATTTAGTGAAATAAGATTTGCTATACAATTTTATCTATTTTAAGATTTGTATGACAGAATCTTTTTCTACGGATAGACTTTTTCAGTATCTGAGTAAATATTGAAAGTAATCGCTCTGTACCTCCCTACCTATAATTTTTCATTGAACTTCAGGGGCCATTAAACAGATTTGGAGAGTGATTTAACAAAATTTTTTCTTTTGATAGACTTTTTCAATGCATCAGTAAATATTGAAGGAAGCCTCTCCCTGCATTCCATATAATTTTTGTTGCGTTTTGAACCAAGAAATCACCATCGAACTTCACAAGCGGTTACAGCGGTCATCTCATAGTGTTCCTTTAACAAGATACTTACGAAGAACACATGTCTCAATGATCTCAATATTAAATATAATATAGAATTTAAATTTCAAACTTTATAGTTTTTAAATATATTTAAAAACAAGCATATATTAGGGATGCAGCTAGCAGATATATGATCGAAAAAATGTATTAATTTATAAATCAATGCATAAATTAAGCCATTTTAATAAAGGATTTATGGTATATTGAGGATGTTCTAACTACGTCCTTTTCTTTTTTAAGGTAGGTGGAAAGCATCAACAGCTACAATGTGAATGATAAATATGATGTGATAATGTGATAACCCACTAAAACCACCTTATTGGATTAAATGGCATAAATGACCTAGAGGGCAGTGTGAGAAACTTCATTCCAGTAAATTGGGGAGTGGATTGAGAAAAAGAAACTTAGTATCTAGAAGTTTCGGTTTATTTAAGTCAGTTGATTAAGCCATTAGCATGGTACATGGGAAAGAAAATAGGTGGAGATTCTACCTAGTCTGCTCTGCCGGGGATGGCTTAGTTGTAGACTCTGCAACCAGGGTCACGAAAGTGTTCATTATTAGTGAGATGTTAAGGGCATCTGAATGCTTTTTATAGAACTATAAGATTCCCTGAAGTATTGGGGGGCTTGAGGCGTATGACTATAAGATGTCAGAGGAGGACTACATGCTTTTTTTAGGAAGAGTTATTTTATACCTGCTATATCTATATATATTATATATTTTAGAAATGGAAAATTGCTAGCTGTTTTAGCTTGATGTAAGTTATTACTGAGTAAAGTCAAGCTGTTGTTTTGTGTATTGACATATACCCATATTAGTTATTACAATGAAGCTAAGAATTGTCTGTAGACGTTTTCTTTAGAAATCAGTAGTGATTAATATATTAATTGACTTAGTTGTACAATATGGCAATGTCATTTCACACTATAGACATCTATTAAATATTTAAAATAGCATTTTTGTTGAAATTAAATCTTCGTAGTACCTCAACCTGTACTTCAACATATTTTTGCAATTCACTTCTTTTTGCATGCAAACGTATTTCACACTTTTTATATATTTATTTACTTATCAACATTTCTGAGGAATGATTTATTTACCCTTCTCAGACACTGTTCATAACATTTTGTGATGTTTATCAATATATTGTGTCACAAACAAGAACCACAAGAAGCGCTACTGCTTACTTCAAGACAAAATCAGCAGGAAGCATTTAAGAAGGAAGCTCACAAATCACAAGAACCACATAAACACAAAAGGTGATTTAATATTCATGTCCTTATGTAGCTCCGTGCGTAACTTGCGTCACATTGGCGTGCGTGTGTTCGTGTTTTTATGGCGAAACCCTCAAGGCATATTCCTATTTATGAAAGAGTTTGTGAAACAGAAATAAAATGAACACCGAGTGGGATTAAGAGTGCCACGACATACGTTGGGGAGACATAAGTCATGTACTTGTCAGTTTAGGTGGGTAAAAATATAGCCTAATAGTTGATGTAAATGAAAAGATACCAAAAAGTTATTTATATTGTACTTAAGATTCTTTCAATATTTTCGAATACTTAATAAAAAATATCGTTTTTATTACAAATTCTTATGTACGATACGAAATCTGATATAAATAACCTCAAGTTATATAAAATTAGAAATTTACTACTTTGTTTTTGCCGATACGTTTAATAAACTACTATTTATACACTTTATATTGCATATAGATTCTTTGTTTAAGACTATTGATATGCCAAAGAATCTTTCCTCTTTCCTTATAACCTCAGGGCATGAGTAGGGAATATGGATTGATAATATGCATATTTATATCGGCGTCATTTAATCTCAGTTTTCTGAAATTAGCGTAACTGAATGTATTAATTCTTAATAATTTGTTTGTAATTTATATATTTTTAAATTAATGATTAGCATAAAGGAGTTTTTCGAACAGTAGTGAAACTATAGCAACAAAAATTCTTTTTTATATTATTTTAATTAATTAAATTTTTTGCTGAGCATGCCACTGCTTTCAGTATTGCCAAATACTCGAAAAATTTTCTTGTATTTAATTATTTGTAAATAATTTTTTGAGACTGCAAGTACCAGGAATCGAACTCGTGCCCTGCCAAATTTGAAGCTCAGAGTTAGCGCTGCTTAACCAACAGACCTAAAGCCGTATTTGACTTTTATATGTGAAAGTTTTTATTAACAAATTTACTTGCTGTGTTTATATTAGAACGAAATCATAAACCAGCTGTAGATTAATTGAATTATTTAATCATAATTTTATTTTTAATTGTTAAATACCAATACTATTCTGTTAGTACAGGCATTATTTATTGTATGATTTATATATTCTTTCTTATGTATAGAACCTAATCTAGGAATGTAATACTGAATCCTAATACTGAATCTAGGAATGTAATACTGAAGTATCTTAATCACTACCTTTGTGCAGATGTAGTGTAAATTAAATTCTCTATCTGTAAAAATTCTATCTATTCAGATTTTTAAATTACTTTTAAAATTTGTTGTTATTTCAATGAAATTAATTATAAATTTAATTGTTCCTTCCACTCTTAATCTATTTACTCCATGTCAGTCACTAAAATTTTTAGTATATTATTATAATTTAATAATTTATAACATACATTCCTATTTGACAAAACTATTTTAATTTAGTCGCAAACTCTGTTGTAGTTATTGTTATTATTATTGTTGTTGTTGTTGTATTCGTCCTTTCTGTATGAAATTATTTCAAAATTAACATTTAAGCTTAGTGATTTTTAACAACAAAGCTCACCGCACTGCACTGCAGTTCACCATGCCGCAATATGACAACTCTGGATACTCCATGTTGCACTTGCGTCCATGTTCCTGCTACAGTAAAATACTAAAGTGTATTTAGTGGTTAGCCAAACTGACGCCATACTAAGCCACATTGTGTATGGCAATTTAGTGAAAAAATAGTTGGTATAAAAATTTTTAAAATTCACTATGAATATGTCGTAGCCGCAGTGGTAGAACCAACAGACAATAGCTACGAGCTTCCACTTAAATGTGGTCATTTAATTTTATTAACTTCTTTCTGACATGCAAAACTGTTGTTCTCCACTATTTGAGTGCCTCAGGATATTAGTTGAAAGTGAATCAATTAGTGTTGTCATAGATGTTGTCGTTGCACTATCCTTTCTTGTGTAAGTTAATAACATCAAGTAATAATGTTAATTATAATTGTTATTGTTGCTGTTGTTGTTGCTGTTGCTGTTGCTGTTGTTCATAAAGCTTAAACATTAATTTGCTTATAATTAATATTTCAATTCCTGGTAAAGTGTTGGAATTTATGTACTCCAATAAACTTTAAATTATTCCTATATGATGTAAAATGCTTTTAAAGAGCAAATGGTTTTGATTGTGCAAGTGCAGTAGTTTAAGAAAATATTTATTATAAGTAAATGAGTATTTATACGTTTAATTAATTAGGTAATAATATATTACAAGCTTAACAAAAAGTGGAAGAAGTTGTGGATTCTATACGAATCTATCACAGAGTATCGTAGTTGCAAGTACCACATACATAAACTAATCCGTACTTTTCTATTTGAAATAGAATTCCTTTCTGAGTACAAAAATGAAGTTTGGTTAGAAATAATAGTAATCTCTTTAATAATGTTCTTCGACTAATGGAAACATCACTTTATCTTTATTTATATTTATAGTTGGTTTTCTTTTTCCCTAATCCAAACCGATCGATTCTGCTCACTGACTTGTTGCTACACAAATCGAAATGCTGTGAAGTATATTTCAACCTAATGAAGTTTTCAAGGAATGCAGGATAATAGCTAAAGTACATTTTAACACCATTTATTGATGCATAGTCTGTCTATGATTGCTTAATAGACCCATTGAGCAGTGGCAACGGTCTGTTACAACTAATAATCAAACGATACCACTCTAAGAAGCATTCACACTTGTTTCCAGTGAACCCTAAATAACAAATCCATAAATATATATATAAATGTAGAAATACATAATGTATATAAATAAATATATATACATACATTAGGGTGGCCGTTATTTACGAATGTGTTCAAATTCTAGATGCCACCCCCTAAATTTATTCGAATACTCAAAAAACTACTAAATGTGAAGTTTTAGACTATTCGGATAATGTTTAGAGGTCGCTCATCGACCTTAAACTTCGGAAAAATGCCATTTTTTCACTTTTTTCAAATTTCTTCGCTCCCATCTCGCGTATTTTTCACCTTTGACTATTTGTACCAAATTAATATTATTCTTTACCATATTAGCTTTTTCAAATAAGGTAAAAATCAATCAATTTCGTCCACAATTAACTAAATTATTACTAAAACAAGAAATCATACTAGACGTTTATTGAAGCTTTCAAGAGCAGCATAAATATGGGAGTAAATACGAGTACGTATGAGCGAAAGCACAGTTTCTTGGACACAAAATGGTACAATATAATATTTAAAGAAAATCAAATACTTCCTCATTATATATAATTGTCCACACTTAATTTGAATAATATGCACAAAATAGATTAATAAATATAATAAAAGGAAAGGAGTCCTTAAGTAATTTATTTAAAAAAAATATTATATTTATTTATTATTTGACAAAACTGTTTTAGTATACATTTTAAAAGTCTTTCTATAATCTGTTATTACTTGCAATAAATATTGTTTATTTTGCTCATTTTTACCAAGGGCTCTATTAAATTCTTCGAAAAGTTTTACTCCTCGCTCCGCCGTATCATTAACAGGTCTTATACTGTGAACAATTTTTAACGCGTGTACATAATCTGTATGTTGGTTCCATTTTTCTAGTTCTAGGTTCAAGAAATCTGTAGATATATTGAATCGTTTAAAAATGTTAATGGTATTGCCTGTCACAAAATCCTCTAATGATTTCGATAAAAAATCGGCTACATTCTCCGTCTTCAAAAGAATTCGTTTTTCTCCGTCTTTTTTAATATCGTCCACGTTGTCGTGGCTTTCATTGTTATTACTACTATCTACTTCAACATTCATTGATATAATTTTTTTTAACTTATTTGCCATTCTTTTTTTAATTTTAATTGGAATGTTGTCATCAAAAAATGATAGACCAATGCATTCATCTGATAAACCCCATAAATGGTTACACATCTTCTTAATAGCAGCCTCAGATATTGTCTTATCAATACATCTATAATTATACATTTCTTTTATAAAACAAAAATCTTTGTAAGCTGCTTCTGATGCTATAACACATTTGAACCAATATTTTACGTAAACATGTATTATGAACAAACAGATTTCTTTTAGCTTTTGCTCTTCGAAAGATGAACTCATTTCGAAATAAATATATCTTTAAACAGTAAAGGGCTTTGGACATCCAACGAGCATGGTGCATTGGTCCAGGGTCACGGAATATTGGTGATGAACTTTCTCCCAAAGAGATGATAACTAGTTCCAATAGTTCTTTATAGTCTTCTCTGCAAATTGATTTTTGTAGTTCTTTGTAACAAAAAGTTGTTATTTCATCCTTAACACCTAAGAGAATTTCTTCTGTTTACTTAAGGACTCCTTTCCTTTTATTATATTTATTAATCTATTTTGTGCATATTATTCAAATTAAGTGTGGACAATTATATATAATGAGGAAGTATTTGATTTTCTTTAAATATTATATTGTACCATTTTGTGTCCAAGAAACTGTGCTTTCGCTCATACGTACTCGTATTTACTCCCATATTTATGCTGCTCTTGAAAGCTTCAATAAACGTCTAGTATGATTTCTTGTTTTAGTAATAATTTAGTTAATTGTGGACGAAATTGATTGATTTTTACCTTATTTGAAAAAGCTAATATGGTAAAGAATAATATTAATTTGGTACAAATAGTCAAAGGTGAAAAATACGCGAGATGGGAGCGAAGAAATTTGAAAAAAGTGAAAAAATGGCATTTTTCCGAAGTTTAAGGTCGATGAGCGACCTCTAAACATTATCCGAATAGTCTAAAACTTCACATTTAGTAGTTTTTTGAGTATACGAATAAATTTAGGGGGTGGCATCTAAAATTCGAACACATTTTTTTGCCCCCATACATATAACGGCCACCCTAATATACATATATATTATATACATATTATAATGAAATTGGATGATATTACAGTTTTGAGACAATAATGATTTTCATTGTATTTTGATAATCCTTAATACTAATTATAATTAATTTTTTTTATAAAATATTTTTTAATGAAAATAGAATGTTAAGAATGAGTCATAGTGATAAAGAAACTTTAATAGAACTACTAAGAGACCTATTAAGAAATAAGGACTTTTTACGCCAAAAACTATTACAAGTCTGACTAAACCAATATGACTAATGAGAAACACTGTTAAGTTTTTAATATTCAAAAGTACATTAAAATGCATTTCGAAGTTTACTTACTAATTTACATACTTATATGTATCTTATATGCTTACTTATGTGCTTAATTATATGCTTACTTGTTTGCAGCACGTTTCTCGGACGTCTCTGCTGCATGCACGCCTGCTCCAGTCCCGAACATCAAGTCCTCTTAATACTTCTTTAACTTGATCACTACACCAGAGACACGCTCTATCTCAACGTCTTCTTTCTTTTCATGACATGGCCAGTAAAGCGATTAGATATTAATTAGCTGAATTATATCAATATCGTGATAAAGCTCTAATAACTCGAATGCGTTGGTTATCGCCAACTCGCAGAGTGCCAAAGTTCTTACCAAGAAATTTTATTTCAAACACCTAGTACTGTTTCATTATTCTGCGATAGGGTCTATGCTTCTGCATCATATAGCGCACTTATATAGCAAAAGTATTTTCTGTCGAGAGAGAGAGAGAGAGAGAGAGAGAGAGAGTTCTACAATCTAATTGCTTACTGTCCCTATAACAGAGTTTTTGGTAATGATAATTCTTTGTGTTATCTTCAGGTTAACAATATTTGTTGTTTGTTAGGGCAGCGCCAAGGTAATCCTTGGCCAAGGGAGTCCTTGACAGCTTCGAAAATATGGTCGTCAGCCTCCGGTTCGGCATCTATTTCGAATGCATGTTAATGTTCCATTATTCTATTATATTAAACGTAAGAATAAGCGTGCACTATTTGGATTTAGTGCCTACAACTTACATCTACCTAATTCATTATTATTTGTATATATATTCGTATGTTGTATGAGATTCTCCAAGTTCCAAAGTATTATAAGGACGTATTCGCGTTTAACATTGTATTCATGTAAGCACTAATTAAAATGAAGCTCGTTTATGATAATTTGCTTACCTCCACCTACAATGTTTTAATTTTTATGTTAAGAAACACTGGCGCTAATTTCACTTAACAAGTTTTTATCGCAACATTTAGTGGCAACATTAATAAAAATAAAAACAAATCCATTTTGTACCTTTAATTTCTATTACCACTAACCTATAGAAAGGTTTAAGTATGAAAAACAAACCGAAATCATAGTTTTTCTATTGTATATTTATTAAGCACGGCCGACCTTCGTACCGAATGCCATACATTGCCTTTTAATGTGTTCTTAATTGCATGCCAAGCATAACTGAGCTAAATCACGCTTTTGCGGTTAAAAAACTTCTCATTTTCCATTAAACAAAATGCTTTTTGAATTAGCAACAAAGCCCTCACATATTCACAAATAAAACTATTTCTTATATATATTTTTTTTCATACTAGAAGTACACGACTGCAGGTTATAACTGCCTTTTATACAATATTTCTGCCATTTCAATACGACTCTCTAAATATGTTAGGCGCTCACATATTATCCTTCCTTATATCCTTTATTTGTATTACATTTGTATGCATGCATTCACGTATAATTTAGCATGAGTATTTATACCAATTAACATGCCTTCGCCGTGTTGCCAGTGTTGCCAGTGTTGGAAGTGTTGGTAGTGTTGGCAGTGCAGTAGAAAAGTGGCGGGTAACCTTTAATAATTTTAGGCTTTCAATGAATCGTCCTTAATTTTTACTTTCTTCTATGCAACTTGTTAATCATTTCGTCACTTTCATGTCGGATTCACATGCAAACCATGCAATAATCCAACCAGAGAGAAACAAAGTTGCAGGTTGCAAATAGTCTGACCCCAAAACCAAAAAAGTACACTTAAGCTCTTAAACGACTGAAGAAGTCACGTTAAGGAAATTATAGTAACTAACACATTCCCTTATTCTTTTCTGCATTTCACTTTCCTTTTTTGTTTTTGTCTTATAATTTTTGTTGTCGTTCTTTTTTGCAATTTCATTTCCTTTCAGTGTTGGCAGTGTTGTAAAATGTAATTTAAGTAGCAACAAATCAGTCACGTTGCTCCTCAAATGATTGCATGCGTCCGTGTGGTTGTGTGGGTATGTGGATATGTGGCATGGCATTCATATGATATGTTATGTGCACATTAGCCATTAATGTGCTGCTACATTGTAATGGCAACGCTGTCGTACGGAGTTGCTAGACTTCAGTGTTTCTGACTGAAATGAAATGCTTAACTACCATTTTAATGTCTTCAAATGAGGTTGTTAAGAGCATCAAAAAAGGTATTTAGTGGTCGAAAGTGCTTCTGTTCTTGGAAACGTTTGCAGTATTTAAATAAATTTTGCAATTTTTTTCTTGCTGTAATTTAATTTGCTAATTTAAATTAAATTTAATCGTTCGAGAGAATTATTTAAATATTAATAGTGCAGTTTTTTCAGTAGATATACTGTGATAAAAGTTATTTAAAGTTAAAATAAAGTTAAAATTCATAAATGAGCACTATTGTGAAATACCTTTACTATATGAAGCAAATATTCCTGATCAGTTATGATTAAAAGATAAATTATATTAAAGATACAATATGGAAAGAATTTGAGTCATAAGAGGATTCAGCACAAACAAAAGTATTCCTTTAACTAAAAAAATATTTTTATCATAATAATTACTTTTGTGGTTAATATTTCAGGTTTCTGAAATTTACAAATGTTTCAAAATAATATGGAAATATTTTAATATTTGTCAAAGGTTTATTACTTATTAACTTACCTAAGTGACCATAACCTTAAGATAACGGTTCCCCGCCTGACTCAGCATGTCTCTCTTGACAACTTTGCAGATTTTGTGTCTTCTACATTCTCGTACATCAAGTAACTCAACTTGATTACAGTATCGGAGATATGGTCTACCGCTGTTTTCTTCCTCCAATTACTGATTCAAATAGATGTGTAGAAAATGTAAACAGCTATATGGTAATCAAACGAAGCATCCTCTTTCTACGTACTGATGAAATTCGTAACGAAGGTACCAGAAAACTTAATCTGTACGGACCAGAAAAAATTTTATCATTTACTAATTTAGATTTCTAAACCATTTAATTCTCCTTAAAAAGCAAACCAAGAAAAATATCTTTCTCTGCAACCTTTGTGATCATATTTTATTAATTTATGTAAATAATTTTTAAGTTTATATACATTATAGTTTCAACCAAATTCCAGATAGCAGACGAATTTTTCTACTCTTATTAGTAGGTTGTGTTATAACGGCGATTCTAATGATTTACTCAGATTTATAGGCCTTATATATAGGGTGTGCAGGATTATTTCTTAATAGAACGCAGCCAACTTGCTTATATATGCTTCCATATCATTGAGTCAATAGGTATCAATACTATATCTATACTACAGATATTGATTCATCATTATGAAAGTAATTTGCATTTATGGTTCGGTCGGTTGATGAGCTTTTGATTCATATGAACTTAATTATTTTATAAGTTCAATTGCAAGATTATTGAATTATTAATAAATTTGATGATATTGAAGTACTTGTTTCTTAAAGACGAGTAAATTTATTCATTTTATTTGAATGTGAGATTTTTTTATTTTTGGAAATAAAATTGTGGTAGAAATTAGTTTTTTTTTTTGAATTTTTTGTTTCTTTTCTAAAGTTGACTCAAAAAATCTTTTTTTATATTTTTTGATTTAAATTGACTTTAACTAGCAATTCCATTTTTGTTTGCTTAATTTTATAGTTATATTTCGACTTTGTCTTAATGGATTTCATTTGTTATAATCTAGTATTAATCACTTGATGATAAAATATAAATTACTCTTCTTTCAATTTAAACTTTAATAACCTTTTTGAAGTTATTGCTTTTATCCTCCCTTAATTGAAAGTACACAGGACACTGTCGCTCTTCAATTGTCATTGACTTGCACTTCATTCGAATAAGTTCGACAAACTTGCACCTTTGTAATTCCCAAACAATTTCAACCACAATTTCAACATCTCTCGGGCAGAAAAGTAAACAATCATAATTTTAATGAATACTTGGAAACATCAAAAATAAACAATTGACGACATTAATAACAACAGGAGAAAAACAACAATGTTAATATAGAAAAAAAAAATATAACAACAATTGTCATTGTCAGGTCCTGCGAACCTAAGCACTCATAACTCAAAAACCCTCCTCCCATTCCAAGAAAAAAAAACGATTATGAACGAATATTAAATATGCAAAAGTGGCAACACTAGAAAGTAGAAAGTTGAAAAAATGAACCGAAGGGAAATTGAAATCAATGCAAATAAAGGTAATTCGCTTTATAGTTGCTCCCTTTTCCATTGCGCTATAAATGTGAACGGTCTACTGAGTTCTAATGCTCACATATCACTCTTCGGTACAACCGTCGTCATGTAGCTGTGGACTATTCACGCCGATTCGAATGTGCAGCGCTTAATTGAGTCACTTTGGTTGCCTGTGACTTTTCATGCTGCGCGTTGTTGTAGTTATGTTCACCCATGGACGGGCGCAATATGCATTTGCACTCGTTTAGCACGTAATCTGACGAAAATCCTTTAATCCTCTTCACAGTGACATTAAAATTAAAAAAGGAAATATTATAGAAAAATGTTGTAGGCAAACAACACACTGAATCGTTTCACCGACAAACCGGTGTTTGTGTTGGTGTGCATGTATTTCTGTTTGCGGTGTCAGTGTGTGAGAGTACTCACACACTGAGTGTGTGTGAGTTAGAATTTGTAGGCAACAGCTGCACCCCTGCTGTGGATTCGGCATTTAAATAGGGTTTTATCATCATTATTCATTGGTATTACAATTCGCGAAAAGTGTGTTACAGTGGCGTATGTATGTGTGTGTTATTCGTTTGTGTGAGTAGACAGAAAAAAATTCACACTATTGGGATATAACGAGACAACAGGACGCAATTCACACAAATGTCACTTTGACAGTTGAATGCATTTTCAGCCAAACGCAATTATCACTTTATTCCAATTGAAGCTATGCAACCATATGCAACCATTTGCGGGGTATATGCAGGGTATAGAAGAGAGATCCTTCATAGGATATTAACTGTAATAAAATTACGGATATAAAGATTTATGCGGAATCATTTTTTCAGTTTTTCATGCTTTTTCTATTCGTTGCTGGAGGGTAAAAAGGACATAAAAGCATAAATTGTGAATAATTAAGACAGTCAACATAAGCAGCAATGGGACACTCTCTGTTTCTTAGTAGATGACAAGACACGTGCCAGTGACTTTGATCTTGACCTAATGTGCAAATACATAACATAATACATTGGTTATATACGAGAATATACAATACATAAATTATTTAACATTAAATTGCTGACTTTGAGCAATGAATGTCAAAGTAATCCTGAAGATATGTTTCCTTTTTATTTTTCAACAATAAAAGAAAGTCAAATTGAAAAAATGGATAATGTATAAGAAACTGCTACGTGTATTTCCTGTTTTTCCTCTATTTTAAATTCTTTGATAAATTATGGAAAATGGAAATTAAATTGAAATTAATATTGATTAATAATTGCAGATGAATACTAGCAGCTTCCTTTAGTCTTTCAAGTACAGAGTAAACATTGCTACTTTAATTGCAAATGATTTTGAACTAGTCTTCATATTCATATATTTCACATACCGAAATTCTACAATTTGATGAGTTAGATTATTATTATATATCTACATTATGTAGATATATCATTAGATTGAGTCAATATTTTTACAAGTTGCTTGTGAAACTTGCAAGTTTTCTTCAGAAAACTACAATTGATTATTTAAATTTTTTCATTTTTCACAAGAAATTTTGTTAAAAGTGAAGCTAAAATCCATTTCACTTCATCCAATTGTCCATTAAAATAATTTGACTTTTAATATTATCTGGCTATGTTTATATTGCAAGAATCGAATTTTAGATCACTAAGATATATAATTGGTTCGATTTGATCTAAAAGTGCAGAGGTGCACTCGTACACTGAACAAAAAGCTTTTAGTTAAATTAAGGATTCGAAGAAAAAAATGCTTTGACTGCTTCTAATAATCAATATTTTTTTTTCCTCTAATATATTTCTGTAGTGTAATCTTACTCACTTTATATTAGATCATGATAGATCATTTATATAAAAGACTCTATGTCTTCCAGCGCTGTGAGCCATTTAAATTTCTAAGTTAATTTTTTAAACCATAGGGGCGGTTCAAAAAAAGGTTAATACAGATTAATCAGTTAATATTGAAAAGTCAAAAGCACTAGTATTTAAAAAGCATCACAGGCGGTATACAAATGAAGAAGTATGGACATTAGGCGGAGAAAATGTAGAAATCGTTAAGGAATACAAGTATCTTGGAACATGGATGTATTATAATGCTACATTTAATAGACACTTAACTGAAAAATTGAGAGAAGCTAAAAAAGCTATTAACTGCTCTTGGAAAAATATATTTGAAAATAAAGATATACCGTTCAAAACAAAATTTCAACTCTATGAATCTACTACTAGATCAATAATGTGCTATGCGGCTCAGGTATGGGGAGTGCTACAATATGAGGAAGTTGAAAAACTTTTACGATTTTTTGTAAAAAAAATATGGAGATTACCGCTTAACACACCCAACCGAATGATTTATTTGGAGACTGGTTTGTCACCTCTGTACTTGTACACTTTAGAAATCCACTTCAAGTATATGTTAAAAGTTTGCAACATGGACAGCTCGCGGTTACCTAAAATATTAGCTATATCTCTAATGCAGGAGAAGAGTCACTGTTTTAAAACGTGGACTGAATTAGCATCGGTTCATCGTGAACCGCTGATAATCGATAACATACATTCGTGGAAGCATTGGCAGCAAAATATATTAGTAAAAATCGGTATTGCGTTTAGAGAAAAGTTCGTAGCAGAAAGTCGACAAAGCTTAACTCGTGTTTTACACAGGCAACTTTATTATGACTTAGGCAACAACAGTTACTTCGCAGATCGCTTTAGTGCTGAAGCAATTGGATATATTTTCAAAACTCGAGGAGAACTGCTAAAGCTCAACAGCGCTCCCTATATGAACTCGTCAGACCCGAGATGCACGCTGTGCAATACTGGAGAAAAGGAAGATGTAATACATTTTCTTAGTAAATGTCCAATTTTAATGGAGCTACGGGTAAATTATTTTGGAAAACAAACGTTAGATATTAACGAATTAATGAGGCTGCTAAATGGTGAAAACTGGCATATGTTATCGATCTATGTGAAAACGGCGTCTCGTTATAGAGAAAATATTATATTAGAGGCATTTTAACTCTCATAAGCTGAAGTTCGTAAAAAAAAAAAACACAAATCCAAACCCGATTGACGGCAAATGCCATAATCGTATAAGGATAAAATTAGATATTATGTAAATGAAGTTAGGTTTTTCTTATTAGTTTTCTTATAATTATTTATAATATTTATGTTTTATATATTATAAATTATTGAAAATGTTAATTTTGTAAATGTAAATATAACCTAAATTTAATAAAAAAGAAATACTACTACTACTATACAGATTAATCCACACCTATTTCAGACAGAGATCGTAAAACCACAATTGTACGATCCACGGTTCGGATCAATTCAGATCGGTTCGGTTCAGTTAAACTTGTTCGATTTAAACAGGTTTCACACGACTTTTATTTGTAATTTTAGCTGTCAAATATTTTCATTTTGCATTGGAAGCAACAACAAATGACAGCTATAATTATAAATAAAACTGTCGTGTAAATTTTGTACTAAGTTGTTTGATTCAAACGTGTCGTTTTAAATGGATCGGTTAGAGTTGATATTTTAATGGGTAGTTCTATTAAAGTTATTGAGTTTTAATGATTTGGTTCATGTGGTCCCGTTTTAGTGATTCCGTCCAAAAGGTTGGGTTTAAATAGTTCGTTTCAACCTGTTTGACTCAAGTGGTTTAGTTTAAGTTGTTTGATTAAAATAATTCGGTTTAAATGGACTTAATGGTTCGGTTTTAATGGAACGGTTTAGTTAATCGATTCAAATTGTTCGATATAAATGGTTTGGCTAAAATAGTTCACTTCAAAAGGTTTCGTTCAAGTGATTCGCTTCAAATAGTTGGTTAACTTAAGTGGTTCGGCTGTTTAAGTAGTTTTGCTTAAGTGCTTCAGTGCATTTGTTTTAAAAATTTAGAGTTTACCATTCAAAATTATTTAAGATCAAAATCGTATTAGATCGCTGATATATGTTTCTTTTTAAAGTGAGTTTCTTCGGAATAGTTTTTACACTTATCTTTTGAGTTTGCGAGATCCAAACAATACTTTCAATAATTGCAAAAATATTTCAATTCTGTTCTGAATATTTATTTTTCTTTAGCCAATAATCTGATCAAACGATATGAACTGTTGATGTGATCATTTTAACAATTATGTGGTATATTCCAAAGGAGTTACCGGTTGTCGTACTTTATTATTAGAATATTCGAAATATATACTTTCCTTTACTTATTATTACTTAGATTTAAGAGCTTTCATTAATACTACTTTTATAACGTTAAGTTCATATGTATCTAACCTACATATTTAAGTTTTTTTTTTTTATCTTCAAAAAATATTATATTTTTGTATAGGAGATTAGAAATATTTGGTACAATATTACTCGTACTTTTCATACAATTCTTTATTGGTTTAGTTACAGTACTCGTAGAGAAACTCATCTGTTTTTTCTTCCCTCCTCATGTAAATTAATCCAATTGATGATTGTCTTGGGGTGTGCAATAGATTAATTGGATTTTCGTCAATTGCAACAGATTTTCCCTTAAATTGATTTTGACATAAGGTTAAAATGTTTCACGAAGTTGCCTCAGCCAGTGGTCCATTAACAATTTAACACCCAACCGCGCACAGCTCTACAGTGTAGCTACCCCGCGATCTATTTTTCCACTTTTTGTTGATTCCTTGTGCTTAAGGACTTAAGCTGTTACATTTTTTAATGCAGCGCAACTGTTACTCTCCAGCAGAACACAAACTACAATAAAAAAAAAAAAACAAAAAATTGAATTATCAGAAAACCTCACAAATCGCAGATAATGATCGGGCTTTGTAAAAATTTCAAAAAATTTTTAAAATATTGTACAAAATCAGATCATGTGGAAAACAACTGTTTTCCCTTTTTTATTGTGGATTTCACGCTGCAAAAAATCCTTGATAAATCAGAGAAAAATTGCAAAAAATTAACAAAGGCCAAAGGTCGCATTGTGAAAAACAAAATATAGAAAAACATTAAATGGGAATGCAAATGCAAAAATTGGAAAGCCGGAAAATGATGAAGTTGTAGTGCAGGAAAAAAAATTAACCCTGCCTAGGAAGGACTTCATTGTTGACTGTGCTCCGTTTGTCCTAAATACGCATTAAAAGCTGTACAGCTTCTGTTTGTGGCACATTTCCTCAGCTATTTTTATCTGGTACACTTTTACTATTTTTATTTAATACTTAGTGTTTTATTGTAAATATTATTATTGTGCAGAAATATGCTCAAATGCATATAAAAAAAAACACCACCAACAAAGCCATTTGGGTTAGCTGCATTGCAGAGCAGCTTATCATCCAACTTGTGCCATAAATCACTGTCAAATGTCAATGGCATCACTTTTTATTGTACGGCACGTAAAGCTAGTAACTACAGAATATCGAGAAAAAAATTATAGAAAAAATGATTCTACATTACGACCTTTTATTTTTGACTGGAAAATTGTAATTTGCACTCTTCAAAAACATTTCACAAAAAACCGAACAAGAAAGTTTAAAAACTAACTAAATAGATACATGCGAGGAATTATAAGAGTCCGTGAAATAATGGAATATTTTTCTAACTAAAATCGAAAATTGCAAAAATTGCACACTAAATTAAAGTTCATTGTATTTTGTAAATTTAAGTTAATTTATGGCAAGTCTTGTGCATGTAGTGCATGCTTCATTATCTCACATCTGTCATGTGATACCATTTTAGCCTGATAAATTGCTCATGCCATCCTCCGCAAGGACATGGCGTACAACAGACGCTAACATACACGAAAATTAAAATATTCATATGCATAAATAAATACAAGTATTCGTTTGTTAGTTTGTTAGTTTGTGAGTTTGTTCGGTCCATGGTCGCTATTATTTGCATTAAAGTCCCACATCGCCTTAAATTATGCTGCGCTTACCTTTTGTTTCAGTTGCTTCAAATGTGGCGTAGGAGCGTAGTAGCCTTGTAGCGTAGTAACGTAGTGGCGTAGCATCCTTGTCTTTGCGGTCGTTGCAACTATCCGGCAGACATTAACTAAAACAAGTACCACGTGCTGCAGCACTTGATGCTGGGAATCGATGCTGTTTGAAATTTATACGCGCTATGAAGTCACTTCTTCACTTGCTACGTCAACATACCAAGTCGACATGTTAAGTCGAGTGCAGTTGAGTGGAGTGGAGTAGAGTATAGTAGCGTAGAGTAGAGTGGAGTAGAGTATAGTAGAGTAGAGTAGAGTTGAGTTGCAATAAGCGGAAATGCCACTTCACATTTGTTTCCGTTTTTATCATATAAAACTAAAGTGAAAGTAGCACTTTGCTACCCCGCAGTGCACTTTAGGTATGCATTCCTTTATGAATGTCGCTGCTTTGCAGTTGCATCGCGATGACTCTGCTGCAACCCTTAATTTACGTTACTGTATCTGCTATTCGTTTTACTTTTGTATCGTATATCTGTTAGATACTTTACTGCTACTGTTACTGTATCTTTACATTTTGTTTCGCTTTGGTTGTCATTTGGTTGTGCTGTTTTGGCTTGCTTTGACTTGTGTGTGGTTCTCGCTGGCTGTCATGCGTTTGGGGTGCGTCAAGGGTTTTGCTTCTTAATCGTAACTAATTTCGTCCTTTGTTCATAATTTTTATTGCGTTTGTAGCAAATTAGTTTCGGTTTCATTTGTTTTCGTTTTTGCATCTTAAAAAATTTTTTACTATAATTATTACTGATCTAGGGTGGTTTCGGAAGGGCGTTGACAACACAACCAACCAACAACAACCAACAACAACAATGTTAACAATAACAAAAATTTCGAGCAAAATTACATGTTCGCAACACGTTAGGCAATCTGCAAGTTAATTTTGGCTAATTAAAAGGGAAAGTGCCTTTCCGAACTGGTTGGTATTCATTGGAACTGTTCGCAGTCTCTGAAATTTAGGGATGATTTGAATTAAATTTTGATTTTCTAATAAATTTTTGCTTATTATATTTGGAGGTGTTTTATGGTTTTAATGTCGTTACGCTATTTGAAAAATAAACACTTGCAGGGAAGGGAATTTTGAACACCAAGGCATTCATGTTAAATATATTTTAATATAATATTTGCTTAAATATTTTGTTTAAACAATAATAAAACTATAACATGAATTGATTAAATTAAAATAAACTATTGAAATACAGCATCAGAACAAAGGTCTCGATACAAGATATTACAGAAAAATAATAGTTGAATAATTAATTTTAAACGTTTTTAACACTACGAACCGTATATCAATTAAAAAATCGAGAGATACTTCACTTTAGCCTGTCAAAAATTTTTTTTGGTCACTTGATTGTAACTGCGAAAATAATTTGGCTAAAAATAACAGAAGATTGAAGTTATTAGTATTAAGTTACCATGCGTAGATTTTTTTATATGGTAACACCATGCGCCAATAGCACTAAGTGGATCCTAATATACCACGCATACACTTCTGGGCATGCGGTTATACAATATATAGGTTTCTATACCACAGTTCACTTAAGCACAAATAATGGCCTGACGTGATATTTGAAGACGTGATTCTTTGACATAGTAGGTTGAGTAGTAGTAAAAGCTGTTATTTAACTCTGTGGGCGAATTCGTTAAATGTAAAAGGGACTCCACGGCTCCATTATTCTAGTTTCCACATCCTATCTAAAAATGTTTGCATCCCTTGTAAAGTTAAAGATTATAACTAACACTTGTTAGGTTTTTTCTTTCATGCGACCAGGCGTGTGCATGACGCATATTAAAAAGTCTCATTTGATACAGGTCTATTACATTTCCTGAAATTACTGAGCCCATCTAGTGAGCGTGAGTACTTAAGAGACAATAATCTCTTATTATTTTGAAGCTATTTGAGCCAGTGCACTTGAGCACTTTTACTCTTTCTTAACTCGAGGTATTTCCAAAAGCCCTCTTTATGCCTTGACTGGATTATTGTGTATCACTTTATCAGACTAAACAATAATTGATCTTAGATTTGCATACCTCCCCGAGGAGCCTGTAACCATTCTGAGATTTGATAACGCGATGTTGGTAAGTCTGTCAGTTTTCGCAAATAGTTTCTTAGTGCACTAATTATAACTGTGCAGTCCTTTCAAAGAAAGACTGAGTATGAACTGTTAAGACCGCCAGTTGCAACGCATCGGTTTATTTGTCCATAATTGCAATAGCCAAATTAATCGTATTTTATAATGAAGTACTGTCATATTCACAATATTTCCCAGATTTAATATTATCTGATTTTTGTACACTTCGAAATTTGAAAATCCAGAAATAACTATTAATATCTATTATATATCTCAGCTTATTTTGATTCTTTTATTGGTAATGATGACGAATTTTTCCAACGTATTCCAAATATGAAACGATGAGCTGTACGAGCTATACCGCAATATATTATTGACAAAATTAAGCGCATAAAAATTTAATGGCTTCGTTAATGTGGTAATGTCGTACGAGTGGATGAAAATACTCCAACTAGAAATGTGTGTAATTTAGCATCCACTTGTGAAAATGCAGTAGAAGGCTTCCGCATTTTTGGTAGAAGAATTAGAAAAACAACGATATGAGGGCACTTATTAGTACGAACTGGTGACAGCAAGCCACTGACGCGGGGTAAGTATTCACCCGATTATCCAATTTTTATATATTTTTAAACTTTTAAAAGACGTAGAAATATAAACAGATATCTATCTATATACATCTTAATTCGATTTGATTTTCTTATTGGTATAATGATTACTTTGTCCATCGCGTTTACCAGATTCAGTATTATCTGATTTTTATATATTTTCAAATTTAAAAATATAGAAATATCGAAAAATATTATTTTATCTTCCTTTAGGTCTTTTATTGCGATGATATATCCTCTATCTCTGTAATGTTACCTCTAACGATTGCATTACATAAACTGTCTAACATTAACATTTATTTGTATGTCTCATAAAATGTTAATGCAATCAAAAAAAGGAGAAGATTTTTCGGTCTCCTATACTCTATGCCTTCTTTTACATTTCGAACTTATGTTACCTTAAGCATTGATGTTACGAAACTGTTCTGTTAAGTTAACATTTTTCATTTCATTTTATTTTAACAGCGCTGTCAAAGAAACTGTCTCATTGTCCTTAGTGTTATCCTTACTTATCAGTCAGTCTTATCAGTGCCATAAAATTCGGAGTTCGTGGTGAGTTAGCGGAACGAACTCTCTTCAGTAACTCCGCGCTCAATATTCCGAGCACAGCAAGTATTGTATGAAACTGAAACTTTTCATTCACAAAAATTCCAGTAAAACTGATTTTCATATGGCATAATGTTCCACCGACCAGATCGTTTCAGTGTTTGATAACAAATTCCTAGGCAAATCGCGTACGTTTAACGAATTACAAATAAAGCAAACAGACAAACAAACTAAAGATGACGAAACGAAACGTATTGAAACGAAATTTATTTGCGAATAGACGAATATTCAGTTTCGTGTTTGTTGTGCGCTCGTAAGGATGTGTTTATGCGTACTCGTCGCGTTAAACCGGTGAAGAAATGAAGTTAGCTTTCAAAGCAACATTCTTATAAGAAATTTGTATATTACTTAAAAAAAAAATAATATGTTAAAATATAAAAGTGTTGAAAGTTAAATATTTATATTAAAATTTAAAGAAAAAAAATATTTATTAAAAAATTAATAGAGTGTAGAAAAATAATATATTTCATTTGAAACACATAGTGTAAATAATGTGAGCCAACTCTAAGGCAGTTACATGTCCTGTGTTAAGGAAAAGGTGCTTTCATATGATTTTGCTCTAAATATTTGAAATGCTTTAATAGGAATTTTTCAGATATAGCTTAAATTGTTGAAATATTCTTATATTCCATATATTAAAATGAGATGAAATATATGCAAAAAATATTTTCATTCTCTTAATATACAACGTTTTACATATTGTGTGCATATAAACTTAGTTTAACATAAAAGGGAACACTTAGGCGCCTAAAAGTGTGCTTTGCAGCATAATTCTATTTTGCATAGTGTGTGCTGCTGCTCCATACGATGTGAATTTGTTGAAAGATTTTTCACAAAAATAAATATTTTGTTTTCATATTTTATTTTGGTATTTCTATTTAATAAATTATTCTTGTGTTAGACAAAACCTAAATATTTCTTATTTTTATGTAAAATTTTCTAAGAACTACAATTGGTATTTTTTTATATCAGGGAATTTGCCCCTTTAATTTATACTTACATTTTAAAATTTTACTCAAACTGCACTTAAACGATATTAAATAATAAAGTATTGTTTGATTTTAAGTCTAAGTTTAGTCACTAAAGCCACTCCAAGTAATCCGGTTAGCACAATTGTTGAAAACTTTTTTATTTTTTTTTCAAAAAATAAGTTCACTTAAAGCATTTTTGTTAGTTAAGCTCAACACTTCACACTGGCATATTTGTTTTTATTTTTAAATATTTATTTTCTAGAGTAAATGCAGCTACTCTTTTAAGTCGCTTGCATTTGACCCAATTCAAAGGATTTCATATTTCTTTCAAAATTGCGCACTGGGTTTATATTCCCTTCCCATGCAACAATCCTGCTGTACTTACTCGTCTCTTTACTAAACGTACAAAAAATAATACAAATTTGCCAACCTTAAAAATGTTGCGGTGGAGTCCTTTTCGAGAAAAAATCCTTGCTAAATGCCTTAGTAAGCAGAATGACTGCTAATTACACCGAAGTTCATTATTTTAATATTTGGTTAGATTTGCCGGTTAGCAGCCCACTTCCTTTCTTACAGAAATTTTTTCATTATTACTTAGACTTTTAATCTTTAATGATTTTAACTTTATTTTGTTTTTCTTTTTATTATTATTATTATTATTTTTTTTTATTTTATGTGTTACTCCAAGACTACTATTTAAGTTTATTCGCAGTTTATTCTTTGAAATGCTGTAAATTTTTAGTACTTAATATTTTTGTCCTTACAATTCGACTCGTAGTTCATTACTAGAAAGGATTATAGTCAAAATATAGCCAATTTGGCACAAGGTCAAGTAGGGCATAGATTTCCAGCTTGCAAGCATTTTATTATATTTTCTGTTTTTCAGTTTTTTAGCTTTCATATTTATTTTGTGTCTGTGCTCGTTTTCGATCGAACTCGTTGTGGGTGAGCTTTGGAATATAAATAAAAAATTAGTTTTCTTGCAATTTAATATTTATTGCATTTAAATTTAAAATCTCCGCTTTACTTGCTTTAGTTTAGATATGAAAATATAAAATTTTATATCTTCATTTTATTTTGCAAACATTTGTTTATTTTGTTTTATGGACCACCAGATTTGTTTGGATTGGAGCAGTTAAAATTGTTTTATAAACAAAATATTGGCTTAAAAAAACTCAATATATATTTTAATTATATTAACTGCGTACATTAATTTAAAATATTGAAGTTTTTTTTCTGGAAATAATTTTTTTTCATATAATAATATTGTATTAATGTTTAATATTTAATTATTCGACCTTTATTTCAATAAAATTTGTTACCTGTTAACAATTTGATTGTTCAGTAACCGAACCGAAGCACGGTTAATTCAAATTTTATAATATTATTATATTATGATAACTTATAATAATGTCTACGGTTTATAGAAGCGTAAATATGTATATAATTGTTCGGAAATTAATTTCATCTCTTTTATGAAAATAAAAAACTTTTTTCTTAGTATAAATAAATATTTTATTGATTTATATATTGTCAATTTTGATCCAATATCTACTGTCATCAAATGCAAAATAGCATAATCCTACGCTCAAACGATTTTTAATCTTTACTAACAAAAAAAACTGATCCAAGTGATTTTTGATCTTCACATTTAATGAAAATGTGTTTTATAGTCTGAAAAATTTTTTAAAGACCAGAATAAATAATAATCAGAAGGTCCTAAATACTTGAGTGCAAGTTATTAGAGATTTTCACACAAGGAATACCTTTGAGTCTTGAAATTTAAAGCTGGTTTATTTTTACAGCTATGTATATGTTTTTTTATTATATATGAACCTATATAAAGAACCAAGATATAACGGGAAACAAATTTTGACAGTTCAAAACAATTATTTCATATAAGTTTGTTGGATGTTATATATTATCTTACTTACTAATGTGGCCATAACAATCCGTTATCGCGTTTCGGCCTGATGCAAGATGTCTTTCCTGGCGCCTCTGCTGCGTGCACGCCTTTTCCAGTCTCGTACATCAAAAATCGATTAGTGCTCCCTCAAATTGATCACTCCAACGGAGACACGGTCTACCTGCACGGTTTCGTCCTCAAACTACTGCTTTAAATACCTCTCTCTCGGGAGCATTTTCATATATGCTAGTATATTAATTTATGTTTATGCATTGTTTATTAATTTTTTATATATAAGTATTATTTATTACTAAATATTATGTTTACACTATTAAAATTAAAGTAGACTGAAGTAGTTATCAAAATCAAAACGTGATACTTTTTTATTAATCGTAAAATTGCCTTACAAAAATTTCATCTTCTTTTAAATGAGAATAAAGTTAAATCTAGGAAATAGATTTTAAAATAATACAATTTTAAATACAAATCACATTAATAAATTGTTATACGTTAATATAGAATATATATTTCGTATTTTTTTTAATTATTTAACCTAATAGTGCTGCTATAAAGCACTAATTTTGCATACACTGTTTTAAAGAAATAGTATATAAAGCAAACATTTACGCTGCAGTATTGATAGGTAACATTGATTTTAATATGAACTGTACTAATGCAGTGGCACTTATGAACCTCTAATCTTATAAAATACTTCTTATATCCTTGTTAAAAATATATTCATACCTTGAGATTAACATGCTTCAAAGGTTTACTAATTTAATCAATATCTCTGTAAGATAACAGAGGAAAAGTCAGGCTCACGGTTGCCACTTATGGTACTTTAGTACCAAAATTGGTACTTTTTTTTTTTTTTCGTTTGGTACTCATGTTCAAAAAATGGTACATTTTTGACGACCCAACTTTATTGTGGATATTTCCAATTAATTTTTTTTATAAATGCATCTTTGCACTATTTTATATTTTGTTCATTTATAACACTATGAAAAACACAGAACGAGAAAATAAAAAGGTCCAAAAAAATTTTGGACCTTTTTTTACAGAAATGGTACCTTTTTAAACCAATTTTGGTACAGAAAAAAATTTTCAATTTTCAAATATGTGAACAATTCCATTAAAGTGTCGACTTTATGATTTCGGATTATTTTGCATTACAGTCCAGCTATTTATTGATTTGTCACTAAACTAATCGTTCAGTAGTCGTTCTATGGGTTTATATATTTTCATATATATTTTGAATGTGTTCTCGAAAAATTACTCAAAAATTTTAGTATATAGATATAAAGTGAATAATTGATTGTAACCGTATTCATCATATGTTGATAGTACTTAAGATTGTACAATCTCTCTGTATACATTATTTTGACGATTGTTCTTGTTCGAAATTCTTAAAAGTTTTAAACTTTAATGAATTTTCTATTATATGATCTTAAAAATTTTGACTTTTCTTAAGGCGATTAGTTGTCACTCACTTTGGCAGTGATGGTTAGTATGAACTTTAAACATTTTGTATTTTGTATTTTGTCGATTCTGTGTGTCTTCACTTGTCACTTTTTATATTGTATAATATTTTATAGATATTCCCTGATATTGCGAAATTAGGTATGGAACGTTTTCTGGTTTTTTCAATTGTGCTATCATCATTCATTAATTCAAATATATGTTTCGTGAAGTTCATAGCTTCTAGAACTTATAGATTTCATAGGTTCCAGAAATCTCTATATTAGTCTTCTAATTTTACTTTGGTTCTAGCCATTGATTTATAAATAAAACACCAAATAATAAGATAATTCTTTTATTGTTAACATAATCTTTACTGTGGATTATCAAATTTATTATAAAAGAAATGCTGAACTCACTTTGCATAATGATTAGTCAATGCTCCATAAGAACACAATTGCAGGATTTGAGTTTGTTTATGTTTGTGGTAGGATCTAGCACACCCAGGGAGTTTTTAAATATAGTGAACAGGTTTTTTTATTAATAGATACAGGAACCTTTAAGTGAAATTTTTGTATGGAATTATATCACCGAAAGGATCATATAACTTTTCAAGTAAATTTCGGATTTGACTTGGAGACTCTTTAGTTAAAAATTTTTTTGTGAATAATTGATGATGACAGGATGTTGTTTGACAGCTTCTTTTTATCTTTAAATCAAGTATTGTATTATATATAAATATTGCTTACTTGTTTCTACGGAGATCCTTCATTTGGGAAAAGCTTCTACTTGGCAATAAATAGATGGTTTATTTATAGTTTTAAATCAATAAAGATTCGAATTAAACAATGATGATGAATTATTCAGGATTGCTTAATAACTGTTATAAGTCACTAATGTGTAATTGGTAAGAATATAATATGTACATTGTTTCGCAATTACCAAAACTATTGCTTTGTGGTAGAATTCATCGGTTATTTTTTGAATATATTACGTTAATATTTATTTCTGATTATACTGCATATAACATTAATCTGACATTACTAATTAATTTTTCAAAAATTCCAAAATAATGTATTATAGCGTTGATCCTTTCTTAATAAATTTCCTTTACTTACATACATGACCTTTAGAGAGTCTAAATAGGGATTGGTTATGTTGGTGATCCGTAAAATTAATTTCAGCTTTTTACTCTATTTTATATTTGTGTAAAATCCAGACGATTTAACTCTGTTTCAAACAAATAATGAAGTCAAAGATGGTTGTCAGTCTGGGATGTATAAAACCTGTGGGATGTAGATCCATTTCAAACTCTTGTTGAAGACTAGGATGGTACACAATGATTTAGATTTTTTCAAACTAATAGTGAAGGCTGAGATGCTTCACAGTCTAGGATGTATAAAATTAGGAGGATTAAGATCCACTACAAGCTAATAATGAAGATCCAATGATCCATATCAAACATTTTGGGTCTATTTCAAATTAATAATATATTTTGTATAGATCTCGTAGAATTGAGATACATTTCAAGCAAATAATGAAGTCTAGAATGATTCACAAATGTTGGTTTAGCAAGTGCCAAAGATCCTTTTTAACTAAGTCCCTAGCGTGTTACTATTCCAATAAATTTAAACAAATTATATTATTTTAAGACTCACTTAAACTACTAATATCAGTAAAACTTCATTTTAATTTTCGTAATTGTTGTAATATTTGTAATTTTTATTTTTCATTTTATTTAGGAAAAGTTGCAGCGCTATGTACTCTTAGAGCTTCTTCGTGCTTAGTTTGTATGTACTTAGTAACTTTATATTTAATTTGCTGAAACTTTACGAAAAGCAATTATATATTTGTCAACACTTAATTAAAGTAAGTCTGTGCACGCAGCAGCATTTATTACATTAAGTTTCATTTATAAAAATAGTAGAAACTGTGAAAAACTGAAAAGTAGTCAGTAGTCAGGACTTATCAAGAGGGAAACGAATCCGAATCCGAGGACGAGGACGAGGACGAGTACGAGTGAAATCAGTGCAAACTTTCTATGTGATTTTATATGAAAAGGACTTTTTTCGTTCGTATTTTTGTTTTTTGAAAATTTTCAGCACGTGCCTAAACTGTAAACTTTAGCAAATAATAAATTTCTGTTAAAAGTGAGCAACTAAACTGAGCTAAATGTGTATAGTTCATGCGATATATATACCATACACAGCATTCACGGTTTCAGCTGGTTCTTTAATAATGCCTCTTCTACGTACTTTTTTGGTGCTGCGAGAGAAGACCGCCAGCGTCGTAAATGCAGCAGGGATGACCCAAAATGAAACTATTTCAATTGCTGTGGTTTCCATTAAAGAGGAAAACATGTTTTCTGGCAGTGATGTTGTTCCGAGCAACAAATACCTTACGAAACTAAGATGCCAAAATTGTTTAAATAATATAAAAACATTACAACAAAATAAAAATCAACTTTGAGCTAAGGGCGGTGTGAGAGTGTGGCGGATGTTTAGCGGAGTACTTAGTGCAATTGCGGGAATGCGGGAAAAATGGTTGGGAAAAACTTTATGAGTTGCTATTAAAGTATGTGAGCTGCATTTCTAAATGGAGTGCAGCTTTTTGTTAACAGGCTAAGTTGCTTAGCGTTTAGAGCTTAGTGCTGAGCTCAGTGATCATGCCACAAATAACAATTGAAATGGAATTACTTACAAATATTTTGTGCTCATATATGCGCGGTTATGTGTGTCTACAGATACGAGATACGTGCAGCAGACAGTAAATGCAGAATCTAATTTCATTCATTCATAACTTATTGTTTTCATTGCAACTGCAACTGCAACTGGAACTGGAACTGCAATGGAGTGCAAAACTATTTTAATAATTTTTTTTGTTTTCGTATAAACTGAGGTGCCTGCAGTAAAAGCTGTGGCAAATAGCAACGTCATAACAATATTAAGAACAATTGTTATGGCTAAGTACGTGTGGCGCATAAAAGTCTTAAGAATTCGTAGCTTCGTACTTTCGTACTTTAGTACTTTTTTTTGTGAATTATACGTATTCCTGCTATTTTATACTTTATTTCATTACTCGCTCACATTGCTTTTCTTTACTTAATCTTATTTAGTTTTAGTTTATTGTGTTACATGCTGAACTTATGCTTTATTTGTTACTTGTCCACTCTGCGCTCACTTACTTCAATAGATTCTTTTACCTATTATTCTGGGTACTACTACGTTCCATGGGCGCTTGTTTTGTCTTCCAAGCTGCAGACACAATTTTCGCATACAAACTGGCAACATTGTCATAATAAACATCATTACGTATTATGTTTATCATTATCCTTACGACCAGTGATATCACAGTAGCAACGACAGGATTGCATACACATTTCGTACTTGTAGTTTCCTTGTTTTGTAAGCGGTGAGGTCCTGTTTGTTTCGGTTCTTTTCTTGTATGTTTTCTCATTGTTAGTTTTTGTAGCTTTAGTGTTGCCACTTGTTTCACATTTTTTTTTCTGTGTTGTACTCATTAATGTTGCGTTTGTTGTTGTACAACTAGCTAGCTATTGTTGTGCAACTTGATTGTTGCTGTTGTGCAACCAGATTGTTGTTGTAGTGTAAGTCGGATGTTGTTCTTGTTGTTGTTTGCTGAAGTGCAGCATACGTTTACTTGACACTTGCTCCTTAATTTCAGTTCCGCCTTTTACTTTTAGCAAAGAATCCTGCTTTTTATTTTGTTTTTTACAAAAATAAAACTTAATAAAATTTTTATTTCTTTTTATTTTAAGTTCTAAAATTTAGATTTTTTATTTAATTTTTTATATTATTTTTTATTTTCTTATGTCAACAATAGTTACGATTTGTTATTTTAGTGAGTTTTCTTTAAAAGAACATTTTAGCTCTACGGCAGGCAGCAGGTGACTTGTTACAGAATTTATTTAAAAGTAAAGTCCACTAAAATAATAAAAATAAAAACATAATATAATAATAAAATGATATATTTAATATTCATAGCATATACATGGTTGACAAGTTCGTAGTATCAACAATTTTGTTGCTTTATTAATCGACTTGTTTCATCAACGTAGTCTCCTTCAAGACTAATACAATCCCTCCAGCGCTTCGGTAACATTTTGTTACTTCTCTTGTAGAACTATGCTTCAATTTCAGCGATGACTTTTTCATCGGAGCTAAATCTCTTTCTCTGGAAAAGTTTCTTGAGATCTCCAAACTGTTTATAATCACTGGATGACAAATCTGGAGATTACAAGCAATTTAAAGTGTAATTCGTGCAATTTTGACATAAAAGCCCTGAAACCCTGCAAGGTTTAAACCTGTTTATATATCAAGTAATAAAACACATACTGTATGTTATTAGATTAGATTATGATATTGATGTTAGGGATCAACTTAAGGCCTGTTGACCAATACAAATTTCAAGACTTTAAAATACACTCAAATATTTCAAGAGCAGGTTTTTAACTAACATCTGAACTTTTTTGATATTTAGAAATAAAGAAGAGGCTATGTAAGTTAGATTATTTGAATGATTTTAGTGATTCATTACAGCCTGTGGATTTGAGTGTCACCATATAAGTTTCGGGAAGTTTAACATGTTCCCAAACCGTTCATAAAGTTTAAGTGGTGGTCTTGCAGTGCACAAGCAAGAGAACAATACAAAAATCATTGTAAACTTTTGAAAATAAGACGCACTCATCACCCTATCTCCCTCCGGAATATCATATTCAACTAATTTTCTACAAATATCTAGCCTTATTTTGATATTTAGAAAGAAAATTAAATTAGACATCAATGTATGTATTATTATTTAAATCTCTGGGAGCCTAAAATTATCTCGTAATTCTCAGGAAATTAGAGATGCTCTTCAAAAAGTGAATTTACATTTGCTACGATGAGAATAATGCAAAAATAATGATATCTACATAAATGCACCTGAAATATCTGTAGCTTATTTCATATAGTCTTAAGTGCTCTTCAAGAAGCCTTTTTGCAGTGCTTAAAGAAGAGAATTATTAAAAAAAAAATATGAAATCTATATACGTTTGAAACTTCTGAAGCTTATTTCATATTTTCCATAAAGAAAAACGAAGAGAACTATGAAAAAAATAAAATCTATATACCTTTGAATATTCAGCCGGTTTGTTTCTCGTGTTGACATATTGATATGATTTAGATCTCGTTAATTATAGGAAATTAACCTTTAACTCTCATAGTTTAGTGACAGGGCTGCCTTGTCAATATTATTTGCTGGCATGTAGCCTCCAAATTTGTCACCCTTCGCTGTGTGGTTATAATTATTTCCTACTATACCTAAATGTCGACATGGTTATACTGCCACATACTGGGTCGATAGAGCTTTTTCAGGTAGAAGTTGACATTTGAGTTAGAGAGGCTTGAGACCTCATACAAACTTTTGGAGACTCCTTAAGCTTCTAATGGAGTATGGAAATAATATTAATATAATATAATAGGTTTGAAATTTCTGAAGCTTATTTCATATATACAGAAATATCCATCAGGATTGTATATACATTTATTACTCATTAGCGTAATTTTAGTGTAAATAATACTAATAACTCTTATTGTATATCACAGATTTAAAGCTTCAGACATAATAAATTCAAGAGAGTTAATATAGTTAAAATTGATTTAATTTTTTTTAAGTAGTCTGGTTTGGTTTTAATTAATTTCAGTATTTGATTATTAAAATTTTTTTTCACTTCCTTTTTGTACTCATATTCTCTTAATCTGCATTTACATTGTCTTTAACTTCTTCTATTGTTGAACAGCGACCAACGTAATTACTTCAGACTAGCCTCAATATCTGCCTCAATTGTCTGCAAGACTGACCCAAATGTCGAACTTTCCCGCATTCGAAGTACGTACGAACGCGGAAGTTCATTTTCCTTCATTCTCGCCAGTGTCTTAAGTGTTCGTTCATTGTTGCTTTAGTGTTTGTTTGCATTGTTGTTGTTGGTGTCATATTTTTCTGCTAATCGTTCATTGCCATTATTAAGTATTTAAATTTTCTTGTCTCGTTTTTGAGTGCACTTCGAAGACAAAGTCATGGAATCATTAGCGCTAAGCTATTTGGCATAAGAAATTCTATGGAGCTTTAAGTTTATTAAATATGCTTAATAAAATTAACTTAATCTTAAGCAAAAGAGGAGAATGGTGTGTCATATATTGAAAGTAATTATTCAGAAAGTAATTAAGTTTGTTGACACTTAGAATGTAAACACAATAAAAAGTTATAAATAGCAAACGTGCTTAACAGCTTTTCTCGCAGACATAAACTTAAAAGTATACATATGCTTAGTTGTATGTATGGTAAGTCCTTACCAACACACACACTTACTTTACCGCCACCGCCACCAACACACTAACAACTTTAAGTCTGAGTGAGAAACTGCAACAAATCCAACAAATCCGACTAAAGTAAAACTTCCTGAAATTAAAGTGCAATACCGGATACAGTTAAAATACCTTTGTATTTGAATAAAAGCTTCAGTTTAGCTATCAACACACACACATGCACACACTCACACCCACACAGACACACATGCACTTGTTAAATATATAATATGAAGGCATTTTTATTCATATTTGTTACTGTATTTGTTCGCTATATGCGTATGTACGTGCATAAGTGCGGCTGCATAGTTTGTGTTGAAATTAAAATATGAAAAACACAAAAAGTAAAAAACTGTAAAAAAACAAAATGAAAATGAAATAAAATAACATGAAGTGGCAAAATAAAAGTACACAAAATAAATATGAAAGAAAAATATTTATAAAAATAAGCGCGGTAAAATTTTTAAAGCCAAAACACACATGTAACACTTGTTCGCACACATGCACAACCGAACATGCTCGTAGCGCTTAAACGCTGGTGTGCATGTAACCACAGGAAACGGAAGTTGTTTTAAACACCAACTAAAAAGAAAAACATTTTGAATGGCAGCAGCTTGTTTATTTGCGCCCGCGTTAATTTAAATAAAAAAGTCACAAAGAACAAAAAAAAACAAAAATTAAGAAAAACAAAGTTTATAACTTCAAAATATCAAAATAAGAAAAAATCTCAAAAAAAAAATAAATTCTAGCAC
>NC_051847.1:220205825-220250453 GCF_002237135.1 Teleopsis dalmanni
TATATATATATATATATATATGTAGTATATATATATATTTATTTATATACATTATGTATTTCTATATTTATATATATTTAGGAATTTGTTATTTAGGGTTCACTGGAAACAAGTGTGAATGCTTCTTAGAGTGGTATTGTTTGATTATTAGTTGAAGCAGACCGGTGCTACTGCTCAATGGGTCTATTAAGCAATCATAGACAGACTATGCATGAATAAATGATGTTAAAATGTACTTCAGCTATTATCCTGCATTCCTTAAAAACTTCATTAGGTTGAAATATACTTTACAGCATTTCGATTTGTGTAGCAACAAGTCAGTGAGCAGAATCGATCGGTTTGGATTAGGGAAAAAGAAAACCAACTATAAACATAAATAAAGATAAAGTGATGTTTCCATTAGTCGAAGAACATTATTAAAGAGATTACTATTATTTCTATTCAAACTTCATTTTTGTACTCAAACAGGAATTCTATTTCAAATAGAAAAGTACGGATTAGTTTATGTATGTGGTACTTGCAACTACGATACTCTGTGATAGATTCGTATAGAATCCACAACTTCTTCCACTTTTTGTTAAGCTTGTAATATATTATTACCTTATTAATTAAACGTATAAATACTCATTTATTCATAATAAATATTTTCTTAAACTACTGCACTTGCATAATCAAAACAATTTGCTCTTTAAAATCATTTTACATCATATAGGAATAATTTAAAGTTCATTGGAGTACATAAATTCCAACACTTTACCAGGAATTGAAATATTAATTATAAGCAAATTAATGTTTAAGCTTTATGAACAACAGCAACAACAACAGCAACAGCAACAATAACAATTATAATTAACATTATTACTTGATGTTATTAACTTACACAAGAAAGGATAGTGCAACGACAACATCTATGACAACACTAATTGATTCACTTTCAACTAATATCCTGAGGCACTCAAATAGTGGAGAACAACAGTTTTGCATGTCAGAAAGAAGTTAATAAAATTAAATGACCACATTTAAGTGGAAGCTCGTAGCTATTGTCTGTTGGTTCTACCACTGCGGCTACGACATATTCATAGTGAATTTTAAAAATTTTTATACCAACTATTTTTTCACTAAATTGCCATACACAATGTGGCTTAGTATGGCGTCAGTTTGGCTAACCACTAAATACACTTTAGTATTTTGCTGTAGCAGGAACATGGACGCAAGTGCAACATGGAGTATCCAGAGTTGTCATATTGCGGCATGGTGAACTGCAGTGCAGTGCGGTGAGCTTTGTTTGTTAAAAATCACTAAGCTTAAATGTTAATTTTGAAATAATTTCATACAGAAAGGACGAATACAACAACAACAACAACAATAATAACAATAACTACAACAGAGTTTGCGACGAAATTAAAATAGTTTTGTCAAATAGGAATGTATGTTATAAATTATTAAATTATAATAATATACTAAAAATTTTAGTGACTGACATGGAGTAAATAGATTAAGAGTGGAAGGAACAATTGAATTTATAATTAATTTCGTTGAAATAACAACAAATTTTAAAGATTATTTAAATGTCTGAATAAATGGAATTTTTACAGATAGAGAATTTAATTTACACTACACCTGCACAAAGTAAGTGATTAAGATAATCATGGAGTAACATTAGTATGACTTTCTCAGTATTTCACTCCTAGATTAGGTTCTATACATAAAAAAGAATATCATGCAACAAATAATACCTCTACAAACAGAACAGTATTGATATTTAACAATTAAAAAAAATATTTATAATTAATTAGTTCAATAATTCTACAGGTGATTTTATGATTTCTACAGGTTTATGATTTCGTTCTAATATAAACACAACAAATGAATTTGTTACTAAAAAAAATTGGTTCACAGTAAATTAACAAAACTCCGGAAAAATATGCGAACATAAAAATTAAGTACGGCTTTAGGTCTGTTGGTTAAGCAGCGCTAACTCTGAGCTTCAAATTTGGCAGGGCAACTCTGAGTTCGATTCCTGGTACTTGCAGTCTCAAAAAATTATTTACGAATAATTAAATATAATTATTTCGAGTATTAGACAATACTAGAAACAGAGGTATGCTCAGTAAAAAATTCAATTAATTAAAATAATATAAAAAAGAATTTTTGTTGCTATAGTTTCACTACTGTTCGAAAAACCCCTTTATGCTAATCATTAATTTAAAAATATATAAATTACAAACAAATTATTAAGAATTAATACATTCAGTTACGCTAATTTCAGAAAACTGAGATTAAATGACGCCGATATAAATATGCATATATCAATCCATATTCCCTACTCATTTGTTGTAAGGAAAGAGGAAAGATTCTTTGGCATATCAATAGCCTTAAACAAAGTATCTATATGCAATATAAAGTGTATAAAAAGTAGTTTATTAAACGTATCGGCAAAAACAAAGTAGTAAATTTCTAATTTTATATAACTTGAGGTTATTTATATCAGATTTCGTATCGTACATAAGAATTTGTAATAAAAACGATATTTTTTATTAAGTATTCGAAAATATTGAAAGAATCTTAAGTACAATATAAATAACTTTTTGGTATCTTTTCATTTACATCAACTATTAGGCTATATTTTTACCCACCTAAACTGACAAGTACATGACTTATGTCTCCCCAACGTATGTCGTGGCACTCTTAATCCCACTCGGTGTTCATTTTATTTCTGTTTCACAAACTCTTTCATAAATAGGAATATGCCTTGAGGGTTTCGCCATAAAAACACGAACACACGCACGCCAATGTGACGCAAGTTACGCACGGAGCTACATAAGGACATGAATATTAAATCACCTTTTGTGTTTATGTGGTTCTTGTGATTTGTGAGCTTCCTTCTTAAATGCTTCCTGCTGATTTTGTCTTGAAGTAAGCAGTGGCGCTTCTTGTGGTTCTTGTTTGTGACACAATATATTGATAAACATCGCAAAATGTTATGAACAGTGTCTGAGAAGGGTAAATAAATCATTCCTCAGAAATGTTGATAAGTAAATAAATATATAAATAGTGTGAAATACGTTTGTATGCAAAAAGAAGTGAATTGCAAAAATATGTTGAAGTACAGGTTGAGGTACTACGAAGATTTAATTTCAACAAAAATGCTATTTTAAATATTTAATAGATGTCTATAGTGTGAAACGACATTGCCATATTGTACAAAGAAGTCAATTAATGTGTTAATCACTATTGATTTCTAAAGAAAACGTCTACAGACAATTGATAGCTTCATTGTAATAACTAATATGGGTATATGTCAATACACAAAACAATAGCTTGACTTTACTCAGTAATAACTCACATCAAGCTAAAATAGCTAGCAATTTTCCATTTCTAAAATATATAATATATATAGATGCAGCTAGTATAAGATAACACTTCTTGAAAAAAGCATGTAGTCCTCCTCCGTCATCTTATAGTCATGCGCCTCAAGCGCCCCAATACCTTGGGGTATCTAATAGTTCTATAAAAAGCATTCAGATACGCTTATCATCTCACTAATAATGAAGGCTTTCGTGACCCTGGTTGCAGAGTCTACAACTAAGCCATTCTCGGCAGAGCAGACTAGGTAGAATCTCCACCTATTTTCTTTCCCATGTACCATGCTAATGGCTTAATCAACTGACTTAAATAAACCGAAATTTCTAGATACTAAGTTTCTTTTTCTCAATCCACTCCCCAATTTACTGGAATGAAGTTTCCCACACTGCCCTCTAGGTCATTTATGCCATTTAATCCAATAAGGTGGTTTTAGTGAGTTATAGACTCAGATTGTAGCAGTTGATGATTCCACCTACCTTAAAAAAGAAATGAATGTAGTTAAAACATCCTCAATATACCATAAATCTTTTATTAAAGTAGCTTAATTTATACATTAATTTAAAAATTAATGCATTTATTTGATCATATATCCGCTAGCTTGCTGCCTAATATGTGCTTATATTTAAATAAATTTAAAAACTGTAAAGTTCGAAATTGAAATTCTGCATTATATTTAATAGTTTTATTTAGACATGTGTGTTCTTCATAAGTATCTTATTAAAAGAACACCTTCGAATTGCCGCTGTGACCGCTTGTAAGGTTGGAGGAGCTTCTTTCTTATATTTATAGAGGTACTGGAAAATTCTATCAAAAGAAAAAATTTTGTTAAACGACCCTCCAATTCTGTTAAATGGTCCCTGAAGTTCAATGATGATTTTTTGGTTCAAAGAAATTACAAACATCGTGAGAGAAGAAGGGAGCGATTACTTTCAATATTTACTCAGATACTGGAAAAGTCTATCCGTAGAAAAAGATTCTGTCATACAAATCTTAAAATAGATTAAATTGTATTGCAAATCTTATTTCACTAAATGTATTAATTAATTGAATACCAACTGCGTTCTTTCACTTATTACGGGTTCAATAAATTTATTAATTCAAAATGGACTTTTATAGAAAATTTGAAGAAAACCTCATTTTTCTTAAAAATTGTTCAAATTTTATTGTGATTGTTTTTTTTAATTATATTGAAACTATTTAAGCCAGTGCACTTGAGCACTTTTACTCTTTCTTAACTCGATGTATTTTCAAAACCCCTTTTTACGCCTTGACTAGATTATTGTTTATCACTTCATCTTGATTTACGCAAGCAGAGTAGAGGTAACAACCTCCTTCAGATATAAAACTGTTGGAGATTTGAGCGTCTATAAGAAACATTTTACATTGTTTTTTTGTTTATCAATATATTATTATCTTAAGAACATTTATTAATAAAAGATTTTTTATCCATCTCTAATCGTTTAGCTGTCTCGGTCGGTCTCCGTAGCGAACTACCTACTGTTCCTTTTTTATATATGCAATATAACTAATTAAATTTTACTAAGTTTATATTAAAATTTTACAAAAACTCTTGCATGCAATTTTGAACTCATTTCTGTACTCATTTAAAATATTTTAGAAATATTTTATATAATTTATGCAATTTGTAACAATGTTCAACCACAAGGGGTTAAATACGTACGGTATTCTAGGAACACAACATTACCTAATTCAGTGGTGAAATACTTAACGCATATTTAGGGTTTAAAATTTAATTGAAACTGTGGCAATCCTAAAGAGAGTTAAGCTACTTTAATGAAATATAATATATAATTTTTACTTAACATGCAAGCGGAGTGAGTTTTAAACTTTATTAAATATTTGCAAAACTAACACACACCACTCTCGAGACGCAAACTTTACCACAAGCAGTCAAATGACTTAACTGCAGTAATTTACGCATTTAAGTTGGCTTAAAATGCTAACGACGAAAGTTATAATTGCATCATATGTGCTACCTTTATAATCACCTACAGTTAGATAAACCCGCACTTACCTTCATACGAGCACATGCACGCATACACATTCTCATCATATCATATGGTAGTATGAAGTGCAGATAGATAGTCGTTAGTTGTCGTAGTCCCTGCCGCTGTCGTAGGCGTTGTCGTAGGCGTTGTCGTTGTCGTTGTCACTGTCGCTGTCGTAAAGGTACTCTTTTATAGTCCTATCCGATTCGGTATGCTATGCTGCATATGGAAAATCTTGCCAAAAGTGTCAAAGTATGACTCAAGTTAACATATGGCAGCAGGAAATGAAACGTAAATCAAATAAAAGCGTAAATGCACTGGAGTTCCTTAGCGCGCGTTAACATCGGAAATGTTTTGTCATTAAAGTAAAAATCCTTCGACTCAAAATTGAAACTTTTACTTTTCTCAACAGATTTTTGGAGGCAATTTTTTCCCGTCCTCGTCTTCTGTTTTTTTTTTTTTTGTATTATTATTATTATTTTATTCTTTTAAGTGGTGTTAGCAAAGGGTAATAATAAATTAGCATTTTGAAAAATTTTCTTGAGTTGTAAGTAGGGAGACGAAAGGGTACGCCCTGACACATGTTGGCAGTACATGCCACGGAAATGTCACTTGCATAAAAGTAGGCGGGTATAAGGCATTTTAATACTATATATAATTCTGAAAATAGAAAAAATATCGAAACAGCTAAAAATCCGCTCTAAAATGGGCGTTCAAATTATTATGCATTAAAAATTGTATTTTAATCTGTAATTACTTCCGTACTGTACACAAAGGAGTTGAGCAGTTAAGGAAGGAATAAGCATTACTCACATACAAGGGAAAAATAATTAAGAGAGCAGCTTTTTTACTAAGTCTAACACTTTCTGCTTACAACTTTGATGGTTTTTTATAAGTCATTTTCATGATTAACATTTACGCAATGGGAAGTCGTTGTCGAAAGGTACATATTTTTTTTTATAAATTTGATGTTTAAAGACATTACTTACTTAATTTAAGTAATTTTAAGAAAACTCTGCACAAATTTCTATATTTTTCTTTATTACTACCAGAAAGATAGAATTAAAAGGACTGAAAAAGTTTATTGAAAACTTAATTATGACATTAAAATAACACAGATAAACAAGCACATTAACATAGTTGATTTCGAGCACCTATCTGAGTATGTAGATACTTTTACAAAGGATGCATGACACACACTTTTGCCATGCGACTCTTGTGTTTTACTCTAAAGCATTTAATGTGCTTAACAAAGTTTTTTGTGTTACTGATATCATCTTTGCTAGGCAAATGTAATTAAAATACCGAGCAAGGACGAGTAGCTACTTACTTTGGTATGCATTTTGGAGATAAAGTTTAGAGTTTCACATATTTCCTAAACAAATAGGAAAAAACAGATTGCTCTCTTTAAGTGAAACCCAACCAGAAAATAAGCTCAAGGAATATCTTCACATTTTATTGCTAAACTTTTTTTACTGTATTTAAAAATTTTAAGTACATTGGCTTTTAAAAATTGTACACAATTTTTTGAACTGTTTCTGTAGAAAGTCTAAGAAAACGTCACAGCAAAGTAACTTAAGTATATCGAATAATAACATCGCAGCTTTTCGAACCTAACATTATTGCCACTAATCATAGTTTTATAGTTGCCAAAAAATTTTTCTAAATTGGAACCGATATTGACATCAGGCAACAACAATACTCTGGAGAACAGGTAAAGACTTACTATTGGCAACAGTTCTGCAATAGGTTCATCAGGTAGTTGAAAAAGCTCTCTCTTGACAAACATAAATAACACTCCATAAGTCGTTAATTTCATTAGTCCTTTTATCTGGTGGAAAAGCATGAAGAATGATGAACAACCATGAATGCACAATGTTTAGAGTTTTTGAGGGAAAAGAGCACATACAAAATATTTTAGCCCAATCTGCGTTAATAGTATATATACGTAGATCTCGATATACCGACCCTCAAATTATTTGAACCTACAGCTTATATAAAGTATTTCTAATAGAAAAATGGTTTGTAACTATAAGAAATTGATACTGGTGTGACATTCCACTAATACCAGACTAAGGAGCGGGTTCATTCTGACAATTATAATAGCACCAGCAAAATAAAAAAGTTGCTAAGCTATGCTACTACATTGATATAATCAAGCGTTATCAGCTTGAAGCTAAAAAAACCTTCGAAGTGGTGCTATCAGAAATCTCTCTATCAGACATCCATTAATAACGAAGAATCTCACTGTGAATAACTTGCTGCATCTTTGTATTTCTAAATGACATCAGCATGCGAAATATGAAGGTTGGTTGGAAAATCAAATTGGACTCGGTCAAGACTGACATATAGCTCTAACGGTCAATTAAGTAAGTTAGGAAGTGGTATATTGATAAAATACCACAATGATCGATAAAGATAACTAGGATTGACACAATAGACTAGTTACGTTTGAATGCATAGAATTTCTCACAAATAGTAATAGTCTTCAACGCAGTGTGAACACATTTTGCAGAGTTTTTGAACACAATGAGAGTACAAGAATATATGAAACAAAATATTGTATTCATGGTGAGCAGAAGCTCCATAGGAAACCTGAGTTGAGCTTCAGGTTAGTTTGGATCTTACATCTAATAACTTTGTAGAACTTTCAACAGTTCAAGTACCTTCAATCGTCCTTGTTTGTGAAGCCTCTCTTATCATTGATATGTGAATGAAAATTTGGCTAATGATGGTGTATGTTTCTCATTTTCTCCTCATCGTCGCGGCTTCGAAAAAGGTAGCATAATTAATTATAAAATTACAGTATAAAAATACCTATTGCTTCTGTTCGATTGTCATAAGCGTCTTTTCTTCTAAATCACTCATTCCAAAAACTCTGATGTTAGCGGACATTATCACATTAACACATTTCGTTTGAATCTGGAATTCTAATTGCAGCCTGACTGGTAATGGAATAAATTTATATATATTCCACCAAACATTTGCATTGTCTGTGTTTCATCTAGTATATGTTATCAGTTACTTTGAAATTTGTATATTGAAACCTTCATAAATTTTTCAATGAATTGAGGAAAATCCACTTTTTAATACAAAACAGATAATAAACATTTAATATATTTCGGTTGTTAGACTGTTCTAAATAATAGATTGTATTTAATATTTTTTTAATTAATAAGGTTTTTGATATAGTATAAAAATATATATATTATGTATATGATGTATATTTCAAATTAAAATTAAAATCAATTAATGATTGTTATATGAAACTATTTTTATTTGCAATCCTCATGAGAAAGCTATAAACATTCCCATACTTACTTGACTCAATCCCATCCAACTCTTTTATGGAATTATCCTCTGACTATGTATATATCTGACTGCCAGATATCAGTTTTTTAATAAATTAAAAAATAACAACGAATTTAATGCGTATTCACATTGTTGGGAAGAACGCGTACGTGAAGTTCTTACTTAAGAGAACAGCAACTCAAATATGACCATTTAATTATCGTCATTGAAGAGATTCCGATGCATATTAATACTTTTTTGCTTTATATATATTGTGTATATATATTACACGTGATACATCCATAACACTCCAGCGAGGACAAAGTGCCACTCATTAATACATGCGTGAATACGTATATAACGCATTTCCCAGCCGTGTGAGCAAGCATTAAAGCAGCATTTAAACACCAGTTATGGATATTAAAAATATGAAAAATTAATATTTAAATAAGTGAAAACGTGCATTTATTAATTAAAATTAATAAAACAAGTCAATGTCAGTGAAAGCATTAACACAGTCCACAACGGCAGAAAAGAACGCATTGCACGCACTGCACACACTGCACTCGCATGACAATAGCTCTTAAAATGCACCACTTATGGCCAATGAGTGTAAATACCAGATCCAGTTTACAACTTAACAGTTAATTTGAGAATAAATGAAGTCACAATAGCCGTGCTCAACTAAGTGTTTTCCATAAAAACTCGAAGACAAATGACAAAAGCTTTATTATAAAATTTCCATGGATTTTTTCAAATATACAGCTATGCTAAATATAAAAATTGCTGCGTTTCGATACCACTGCATATATGTACTAAAAGTACGTTTAATCTTACTGAATATTGCACTTTTCATACTACAATATTTAAGGGTTTTTATTTAAATGTATGCCAATCGAAATCATTTGGAAAAAAATCTGTGTCTGTGGTAAAAGCGAATTTTTTTCAAAGTGAAAATATTATGCGACCCCAAATCTGAACACACACCCAACAATTGCAACATTATTACTTGTGTCCTTGAGCTCGTTTAAATGTCAACAATATTCTGTGCTTAAAATATAGACTTGCACCAACCGCACTTGCAACCACGCCACACACAGTCCTACACACCCAATTACACGCAGTCACACAAAGATTGCACATAACCTCACAGAAATAGGTACATAATTATGTGTATACGGAGGAGCATAAAAACATGAAAAAACTTCAAGTCAGTTAAATGTTGCAGTGGTTTTTTCCTCTCTTATATTTTTGTGGGTCACTTTTGTTAGAGCGTGTTTAACCGCAGCATGTCCTTTTGTTTCCAGCAAATCTTTCGTTCCATGCTTGTGTCAAGTATCATTTAAGAAAATGTTAAAAACAGGAAAGCATTAAACATGCATGAAAATATGGAGCATTTAAAATAAAAGAAGCTTATAAAATAAACAACACTGGAAAGGGTATTGTGAGCAGTTATCCTCACTTCTTTCTCTTTCCCGTTCCCTTTCTCTTTCACTGTGACTATTTCTTTGGAGTTGAGTCACTAAAGTGTGCAAGTAATTATTTTAGTACTGCAGATATTTATGACATATTTTGCAAGTGCTTAAATTTCTGTGATTTTCATATTTTACTTCACAGGAACGTTAAGTCTTAAAATATGTCTTTATATCTATAAATGTCTTTATTAAGTATCGCTTAAAATTCCAGGACTTAAATCGAATACTCAAAATAGTAATGAATAGTAACGTTTTACAAATAATAATCCTGCTATCTTCACATTTTACAAATTAGTGGACCTCAATTACCAATAATTGTTCAGTTTTAACAGAATTGAAACTCGGTTAGTGACCAGCTAAACAGAGATTATAACTAGAACAAATAACGAAAGTGTTACTTTAACTTTAGTGTTAAAGTTATTGATATTTTTTTTTTCTCTTTATAATAAAATTGTCATTATATAGTATATTGCAAATTAGTGTTTATTTAGGCACATACACCATAACAAATATTTCGTTGTGGTTATTGTCTTCATGTGGTAAATTAGTATTTATTTAGGTATATATGCCGTCATAAAGACTCAACTACTCAACTTGTATAAAATCACTACTGTTGCATTTCTTAACTTTCTTTTGCTTAGAGTCGATTAAAGTTCTCTTTGGTTTTGTTTTTATAAGATCAATAAAGCAATCGTCATTACAATAGACATTTATTAGAAACAGTTCCGTTAATCTTTCATTTACCTGGGTTCCATCAAAAATTTGACATATATGTACTTTTAAACAAAGTTGAAACAAATAAATAGTTGGAACCGGCAGGAAAAAAAGTGGTTTGAAAATTATTACGATACACTAATTGGGTGAACCCTCCGAGTCCCTACTTAAATCCATCATCGCTCAAAAGGTTGTCCGGTTTGTTTTATTTTCCTTAATGTAATATTTTGCTTAAAGAAAGAATAAGAACACCTTTAATACATTATTATGAATAAGAATATAAAATCTATCAAAGTTGTAAGTATTGATTTATTATTAATTTATTTCCTTTGAGAAATTTAATATTGAAAAATATATATGCTCATCGAAGCGCAATCTTTAACTTTTACTAAATAAATTTAATATATCAAATTAACTGCGAGTAAACATAATTTTTTCTAATTTTTTCGAAAAAGTCATAAAGTAATTATATATTTTTTAATATTTTTTAACATAACAAAAAATTAAATATAAAAAATTTGTTAATTTTATTTGAATGAAGACATAATAGATGCAATATACGTGTCCATATATGAAAGTAACGAGAGCAAGGATTCCACAATGAAAATGCAGTTTTTGTAACCTATAAAGTAAAAGTTTATAACAATCAAATTTAATAAATTTTTTTTTACTGTTCTACTTCATTATGCAGATAATTTTATAAAAATGAAATTGAATATTTAAATAAATGAAATTTTTTTTTATAATCATTCTGCTTAACATACTTGGCAAAAGTGAGTACTGGATCTGAATCTGTCGTTGGCAGGTTAACAAAATGCACAATTCAATTTTAAAAATTTGCAGTAAATTTTTATTTAAGAGATTTTTTGTTGCAGAACCCAACAACAGTAAAAAGTTGAAGTAAAATTTTTTTAACATATTCACAATATAATTTTTAATACATATAAAAACGGGACATTTAACAAAGTCAAAGCTTGTCGAAAATATAATATACTTCACGCGAATAGACACAAAATAGATATATATTATTTACTTAATGAATACTTCTTTAATATTTGCTTATATATTTGAATTTAATTTTTTCTGTATAATAAAGTACATACGAAAAAAGACACAATATAAAAAAATAAGCTTAACATCAGGCTCTCCATGGCACTCTTCAAATTGCCATGGTACATCCGCAAAAACGACATGCTAAGAGACCTTAAAATAGATCCGGTCAAAAAATACATAAGAGACAGAGCTCTGAAGCTAAATACTCCATATTTTCATACATGTTAATGTAAAAACCGACAGGCTGCCCTACTTAGCATAACCTAATCTTAAGTAATCACTCACCTCACGAAGCGGTACACAGATTTTAGATCAGTCATCGAATAATCATGAAGCTTATGCGAAATACGCAAATTCGTCAGTGAGATGGGTGGGCGTGAACCTCTGCAGAAATCCCCCAGCTATCAAGGAGTAAAAGTACCGAGAAAAGACTTCATATATTTAAAAAAATAAACATATTATTTCCTACAATTAGTTTGAATAGACATCAAATTATATTATCACAAATTTCATTAATGGAGAGATTAATTTGTTTGGAAATAGATATCTAGGCTTAATTAGTCTATTGCGTAAAAATTATCTTGACTTAGTTATTATTTCCTATGAGTTAGTTAGTGTACCCCTCACATTTTATTGACATGAGTACAGGCAACAACATTAAACTATTCAAACTAGAGTAAAATCTTGCGAAAATATATATATCTACTATTCCCTCGAGATAACATTACTATTAGTTCAGTCCGGTTTCTTGAAATTTTTGCACAAAAGATATATTTTTATCTCTAGTAAACGCAGATACTACACTTTTCCTACAAATCAAAGATTAGAGAGCATTAAACATTGTTCTGTTGGTATTGGTTTATTCGTTGTTTATGCGAATGAGGTAGTCATAGAAGACCAAAGAAAGCAACTTTAAAATAACTTCTCTATCTGTGATAGCTTCGTTGTATCTGCGCTATACTTACAGTTGCACAGGTAGGAGTTGGATATATACGATATATTAATAGCATATTGTGTTCTATAAAAGAGTCTCTTTATGGTGCTATCAAAAGCTGCTTTATAATCAAAAAATCAAATGCTGCTTTATAATCAAATGCTAGGTCTCGACTTTATGCTCGTGGACTCTTTCCAGGGGTTGCCACAGTGCGAATATCTGGTTAATGGTCAATTATTTTTATATATACATAACTATATATATGTGTACCTCTTTCACTGTAAGTCATCCTTTATTACTTATAGTTGGGTTTTATATTCGCTGTTGTGAGCAAATTTGATAGTATGTCGTTCTCCCCTGAACCTGTGGAGTATTCTCTGATCGTATATGTGTGTACCTCTTTCGCTGCAAATCATTCTTTATTACTTATAGTTGGGTTTTATATTCGCTGTTGTGAGTAAATTTGATAGTATGTCGTTCTCCCCTGAACCTGTGGAGTATTCTCTGATCGTGTTAGTTTTATTAAAATTATTTGATTATTAAAAAAATACTGTAAGATTCCAAATGTCGCTGGCTTTATGATTATGTGCTATATAACTTTTAGTCTAATTACACTTTTTTTCGTTTTAAAGTACATTTACCTTATTTGTTATTTAAAAAAAGATCTGCGTATATAAAATGAGAAAGTATCAAGACTTTGTAAAAATTTTCCAAAATCATTTTCATCAATGTTGACTTGGAAACTGAAAAGTTTTGTCTGCATTTGGATTTCGTTGCAATTGCCTGCACGCAATTCATGCTGTTAGCCTATTTAATCCTTTTTTACTTGTAAATTTATTTTCTTTTTTGTTGTAATTTAATCTACTAAAATTTTGCGCTTTTAGGTATTCGGTTGTGTCCGTTGACATTTCTAATTACAGCTCCAAAGCACTTAAGCATGGCACATGTTTGAGTTTACAGTTTGATTTTATGAGCCATGGCCAGCTTTGGCAGTGTCCTTGCCGCCACACTGGATGGCAGCCTTTGGTGTTTAATTTTAATTTGCTTACGAATTACGTACGAATTTGTTCCGCGAAACTTCAACAGTAATTGGCGCAATTTGATTTCTTACAAAGCGGAGCGCTAATTGCTTCCGTTTAGTTTGACGTGCAAAATGTTCATTTACACTTAATTTAAAAAAAAACTAAAACTAATCACTTCACACTAACGTCAGTAATTTTTAAAAATTTCAGCAGCGCAGGATTGATATCGATTGAAATAAAATATACAAAATTTAAGAAATACACAGTATACGAGTATATAATTAAGTATATATATGTATCTACTTCGTATTGTTATATACAGAAATTTTCACAGATATTTAATCTTGTATTTACAATTATATGACTAAAGCTTAACGTTGAGGGACTCTCAAAAATCATTAGTGGCGACGCTACCAATAAGCGTAATTCAAACCAGCATTAAAATTAATTTCTTTTGATCAAAGCGTAGCCTCCACCAATCCAATGCAATTTCTCCCTTAAGGGTCATGCGTTCTTAGAGCATTGTTCGCAATTTGAGTTACCAACGTTTGTAGATTTCGTAAAAGCGCTTGTGTCCTCTTCGTTTCGAACTTGAAGGACGGAAACGGAAGTTTGCTCAGAAAGCGCTTTTGTTAAGCAAAGCAATTAGACAAATCGGTTTATTTAAACGTAATTAAGTACAGCATATTTTTGTTCTTAATTGCGATTATTACTTTTATTTATGGTTTAACTAGAAATCTAAAATGAAATGCTAATGAACCCAGAAATATAAAATAAATCCAAGGGTTCGCGGTTTAACGCGTTCACTTCTATAAATTCTGCATGAAAGGGAAAGAAATAATATTTTAGCATAACTATGATTTCTGTTTTTGTGCTGACAATATTTGGATTGAGGCATTGAACCCAACCGGAAATTAAAAAGTTCCTGAAGTTTTTCAAAACTCATACAATCTTATCATAAAGTGAAGTTATGTTTCTGAATTAGCAATATTATTCCATACATAATTATTTCATAAAGAGGTTTTTCAAACAGTAGTGAACTACAATAACAAAAATTCATTTTATATTATTTTAATTAATTGAATTTTGGTTGACCTTACAACTGTTTCGAATATTGCCAAATACCCATTATCAGTGGTCTTGAAAATAATTCTTCTATTTAATTATTCCTCAATAATTTTTTGAGACTGCAAGTACCAGGAATCGAACTCATATCCTACCAAATTTGAAGCTCAGAGCCTGCGCTCCTTAACCAACCGACCCAAGGCCGTACTTGACGTTTATGTTCGCACATTTTTCTGAAGTTTTGTTACTTTGCTGTGAAAATAATGATTAATTATTCATTATTTTATTAATTATTATAATTTGGATATTTTAAAAATTAATAATCATTATAAATTAAAAGATTTATAATGATAACTAATTCTAAACACAAATAAATAAAATAAATAATAAATAAATGACAAATTTTTTTTTACTGTTGTGTCTTTAGGTCTTATCGAATCTCATTGAAGATATAATATAAACTATATATATAAACTTGTACTTTAAAACTAGCTTAGTCAGATAATGTGTTAAACAATAATCCAGTCAAAGCGTAAAGAGGGGTTATGAAGAAACCTCGCAGTTAATGGAGAGTAAGAGTGCTCAAGTGCACTGAACTAGCCTCAACATAATAATAAATAAATTGTTTTGGTCTCAACTTGCCAACTTTTCACTTCATATTCTTTTAAGGCTAACATCTGTAATGACCAACTGAGTAAATAATATTACAAATTGTAGACTACATTTCTTTATGCCTTCTATTCAAGGCTATCTATTGAAGGATAGTTCCATAATCGGAGGATTTCGAAGAGTGCAATAAATTTAAAAATAACTAGCAATAAAATATCTTAAATTGCTCTTTGTGGTGTTTTACTTTGAACTTTAATTACTTTTATGGGATCCTCTTTGTAACTACAGCGTACGTGTTGGTGTAAAGTGAACGTAAATATCAAAATATTAACAAATATAAAAATACAATCTGCAGAATGAAAGACAAGCACCGGGAATATGGAGAAGTACATCATACATAAATCCTTCACTTAAATGCAACTTTGCAGGAGTAATTATGCATGTGTGCATATGAGCATATCTCGTATTTATAAGATAAAATTACAAAATTTATAAAATAGAAAAAAAAAACACTTAATGTAAAAATTGACACCCCACGGCTTTACTAAATATCTCACAAATCTTCCCCTTCTTTGATGCCGGAGAGTGTGCGAAAATGTTCAATTTAATTTTACTTAAGCGTATTATATTATAAATAAAATACGAGTACCAACACACAACACGGAAATAGTGATGAAGAAATAGTGGGGTACTTTCGTGTCGAGCAGCTCACAAAAGTTGAGTAAAAGAAATTCAGAGCATACGACAAAGTATTTAATTTTATTTTCAGATTTTTACTTAAAGTAATAAAATTAATGCAAGTAAAATTTGCACTTATACGCATTCCACCGCATATATCCAGCACCCACCGCCGATCCATAGTAAGTTCAGGATTTTGTGCACCGAAAGGAACACAAAAAGCAATTCCCCAAATGAGTTCAAGCTTAAAAATGTGCTGCTCTACGCTTTATGTCTGCTTTAACAAGTGTGCATTGTTGTAGAAGCGAACGGCAAAAGGATATGCAGGATATGAAGGAAAATAAAATAAGAGATGTAAGTAAGATGATACAAGCAACATGCAGTTTTTAGAATACTCCATGCAGAATGTATACAACAACAACAAAAACAACAGCAACATCGCTACATCAAAAACACGAACTGTGAACACCCATAAGCAAACGCTTCCAAGTCAAAAGTTAAACGTATTTGATGGTTTCGCAGACAGGAATGCTGTGCAGCTCATCAAAAGGATTCCGTTTGTAATTAATTTATTTTAAGTAGAAAATGGACAAAACTTTAGGTTGTAATTGTTCTTTCTATGCAACTCTACAGAAAGGAGCAACAATAAAGCAACTGCATTAAAGTTGCATAGCAGTTGCCTTAGCTTCAGCGATGTTGCAAAAAGGATAATAGCAAAGTGAAATGCTTTATTGCAGAAAAAAGCTGAAAATTTGTTTTACTTGAGGTAAAAGTTCAAGTTAAAAACTTCACAGCAAGCATTTTGAAAGCCTTTTCCTATCTTTTCATTACACATCTTTTTTTGTCTTTTAAATAATATGATTTAATTTTAATTGATTAAGTGAAAAGTTTTGTTCGTATATATTTTCACTGTGTAACATTATAAAAAGTAGTGAACTCCGTTAGTATAGCGGTTCAGTTAAAGTTGCTTAGAGCGGTTGCGAAATCGCAGGTGTGAAGGCTTTAGAATAAAGGTCAGTGACAACTTAAGCGCGTTGCAGACTATCATTTTTGTATGTCATTTTAGTTGTGTTCTCTCTTGCTCAAATTCATGCTAGCGACCGATCTTGAACATGCTGACATTCAAGAGTTGTCATTCAAGCAAAACTTTTGAAGAATAAGGTTGTTTACGCACGCTGTAAGTGTGTTAGGGCAACCACACAAAAATAAGCTCTTGAATGACGAATGTAAGTTTTTGGGTGACAGATTATTATTCACAACATGTTTTCGAGAAGCTGAATAGATTTTACTGAGCACGCCAACATGTTGGTAGCGTGTCATTCAAAGGTGCTGACTTAAATGTCATTCTTAGATTTTCTCTCTTGAATGATACTCAAAATAATAGTCTGCACCTCATTTTAGGGTAGAAGTTAAAATAAACTTCATAACTATTCATTACGGAACAATATTATGGTCCCTCTATTATAATTACGTGCAAAAATACTTATAAAATGTATTAAAAAAACATGCGATCATAATTTGTGATAATGAATAATATAACACAAAAATTAAAATGAAATATATTTTGCTGCATACATTATTTAATATTTACTTATTTAGTTAACGATTGAAAACGTGAGTAATCCTTGGCTAAAGAAAGTAACTGCCTTCCGCCAGCGCTATTAATGGATTGCTGCCGTCAGTTGATAATACCGAGTTCCTTCATATCATTGCGCACCTGTTCCTTTCACCAAAGAAGCCGACGTCCTCTACCGTGTTTTCCATCAACAGATACCGAATCAAACACTTTTCTAATATTTGCAAATATCATGCGAAACAAGTAAATAGCGAAGGTGAATAGCCATTTAGGCTCTAAACTCAGTCATTTCTACATCTTGGCCTTGGCCCCGGAACAGCAAAATGAGGAACTAAACAAGAAAACTACCTGACATGCAAGCAGAATATTTCAAATACCCTGAAATAGAGAAAAGTATGGTATCTTACAACTTGCAAACGATTGTACAATATTATAACCTAAATGCAATCTTAAGCAGACATTATCTGGCCTTTTCAATAGAACGTGGGAATTAATAGCTTTGATTTACGAAAAATTATTTTTATTTGAATTTTTAAAATATAAAATATATGCAATCATCAAATAAAACACTAAAATTGTATTAAAATATTAAAAAATAAACACGAATGAACGTTATTTGAAGTCTGTAAACATTCATTTGGGTTTAATATAAATTTGGAGCCTTGGATTTTCATGTGAGAGGACGGGTTCCTCAACTGCAAACATAAAAACTATGTTAAATATGAATATTATTAAAGTAGAGTAGTAAAGTTTCCCTACATATCTTTTTATATTACATACATACTTACCGCATTGTTGTTTTTGAAAATAAGACCAAAGAATGTCACAAATACCGCTATTTCGAATTCCAACCAAGCCAAGGCACAACAGAATAAGGTAACCCAAGTAGGATGGATGTTTTCCTTTGACAATTTTTATGCGCTTCCAAAAAAACAGATATGACCACTTGTACGTTATTTCATCGACCAAGAATAAATAACAGTATAAAGAAAAGCAATAGTTGCACACAATAAAAATTGCTATGGCTTGTATCCAGTAAATCAAAATTCTCCAATTAACATCCAAAGTTGACACACGATACAACTTGATCCATTTGCAGGTGAGATTGGTTAGCAGCATTAGGACACCACTAACAAATATACAGGATGTTAAGCATGGTGCAAAACCCGTACCAGCACTATTCAAAGGGTTAGATCTTAAGATATGCCATCCTACACCTGCCGCTGTTACCAAGAACTCCATGTTTCGCTCATAGCCGTCAAGAATATCTTTCAAAAGCTTGTAAAACATTTTTAGTTTTCTGTTTGGAAATGATTTGTGATCCGTTATCAAAAAGGTTTATAAAAAATATTTTCACTAAAAAAATTCAAATAATAATATTGACAAATGTTTTTAAAAAATCAAAAGCAACTTGATTACTTTTTGTCAAAAATTATAAATGAGATTTATTTCTTATTATTACACTATATGTATTAACATTAGAAATCTAAGCGGGCGAGAGCAACACCCCCTGCCTGTGTACGCCCATGTGTATGCATCATTGGTTAAATTCTTGGTCTTTCTACTACAACCAGTTTTTCTTTAGTCGTTTGTGATAGGCTTTTTTAGGTTTTGAGTTATTTATATATTACTATAATATTTACCTATAAATTTCAATGTATTAGGATTTCCTTTAAGGGAGCGGAAACTTATTTAACATTAATTAATCTTAATATAACTTATAAAAATATACTACAGTGTCATGGTACATCCGCACGAATGACGTGCTAAGAGTTCTTAAAATAGATCCGATCAAAAAATATATAAGGGACAGAGCTCTGAAGCTATATGTGAAAACTGACTGGCTGTCCTCCTTAGTACTATTTAATCTCAGAATAATAACTAACCACAGGGAGCGGTACGAAGATTTTAGATCAGTCATTGAATAATCATGAAGATTATGAGAAATACTCAAATTAGTTAGTGAGATGGGTGGGACTCTGCTATCAAAGAGTAAAAGTACCCAGATGCACTAACTCGGAAAAGGCTCAACATTGCATTGCATTACATTACTACAGTGCAATCTAACCAAGAAAGCTCAAACTGATTAGACTATGGAAGGTGAAAAGATTTAGTTTGCTCTTCGCGCTCTTATGACAAAAGAGTTAATTAAGTTTTTTTCACCTTTCAAATCAAGTGAAGAACATATTAGACTACAAACATATGTATAATCCATGGACACATTCTATAACGTTTTTTCTATCTCTTAGTAGACAAACTAGTCATACAAATGTTTCATCAATGTCTAAAACTTCTTATAAGGAAGACGAATATTCATAGTACCAGCCCATATTTTTAAAAATGTCTAATTTTATCGATGGATGTTGACGCATAACCGCGCTCCAAAATTCAGAATCATTTCGTTGATATATAGAAAATAAGTGATTATTATAATATGGTTATTTAGTAATTAAATATTTAGCAAACTCTATTTTATTTGTCTTAAAGAATATTTAAATTTCGACTATACAAGCATGACTAAATCAAAAAATATATTTTAATATATATGCATATGTATGTATTTGTACCCACCATTTTTTTTATGTGCACTTAATCTAATACATATTAACTAAAAACATTTTTTCCAACTTTTTTTCCAAAATCTCCAAGCGCATATTTGTAAGCGTTCCCGCTTTTAATGCTTTAATGCAGCACTTTTTTTCATATCCTTTTTTTGTTCTACTAACTAATACTCATGTTGCAATGCACATACACATATACACATATGCACATACACGAATCTGTTTTGAATATTTGCATATATGCCCTACATATAACCTATTTCTGAGGAGATCCATATAAAACATTTGCTTGAGCTCACACATATGGTGTTTGTGTGCGAGTGTGTGAGTAAATGTTACAGTAATGCGCAGATCCTTTCGCTGATTTATGATTTATGATGAATTATGATTCCCTTTTGAGTCATTTTGCAAAATTTTACGCTTTACAATTTTTATGCATTTACGTTTATATGCGGGTGTGTGCTTAAAATATTATTTTTCTTGCATTTTTCACTGTATTTCAATACGTAAATTATGCTAGATGCGTTCCTTTGTACGGAACGAAAAAAAATCGCTGCTTATTTCTATGCAATTTGAACAGATTCCGATGCAGTTGATGCAGTTGAGTTTTATCAAAATAAGATAAGAAATTCAGAAATGTGGATGTAGGTGCGAAAATCTATTATTTGCATTGTTAATTTTCCTTATATACTCGTATATACTTTGTAAGGAAATTTGTGAGGAAGAATTTCGAAACGTTATATATTACTATAATTGCACTCATTACTCAGTTGCGATTTTCGTGATTTTAGTTTAATTTCAATTTTAATTTAAAAAGTTTAATTGCTGTGTATGCATCATACTGAATTCAGCAATTCTAATAAGTACATTTACAATACTCTCGATTTACTTTTTAATATTGCAATAACAAATATCGATTGCTGAGCTACGGAGAAAAGTCATTTAGATTAATCACAAATTCGTTTAATACAAATTCTTTTGTTGGAATGCGATTTGATTTGATTTTGCGTTGATAGAATTTGGAAATTTGGAAATTTCGCAAGCACATCACGAAATAATTTGTAATTCTGCGGGGTAAACAGACAATGCCAACACCCTGCCAGCCAGACATGCTTATTTATGTTAACCACTAATAAGGCCAAAAACTAATTTCTGATTTTGTAAAAGGAAAGCAATAGAAAATGAAAGAATATAACAAAACAAATTTCCAAATACCGTAGAAGCGCTCAACGAAAAGACCAACAACACATAGAGAAGGCAATAACAATGGTTGCAGAAATGTCTTACATGACCCGAGGGAACTTGATAGGGCGCTAACATTGGAAAATGAACCGCATAGCAGTGAACCGACTGACACAAACCCATTACATACCTTAACTCATTACTTAAACCCATTAAAATGCTGCAATACTTCTACAACTCCGACATTAGCTTCGGTTTTCACCCACTACTACTGCATAAGAAATCGATACTTCATTAAGATATCCTGTTTTGCCTGGGCGCTTCCTGTTTTGTTTTCCTGATTACTTTAGTCGTTTTGCCAAAGTTAGCATATAAACATATTATGTGACTCTGTATCAAGTATATATATATATATATATATGTGTGTGTATGTGCATATGATAATGTTAGTGTGTTAGTCCGATAAACAAACTCTCTGTCGAAATCAGAGCTACTAGCATCGTTGGTTTGAGTTCCTTACTGGATGCACATATGGGAACTGCTGCGCTGCTACTCGTACAACTACTACAGCGAACACAACGCCGTAAATCGCGTTAAAGCTTTGACTTCCTGTTGAAAAGTTATTTGCCGCAGGATACGTGCACGTTACACTAACTAAAGCGATACCTTATTTTAGCAAAAAAGAATAGATTCGTCAGCTGAAAAGTTTAACTTTTTGTTGCCTGAAACGTGCTTGTTTTGTTATCGCATAGAAAATATCAAATTCTTATGCTCGTAAGCTCGTATTACATAAAACAAAGAAGAAAACTTCATGAAGAACCAATTTGGTAGGCAGTCATGAGCGGCTGATAAACGTACACTGGTACTGACAGCCAGTCAACGCGGTAGGAACGCTCTCATTCTTCTCTACAAACAAACCGGCAAACGGACCAAAATAGGTTAAATGAGCCGATAACAAACACGACAACAAAGTACAAATACGAGCGGCATGGACGGACAGGCAAACAAACACTTAAATACATAAGTAAATATACCGCTTAAGGATGAAAACAGCAAATAAGACAACGTGTAAACCGTAACTCTTAAAGGATGTCTATGCTGTTAACAACATTTAATTTGTGGTCGCTTATTTGGCCATATCAGTTCACCCATGCATGTTTGTTGGATTGTAGGTTGGTGTGCGCGTGTATCTTTGTCTGTCTAATTGTGGAAAGTAAGGTTATGTTTCGTTGTTTGTATTTCAAATGTTCATATTTGAGGAGAATACAAAAGAATATTACAACAATAAGTAATGTTAATGTAAACGATAACGGCTAATTTCATTGGTTTCGTGTCGGAGTTTATTTGAGTTCGCCTTCTTCTCTGTTTGCGGTATGTGTTTAGGTGTTGCGAATTATTTGCGGAAAATCAATGTAGCCAATTGATGTATAAATTAATCGAAAATATAATCAATGCAATGAAGTACGAAAAAATATATTTGAGATATCAACAACCTTTTGTCAAATTGAAAGCACTTTATTTTGATAAGTAAAACAGACTAAGCGACTAAGCTCTCATAGAATCAAAGTTTCATCTAACTTACATTATATCATCCTTTAAGTTCCTTAAGCGCAAAATAAACCTTAAGCTAACTGATATAGGAAGCTTAAGAGTTTTTTTTTGAATGGGTTCACGAGCATTGTGCTATAATTTAATATAATAATAAGAAAACCAAAATTTTGATTTTATAGCTTAAGACCAAAAGAGTTTATGGTCTTTACACTAGTAAAGTACTGATATAAAACTGACTTTCAAAATGTCTGCATTTTCCTGCAATTTGTTTAAATTTAAAAAATTAGAAATTACACAAATGAAGTTCGTCTTTAGTCTAAAATGACGGTATTTAGTTTATATTTTATTCGGAAAAAGTCTTATTATCTCTGTGCTGATACTTAATTTTTAAAGTTTTTGCTTATATTTAAGTGTTGTTTTATAATTTCGACGATGTCTGCAAAAGCAATAAACAAAGCAATCTAAAGAGATGTTTTATGTTATTCTTAAAATTTTACTATTTTACTCCTGAAATGTCTATATTATAAATTCAGTTTCCATTTTTAGTATGTTATTATTATTATATTATTATTATATAATATTATTTATATGTTATACTTACAATATTTTAATAGGTTCTAAACCAAAACTCCTGCATACGTAAATTTATATACGAATATTGGATGAAGTGGATGAACCTGCAGTTCGTCTACTTACTGTAGTACTAACGGGGCACTGTGCAATTACGCCTATGCTTCAACTGTGGCGAGTTCTAACATGTGGATTATGCAGTAGCTACCAAGATGAAGAGAAGGTAGAATCTATCAACCACTTCCTGTGTCTCTGTTCAGGGTTGCAGACAAAGCTACTTCAATGTTTTGGAGATTGATTTTTCACTAGCTTCGAGCAGATAACGAAAGCAAACTCATCGGATTTCCTCAACTTCATCTGGAAAACTAAATGATTTAACAAGTATAACAAAGTAACTTCGCAAAGTTTTTGGGAGCATCACAATATGTGCCTCCGAGTGGAAGTGCTGACAACTGTCAGCACGTGCTTTATGAACCTAACCTAACCTTGGATGAAGCGGTAACCCTATCCATTAAAATTATTACATTGTATTTTGCTTGAAAATTTCTTATTTTCCATTCATTACTTGAGGGAAATATTTTCTTAAAATTTGTTTTGAAGCAGAGACATGCAGTCAGATAATTCAATGTCATCTTATACAGACAGTTTGGAAGTGTCTGGAATCCAGCTATGTATATACATACATAGTTGATAATTATGTTTATAGTTCATAGAAATTCATAGAATCGTATAGTAAAGTCAACTTTCAAGATCTCTCCCAAATAGGGCCCTCAAACTATTACCAAGTTATGTCAAGCAGAAAATTAGCTATATAAATAACACAGCCAGTTTTGAACATACCTTGAATAGTATTTTGGAACGATGTTTAAATATATTTTTGAATTTACAGTATATCTTTAAAATGTTTAAAATGTTAGAGTTCTTTAAAAGTTCTTTATACTGTTTACTGAATATAAATATATATATTTTTTTTTTAAATACAAATAAAATTTATGTTGAATACATGCTGTATTTTTTATGAGTTGTTAAATTTTTTTTATATGTGCATATAACATATATGTTAAGCGGCTAGCATTGGCTATAATGTTGAAAATGATTAAAATAAGCTTAAAATGGTATTAGATATTTTATAGCTTTTTTACAGTATACTAGACTTTTAAACCCTTTTAATAAGACGCCGACGTGTTAAGTTGCGAATATATAAAATACGTATTAATAAAAACAATATTTTAAATGTTTCGCCAACTCGTATAACTTCGTATACAGACGTAGATACAGGCAATATAAAATATTTTCAAAGCATTCTCACTATTTTATTAATGATTCTTAAAAATTTATCAGCCGTAAAATATGAGCGTTTTCATTTCCAATAAAAACGCTTTCACACAACACAACTTCAACTTCATTCGCGGCTTTGACTTAGACTGTGAATGTGAGTAAAATTGTGGCTGTGAGAGTGGCTCTGAGTGTGGCTGTGAGTGTATGAGTCCCGGCAAGTTGCGCTCTCACACGAAACAAATTAATTCGTTTAAGTTACTGTAAAAATCGCTTAACATTAATCGATTGATTAAATAAATTTTTTTGTGTACTCGTAACTATAATCACACACACACAGAGTCACAATCCGAACCGCAGTTTTACACAGCCACATTTATAGTCGTCCCAGTAGCAGAAATAAGGAGTAAAAAGGCCTTTTTAAAGGCCTTTTTCTGCAGTAAGTAGTACCTACACACTTGTATTTTTTACTATTTCTTTTTTGTTCTGGATGAGCCAATATCGGAGGCCTTACACACTCGCTGTGTAGAAAAGGCCTTTAAAAAGCACTGCAATACAAATTCTGAGGAAGGCCCTTACACACTCGCTGCGTAGAAAACGCCTTTATAAAGCACTGCAACACAAATTCTGAGGAAGGCCTTACACACTCGCTGCGTAGAAAAGGCCGCCAAAAGATTTTAAAAAATGCATGTATTTGTAATTAATTATATTTAATAAAATTCCAATATCTTTTATATTATAATAAAATTTATTTAAATTAAAATTATTAACATGATTATAACATGATTATATCTATATAACTATACCTAAAATTTATTTAAACTTAAATTAACATTATTATAAATTAAATAATATATACATTTTTTAAGCTAATAACACTATAAAACTATCTATAACTATACCTAAAATTTATTTAAACTTAAATTAACATTAATAAACTAATAATACTGTAAAACTATTTATAACTATATCTAGTTAATCCCTTTTGTTGTTTTTTTTTTGGTGTAAGCCTCTCTATAATATCGGTTTATTGCAACCTTGAGACCCTTTTTTATGTCAGTCCTATAATTTTCTTCACTTAGGACTTCAGTATCTGCAGCTTCTGTAACATAACGCAATATTAGACAATGTATATGTTGTTTAATTTTAACAAAAATACTAACTGAAAAAAATATGCACTAATGACAACTTTAAATATAATTCCATACAGGTATAAAAGTATACTCACAATTGTTTTGTTACAATTTTTACGTACAATTTTCCACTGTTTTGCACTATTATTTAATGTTTATGGTTCAGTTGTCTTTTCGTTTATTTTAATTAGTTTATTTAATTATTTAATTATTTAATAAGTTTATATATTTTTATTACTTTTAATAAGCACTATTTATAAATTATTTCACTCGCGATCAGCATATTTTCGAATTCACGAACGGACTAATTTTGTTAGAATTTCATAACTTGCAATAATTTAACTTAACAAAGAGACAGTAGTCTAGACTACAACGAAATAAAGCAAAGGTAAGCCAAAACGAAAAAAAAAACAGATATACTTAAAAACAAAACATGCAAATATGATTTGAACACCGCTTGCGTGTACGCAATGCGCATCAACTCCTTTAGTGACGCCTTTTTAGTAAAGGCCTTTTTGAAGTACTTTAACGAAAGGCCTGTGAATTTCATTACACCTTCTGATGGAGTGCTTTTGAAAGGCCTTTTTTTGACAAGGCCTTGAGTATTCTGCTACTGGGGTAGTATACGTCAAAGCCACAAATGAAGTCGACGTTGTAGTTCGCATATTTTTTAATAAAGTTTCATAGATGCTGCGCTGTTATGGACTGCGTAAATAAATGCGGGGAAAAGCATAAAAGTTGGTCGGTAGTTATTACAAATTTGTGCAATAACTCAAAAAGCCTTTTTAATGCAAGACAAATACGTGTTGTGCTTTGTTTTGTGGATTAAATGTACGATATAAGGACTTGTGGCAATAATAATCCTTAACATAAATACTGCTGCTTGTACTGCCAGTTCCTACTTGCGTTGTTGTTGTTTTTATTATTGCTCCTGATACTGTTTACAACTGGTAACAGTACTTTCAGGTGGCTTAGTTGTTGTTGTTATTGCTGCTGCTACTGCTGCTGCTGCTGCTACTGTGGTTGTGTTAGAGTTACCAAGTACTTGTGGCTGTATTAATAACTGTTTTAATAATAGTTTTGCACTCGAACGTTCATTATTGTGTTGATTACTTTTGGCTCAGCAGGTGGCAGCCTTTGTTACTTTAACACTGTAGTAGCTGGCAAAGCGGCATGCAACTTCGCGTTTCAGTTTCTTTTTTGATGTTCATTCATTATTTTTTTTTTTGAATTTTTACTGAACACTCTTTTCTCTTTTTCTCTTAGAAGTTTTATATTGAAACTTTTGCGTAGCACTTAAAGACTTTTTATTAACTGTTTGCCGTTTATGTGAAAAGTGTGCTCACGATGTGGGTAATAATAAAGTGCGGTACTAGTAGTTGAAGGCGGCTGAGGACGACTGCTTACTGCTTATTACTTATTGCTTATGGCTTATAGCTTCCATAATGTTAGATTGTTACTAATTTATGACATTTTGTCCTTTTCATTTAAGCGTAAATACAAGTCTCTTATTAAACTTTTAAACTGTTTGCGTTCTATTGTTAGTACTTCTCATTTCTATTAATTACACTTGTTGTTGTTACACTTGTTGTTATTGTCATTATTTTTGTTATGTTGGTTTATTTAAGGTTCAAAGTTTCAATGCTCAATAATTAAAAAGTTGTGGTGCAGTGTTGCATGCCGTTCTGTTTAATTCTCGTACATGGATTTTGCTATTTATAATTCATGGCAAAAGTTATTTTATTAGCCTTTCCCATGAGCGAAAAGTTTAAATAGCAAAGTTTAAGGGAACATGAAAGTGCTAAAGTGTGTAAAGGCGCTATCAGATATTTATTGAATTTCGTACGTAACTTCATTTAACAATGAAAACATTTAAAATAATAAATATATGTATTTAGTTTCTACAAAACCTAAATCTGAGATAAACTGAAAATTACTTTTTTTGTTGATTGATACTCGTATCTCTTCTGTATTAATACATTTTACTTTAAAGTAGGGAAAAGTTAATTTTGTCTTTATGGAAGCCTCAACTTCTTTAACACAGATAGTTGTTATATGACAGTTATTTTTTTATTATCAAAAGTTTAGACGTGAAATCGCCAAACAGCCGGTACTGCGACCAAAACAGTCCTATTGTACCAGTTTTACTATCGATTACACAAAGTCCCTTAAAGCGTTGTGAATAAAGTCCAGAACTAAATCTAAAGAAGAATTCTTAATCTGTTCTGATGACAGAAGTTCCATATGAAACAAGTTTCTTCTGAGCGTTATTGAAGCTGGACAGTCACAAGATATATGCATGGTAGTTTCCTCATCTTTGAGGCATAATCTGCATTCCGAATTAGCAGATAATTGTAGTTTATGAAGTTGATATTTCAATCTATAATGACCTGTAAAGAAACCCCTTAGCAACCTTAAATTACATTTTGAGAATTTAAGGTTGTCTTTGTAGAAAAACGGTGTTGTCTGTGTCTTGTTTTGTGTAAGTGCTGGGAAGTCTTGCCAGTACTCCAGCCGCATGAGATTTTCCCTTTCAATATGACAGTGAAGTCAGATTAAGTTAAGGTGGCGGCTCAAATAATGACCTATTGTGATACCACATATATATGACACTTACAAACTATATAATAATGGGCTTTCCACGCAATATTTTTTCTGAAAGAAAAATATAATGAAATTTTAAGTATATATTATATTGTTTGATTATTAGTAAACCTTTTATTCAAAAGGAAACACTTCATAGCAGCTTATTTTTGAGCACAATAGTTAAAAAATGTTAGTTTGTACATAATGAAAAATGCTTAATATGCATTAGCGTTAGTTTAAAATAATTCTAACGAGAGTGCATAGTGAGTTGGTAAAGCTCTTTAGACAAAGTATTAAAATATGAAAGTGCAGATACAACAAAATCAAGACAAACAAAAAACAGTAACTCATTTCCTAATAAAAAAAAGTATCCAGCTAAGCCCGCTACAATCTTCATGAGCATCACAAGTGCAAAACGAAAAAAGAAATTGCACTTTTCTGTATAAATACTTCAAAATTTTCATTAGTGTTAATTAATATGAATTCATTTTTTAACTGCTTTGTTAGCGCAAAAAATTATAAAAACGCACTCAGAAGATAAATCATCTCAAGTGGTACCACAGCAAAGTAAATAAGTCAAGCACTGAATTGAAGAAAGGATTTAAAATTAAAATTTTTTTTTTTAGTTTATATTCTGCATTAACTATTTCTTATACCAAAATTGTTTTTTTGTACTCTTTTGTAAATAATGAATTTAAAAATTAAATAAAATAACAGTTTTTGTTTCATTAAAATGTTTAATTAATACTTGCACAAAATTGAAGAAGATAAAGTAAACCTTACTTAAGCACAGTTTAAGCACTCTTATTTTCTGCAAAAATATTATTATACTTAAAACGAAAATATCTTAATAGTTCATAATTTTATATTAATTAAAAAATAATAATTGGTCAAGGACATTAAAAAAAAATTCTTAAATAAAAAGAGTCAATTAATGAATTAATTAATTTTCTCACACTTCTCTGAAGTCCTCAAATAATTTTATTAATAATAAAAATTTTAGGACAATATAAAAATATGTCATGCATTAATAACCAACAATAATGTGACCAACAGGTCGTATACACAACATTTTCTATTGCGCTTTGGCAGCACTTGACCCAGTCAAGATTTTTTAAAGCAAATATCTTTGAATTTCCGTTTTATTAACACAATTTGCTGATGTGTCCTCTTGCGACTAAGGGTTTTACGTATTTTTAATTGAAACGTCAAAGCATGGAAGATGTTTAAACTAGAATGGACATTTTCATTTAATCTGAGGAATAAATAAGTTGACGTGAATTAAGCTCGACATGAGCTTATATGTTTGTAAATTATTTATAAAGATCCTTTTAAATGCAATATTTACACATAAAAATGCACTTAGCAGATTTTTATGAATAAATAATGAAATGCAATCAATCAATCACTAAACTATATTTTGCAAAATATACATTTAATTTATTCAATTTTAGTTGGTACCAACATTCTTTTACCATTCGTGTATATTAATATAATGAGCCACTAAATCTAAAGAACCCACAATCACAAATATATTTATGAATGATTTTCTATGGTTTTCTATCATATGACAAAAACAAAAATATTTAGTGTCTTCAATGTCTTTTAGTTTAAGTTTAGTTTAATAATTAATATTTTGTGGTTTTGTGTTCTCTCTTTGTATCTTTTGGATTTGTATCCTCTGAATTTGTATTGTCTTTATTTTTATCCTCTAGATCTGTGTTAACCAGGTTTTTGTCCTCTATTTTGGTATCCTCTGTTTTTATGTTCTCTCTTTTTGTGTCCTCCGTTGTTTCTTCTAGATTTATATCCTCCGTGTTTCTGTTCTCGGTTTTTGTGTTCTTTGTTGTTATGTTCTCCATTTTTGTGTCCTCTGCCTTAGTTCTTCTATTATTTTTGTATCCTCTGTTTTTGCGTCCTCCGTTGTTTCTTCTCGCATTTATATCCTCCGTGTTTCTGTTCTCGGTTTTTGTGTTTGCTCTTTTTATGTTCTCCATTTTTGTGTCCTCTGCCTTAGTATCTACTATTATTTTTGTGTCTTCTGTTTTTGCGTCTTCCGTTGTTTCTTCTGGATTTATATCCTCCGTGTTTCTGTTCTCGGTTTTTGTGTTCTCTGTTTTTATGTTCTCCATTTTTGTGTCCTCTGTTTTTGTATCCTCTGCCTTACTATCTTCTGTTGTCTTTGTGTTCTATGGATTTAAGTTTGCAAATAAATCTGTGGCTGCTTTAATTTACTCTGCTTTAATTGACAGTGCATTTTAGTACATTTGTGTACAGGACGTTATTAGATCTACAAAAAATATTGTAACGCTGTCTCTTTGTTATTATTTTATTTTCAAAAGTGTGTATTATTCTAATTAATATGTTAATATGTGTTATTTATGATTTAAAGTAGAATTTTATTTGAGTTCACTTGGCAAACATATTTCCGCAGAACTTAATGCAGCGTATGCTCAAATGAGCATTAAAAGCTTTCTTAAAAGATGGATAGAGTATAAATTAAACATTAGTTAAATTACCAGTAGTATTGCCAAGATGATAGCATTTATGAATGCGTCCGATTGGTTCAAATATATCCAAAAAAAGGTTTTATTAGCAAATTTAGGACGATACGATCCTTACTACATTTTACTCACCTGCCTACGAATTAAAACTTTGTTTTATTAAAAAAAATAAATATAAAGAACTACACTCAAGTGAGTTAGATAAATTTAAACATGAGCTAAGGTAATTTTAGTAATTGCCTATTCCATTAAAAAATGAAGAACTGGATCCACTTCTCATTTTAAAAAAAAATTACACATATTATTGCATATGTGTGATATATATTTATGCAGACTGCATCGAAGTGCATGGAAAGTGTAACAAAAGCAATGAAATACTCAATAAAGCTTATAACACTCTTCACTTCTTAAGCTTATTACTTTTGCTGTTGATTTCTGCCACAACACACAAAGTAGCTTCATAACTCAAGTGCTCCAATGTGCGCGATGTTGCCATTCTAAGCAAATATGCAACAAAAATTGCAGTGCTTAAATCCAGCAACTCCCATGGACCAAAAGTAAGCAAAAATCCACGCAAATACGCCAAAAAATGACAAAGTGACGAAAAGCAATATTAGGATAATATGTCAAATACACTAAACACGGATGAAACGTCAGAAACGCAACGGATTACAAATGTTGCAACAGCAGCCGTTAAAGTTATTCCCGTCACTGAAACAACTATGATATACTTATTATATGTATGCTGTTGAGGATGTTATTTACTGCATGCAACTGAACAATCAAGAGGGAATAGCAAAGCAACAACAATAATAATTGTTGCAACAAGAAAAATATGACACAGATGTTAGCTGCCTTGCATGTGTCATTCGTATTGTTGTTATCCTGGCGGCCGTCGACTGACGTTTGTTGACATTTAGATTGGCGGCAACATTTCGTACAGCCCCCTTACCGCACACATACACAACATCACAAAGAAATTGCCCAAAAATACAATAACACAGATATAAATGATTTCATTTTTACTATTTTTTCCATAGTTTTACATAGTTTTCCCTTCCTGCCAGTTATTTTTGAAAACCAAGCAGTATGTTGTGTACTCTCTAGCATCTATCCTAGTGCTTAGGCTAGCATAAAAGAAAACTGCAGATAAGGCTTAGGATATATGACGTGAGGTTTATATATCTTGTTTGTACATTTAAGCACATTTATACCCTACAGTATGCACTTATTTGTTGTAACAAACATGCAACATGTTGTGTACATTCTTGGGTGAAGTACGTAAAGGCTGAAAATCATGGTGTAACGACTAAACCTGATGGCATATTTAAAGCAACCGAAAGGAACGCAATGCAAACACATAGGAAAATAGAAATGTTACCAAAAATCGTGTAGACGAAACTATTTACATACTAAAGTGCTTAGTAACCGCATGTCACCCACAGAGTCACAGTAAAAACGATAGTAAGCGATAGTAGTTAGTAAGTTGTGTAACCATTGCTAAGAAATTAATACGCACCAAAATTTATATTGTATTAAAAAACACAAATAATTACTCATTTAAATTAGCGGACATCCGTTATAGCATAAATTTCGACAAAAATTAGCAGCACGATTTGGGAATGCAATCATGTTATCAGCAGAACAAATTTGTTTAATAATTGCCAACAGATTTAGTGAAAATAATTCACACTTTTGTTTATATAATTTTCCGTAGCACTGCGAATCCACACTGCGATTCCATACCAGGCACATATCAGGCACACATAATACCTGGATAAGATCTGGTGAAACACGCAGCTTAACTAAACATTTTACACTTAAAATTACAATTGTTATTGCATTCCTGTGCCTTACTTCTCTACAGGCTCTACATTTCCATATATTTCTCTTATATATAAATCACACAACTAAATGTAAGTAACAAAATATAACGTAATCTGAGCACATGACAAAGGTTTTACTAATGGAATGGAATTTAATGCCTACACGCAACTTATGCTGAGCAGCCAGTCCCGCACTTCCTTTATGGTTGAAGTCATGTTGTACACCTTTAAACCTGGCTACACAGTCGGAATTTTAACTGCAAAAAATTTGGAATTATTACGACTATTATGGGGATACAAAAGTGTACAAAAACAAAACGTCTGTCATATTTTTCTGTGGTATACTATTTTTCTTCGGTCACATACGTGTATAGGCAAATGCGTGTTGCCTTCTTCCATAAGGATACGATTTCTACCTTGCAACAGGCATTTTTCATACATACGGCATGGCACAAAAGGTGTCGTTCTTATGTCAACGCTTATTGTTACGATTTATTTTAGTATTATTTTGCATTCAATGACCCAGTAAGCGCCGTTCTCAAATAATATTTATAATATTTATATAATATTTATTAAATTAGCTTTCTGTTTTGGTTTATTCACTTGTACCAGCATATAATCTAACACAATGCAATTAGCTACTGTGATTGGGTATCCTTTAATAGTAAGGTTTACATAATGTTAAAATATTTAATCATTTATTAAAAAAAGTTTGTTTTTTAAGCAATTATTATTAATAACATAATAATAGTCATCTTATACTGTCGCACTCCAATTATTCGTATACGGTACTCTGAGTAGCTTCTGCATGTCGGTCCGTATTCTTGGCAGCAGTTCAGCGGAATCAATCCTATTGATCTTCAGGCTCACGAACGGAGGAAATGCTGGATGCAGAGATCGCCAAACAATTCACCAAGTTTTCAATATATAAGAAAACTAATATTCCAAACCGAATGTAAAATTTTGCACAGAAAGTAGCTTCCACAAGATTGACTGCTATGCCACACAGTTCGTTACTGATTATGGATAATTTTCAAAAATATCATGTATACTTCGGAATCGATGAGGACGATGCTGAGCACATTTTATTTGAACTGGAAAAAAAATGGAAAAAAAACATTATTAGAAGTGAATGTAGATCACTTCGCTGTCAAAAATTTCATAGTCAAAAATTAAAAAACGAGCAGATAATTAGAACAAAATCACACAATTCATCGATAACTTGGTCTGGAGTAAGAAAAACATCTGGACGCATACTAAAGTAAACCGGAAAGCTATCTGAAGACTTTTCAAATCTCTACAGGAGTGGAAACCTAGACGCAGGTTCTACAAAATACATACGTGATGGTTAGCCAACGAATAAAGGATCCTTCCCAAAGTAGTACTGAAGCGGTTCCGGAAAGGAGTTATCCCGAAAAACATGTGATGCTTCAATCCATATATTACACAATAGGAATCAGACACACCATTCTGAATTATTATCTTATTTATAAGAAATTGCATGCTGGGTTATCATTGCCCAAACAATCAAGAAATGGAAAAAGGCTTTAGCTTAAGCCAAGTATGCTTAAAGCATTTTATTTGGTAACAGAATACGCAACTGTGCTGCGAAAGCATACTCCAGCCATTGCGACAGTTTTTGCATAACCTCTTCCGGCTATTTAAAGAAACAAATAATTCATATTTTTCACAGCAACAACAACAAACAGGCAAAGCCATAGAATACAAAAATACAAAATGGCAGCAAACTACTTTTCTTCCTTCTCTGTTTAAACACAAAAAACACGTGTCAACAAAGCATACTTAGCCGGGCTCTTCAGCTCTTCAGTTGCAGGTCAGCAAACGTATTAAGGCAACAACAATACCAACACCAACAAAAGGAACAAAAACAACAACAATATCTTAAGCCCAAATTCTGCTAACCTTCAACACCTGGTGGCCTTCTATTGCAAATTTTTTTTGCACATTTGATGTTTTGTTTTTGCAATTTTTCTGTTTTTTTTTGCGTAGCGTAATTGCGCTTTTTTATACGTATTTGTTGTTGTTGTTAAGAAATTTCTTATAAGACCGTATATATGACAATATGTGCTTTTTCTATTTATTTTGTTGTTGGTGGCTCCGCAGGTGCCGCTGCTATGATGCCATTCTCTTAAACTTTTACATTTTAATACTTTTCGTGTGTTTTTCAACACTTGTGCTTAACACTAATGAGTTTGACATTTTTTTCCTTGCAACAAAATTGGAAACAAAAACAACATCATCAACAACAACAACAAAAGCAATCATTATTTGTTGTGCAATTTAAGCAGCTTCAACTACGGAAGTAAATTTTCGAGCTCGTTCTGCTTGTTTACTTTTGTGACATACCTCTGCACTCAACGAAATCGAATGAAGATTTTTGATTTAATTGAGAACTTTTATTGCAATATTTTTATTTCAATTAATGAAATTAGGTTAAGGTTAGCAGTGAAAAAAATATACTAGCTTTTCCAAAATTTTTCAATAAAAACGACTATTACACTACAATACACTACTACAATACACTACACTACTACACTACACTACAATACTACACTACTACACTACACTTCCTACTAATATAAATAATTATAACGCATATAAAAACCTTTTTACAATATTATTGTCGATACTATGTGTAATGAATTAAAAGTTCTCTCTAATCATATTTTAGATACTTAAATATGGTTAAATCACATGCTGAGTTTATATTATTTAATCATAATTGTTTTAGTGACGCTTCTTTTTATATTTTCAGCACAATGGATTCTAAAGTTCAGCTTTATAAGTGCTATCTGAACTCTGCTTCACCAAGACAAATGGTAAAGCCGTTTAATCACCAATGATACTCGAATAAAAAAGCATCAATAGAGTCAAAATAATCAACATAATTATAGCAAACTGTGGAGTGAATTCATAAAAGATACCATAACTGACGTCTTTAAGAATGCAAATGATGAGAGAGCTTACAAGTATGAAAGCAGGTCCCACAATTACTGAGACTTGACCAAAAACAGTTAAATGTCAATGCTTCTGAAAGCTTGGAGTCAACACTTTACTCCATAGTTGATTCGACAGTCAGCAAAGTGTACAGCGTCAACCGAATTTCTTCCAAAACGGCCAAAAAATGCAATAGACAGCTGACAATGTTATGGTGTCCATATTTTGGAGTGCGCATAAAATTGTGTTTATCGACTATCTTGAAAAAGATCAGATCATCAATAGCGATCGCTAATTGGAACAGTGGGTGCGTTTGAAAGAAGAAATTGCGAAACAATCGTCCCATGTAAAGAAGAAGAAAGTCTTCTTTGACCAAAACAATGTGCCGTGTTACACGTCATTCACTAATATGGCCATATACTAAACTATTTTTATATAAATTTTTATGTCAAAGATGATACATTCTACAAGAAAGGTCTTGAATTGTTAGGGAAGCGCTGGAATGATTGTATTTCTCTTATAGGAGAGTACGGTTATGCTAAAGGATTATATTATATGTATTACATATTATAATCTATTCGAAATAGAACTCTTATTCCCGTACCAAAATAAGAAATAAAACTTTCTATATTGTGTCATAATGATTTAACATATACTATCAGTTGCTTTATTGGAATTTAAGACACGATAACTGACATATTTCAAGTTCAAGTTTTCTTATTCATTCTGTTATTATATTTTATATTATTCTCTTACATTATTTCGTCTATGATATGAATATAGGAGTATACTTAAAGCAATTTTATACCTTTTTAAGTTTAATTTGAAGTGCAGAAAAAAATACCGAGTTTAAAACTTAAGAATTTCATTCCATTCCATTTTTCTATATCATATTGCCAGCATAATTTTTCTGAACGCTTCTGACAAACAGAGAACAAAGTTTTCTCATAACTTTTGCTGCATTTACAATTTTAATTTATGTCATGAAAGAAAGAAAACTAAAGACTTTCTTTAAACACTATGCAACCTTAAATTGACTTTCTAATGAATTTCTTTTCCTAAGAATTCCATATTGCGTTTTACCCTTTTCTGTTGACATCCTTTTTAAGTGTGTCAGTTGTGAAATACACATCCTTTTGCAGGAAAATGTCATTTTAACCGACGTGCATTGAACAAATACCAGGAAATGGCTGAGATAGTGTAATTTGGCAACGAAGACGCATTGATTAATTCTTATACTTTTGTTGCTAATCAAAATTAAAAAAACAAAAATAATAAAAAATAAAAAATAAACTTTAACTATCAAAGTCTCTTTAACATCAATTCATGTGCGGCTCTGTCTGTTTTTAAAAACTGTTTTCTCGACTCAAAATTTATTTTAACAAGCCTAAATATTCCCTTTTTCTAAATTACATAAGTATATTTAGCACTTTACACGGTTGAGCGGAGGCGATGCACTTTGGAAGGATGTGATATTTGCCAACACAAATACAATTATGAACACCTACATTCGAGAATGCAGAATTCCTGTGTGTACTGCTCCATGTCAGTTAATGTAAGTATCTAAAGGTAGGTGACCTAAGGATATGCATACAAGTGAAATGTAAAGGTACACATTGCTTACGAGGGCGTTGATGACAGCAAATGTATGCATATATGTTAGTATCAGATATAGATATAGATGCACATACATGTTTAGATATAAACACCAAAGTCACAGAGTTCTAAGTCAGTTTGCCACTGCAAAGTGCTGCCTCAAGCGCTCAGTATTTACTGTGGTCAGTTCTCCGTTGATATGTTAGTGTTCACTACAAATGATTCAAATGGGTTCCTGATTCTGTGCCGCTTTAGTACTCATTTTCAGAGTTAACTGATGGCTTAAGTTTGGGACGAAATTCAACATACGACTGAAAGTGGTGCCCACTTGTAAAAAGTGGCTTTACTACGAGTATGTAATTTGCAAAGATCTGGGAATAAGTATTTAATATGCATGCGGTTTTAAGGTTAATATTTTGATTCGAAATAAACGCAGAGAAATTATTTGAAACTTTTTCCACCACATAACAGAAAAATGTGTTAGTAAACTTTTCATGTTTTATCTTAAATTTTGCATATCAAATGTGGTATCATACTAACTTTGGAATTTTCAGTAATTAAAAAGCTTTGAAAGTCACTATATGAACATATACTCGTATATACACAAAACTATATAAATAAATCCTATAAATAGTTAATAACGTAAAAGTAAGTTTATAAATGCTTAATTTAAACTTAAATAATATGAAAACTTATAAAGGAATTTAAAAGATTAGAGAAAGTAGGAGAAAGTTAGTAATAAAAATGTGCTATAGAAAAGCTTCGAAGGCACTAATAGCACACTTGAAGGTATTATTTGCACAATAATTTTCTGTGTCGAAAATTAATTTCAATCACCTATTATTGGTCATTATTATTTATGCATTTTGTAATTTTTCGATTAGATTCCTAATTCTATCGGTATAGAACTTCTACGACGCTTCGGTAAATCAATCTTTTACCATTTAGAAACTACAACAAATGGAAGTCAGATGGTACAAGGTCCACGATACATCAAAACTTCGTATATCGAAATACGTCTATTTGTACCGAACCATCAGAGATGTGTGTGGCCTGGCATTGTAATAATGGAATACAACTTCTTTTCTGTTGGTTAATGCTAGGCTTTTGACCAAGGTCGCTTGCATTGAATATTCTCATATTTAATCCATTTTTTTACATCTGTAATGATTCGCTTCAAAAATGGTTTGACGTCATTGCGTTACACTAGCGTTTCACTGATACCAATTTGGTTAATCAAATTTCCTTGCATTAATGTGTATGGTACCTTAACATCGGTACCTAAACATTAAACGTTTCAAAATTGATAAATGCTTGATGTTTAGCGCCTCCTTTATGTTTTAATAGCTTAGGTGTCAGTTTTAATCCACCAGTCGCAAAATTGCACACTCTGTTTTTAGTGATCGGCTGCCTAGAGCAAGGTGCATCTTTGATATCAAATTTTTCGGAAAGGAGTCGAGCAAATCTAGGGTCTGGCGTTCACTCTTATGATCAAATTCATAAATCACACAAATTTTTCCGTATTTTTTTGTGACAGTTTCACCTTTTTTATAACAATAAAGCATCATACTGCGAAGTTCTTTAGATATTTAATGCATTTTTAAATCATTATAATTGCAACAAATTACACAACTACCTTCAAAGAGAATATAATCCAGAATATCACCTTTAAAATACATATATTTTTCATAAAATCGAATCAGTGTTGCCATATATCCATATATCGGATACCAATACCACCCAATGACAAAAAAAGGCGGGCACTTTTATATTACCTAATATTACAGGTGCTCATAACTTTTGTATGACTTTATTTAACTAACTAATTTAATTAAAACTAACTAATAAAGACAATTAATTTGAGTTCGTCTATATAAATATCGTATATTTTCATTCAATTTAAAATTGCTGAAAACTTTACCTCTTCAATCTTGAATATTCAAACATTAAAGCAATAAATTTCTAGCTACAAATCTATCAATCTGTAATCTATTTTTACTGTTTTCATATTTTAAGCTTACGTAGCATTAAGTTGCATATAAAATTTTCCAATCGCCTACGAGCTATACGAGTATCTTGAAAGTATATTACTTTCAGAACTTCAACCCACCAACGTGGCAGTTAGGCATTTGTCTTCGACAAACTTCTCAATACATTATTAAAACTTAATGTTACCTTTGTGCATAAGCCGGCAGTATATAACATGTTTCCACTTTTTTATTACCCATGTTTCACTGCATATCAATATCTATATTCACACATTACCAATGTGAACCCTATAAGTCAACGCCATGAATAACAAATCAATTTCAAAATTAACATTGTACCGACGCTTGGGGGATTAAGCATTTCTCACTTTCAGTGTACACAGCAATTGAGGCGTTTATCTGTTTAGCGTATACGAATATGCATGTATGTATGGATCTGTGTATCTATGTAGCAGGCATCAAAAAGAAAGTATTCATGTAGTGAAGTTTATTTCAAGACTCATGTACTCTCATCTACACCAGGCGGAAAACATATGCAAAACATAAATGCGAACATGCGAGGTGTTTTTTTTAGCACATACTTCACTTTCCTTTCAGAACAAGGTGTTAAAATATATTTAACAATATGCCTGTAAGGAGGTCGATACGAGTATTCGTGTGCCTCGCGTTTTAAGGACATAAGCTAAGTTACTTACAACACTTAAATTAAACACTAACTGCATTATTATTGAAAAATGAAAGACGAAATTGTTCTAAGGATAGACATACAAAAAACGGTACTATCGAAAATATTTTTTATTTATAATTAGTCTTTGAAAACAGTTTATCTGCCCTTTCTAAAAAAAAAAATAAAAATCCGAAATATTAATAAAAAGTAATTAGACGTGTAAAACTTCCAAAAGTGAAAGGCGAAAAACTCTGTTTAATTCACTATATTACCCCCTTTCTATCATTTTATCAATAACTACTTACTTACTTAGTTGTCCAATACAGACGTGAGTCGTCCATGGCCGCGTCGAGTAGCCTCCACCAGTCAGCCCGATTAGTTGCTTACTGTCGCCAGTTAGTAGTACCGAGCGCCCCCTAATCGTTGGTCACCTGGTCCTTCCATCGAAGATGCAGACGCCTTCTACCGCGTTTTTCACCTGCGAGTACCGAATCAAATACCTTTCTAGACGGAGCACTTTCTACCATTTGCATATGACCAAGCCAACGAAGCCGTTGAATTTTTATGCGCTTAATAATGTCAATGCTTTGAATGTTTTTTGCTTGTTGGTAGTTTATCAACAACTTTTATAACGGAAAATCATATTTCATAAACCGTAGAAGAAGCTACTAGGCTAAACCCCCACCATTGAACAATTTTGGATAATTTTACACTAACTAACTAAATATAACAAGGTTAAATCAAGTCATTAATTTTCATATTAACTTTCAATTTGTTTTCAAAAAAATTTCCTTAAATGGATATCTATATAATTATATTAAAGTTTTAAGCACAAGGGATTTCTGATATTTCAGATACTTTCAAGAGCGAATGTTGAATAAAGAAGAAGTAAAAAAAGTAAAAATAGTATAACATTATTTTTTAGTGGTGCTTTTGATATATTTGATATCACTTTCTCGTTTATATGGATTTCTGAATACATAGTTAAAGTTAATAGTTTTCAGATAACATGTAAAACACTTTGTCTTAAATAGTCAGACATCACAATCTTTGATACAGTCGTATCCACAAAAACAAGCTAAAGATTTTTTATTGTATAATATACATATAATGAGTAGATAAAGGCACACTATGGTTTTCAATTTAACTCAATAGTCTTTTGATTTTGGTTTTTTGTTTTCATTTATATCTGACAATCCCTTAAATGGGTCTCTGTGTACGTCCCAGATCAGTAAGTACTTTAATTAGTGGCTGAAGGCAGACTATGGTTTCAAAATCCAGTCAGTAGTATTTTGTTTTTGTTTTTTTCATTTATAAGTTCAATATCCCTTTAAATGGATCTCGTTCCTAACCAGTAAGTAGTTAAATTAGTGGACAAAAGTCACACTATGGTCGATAGTCTGGACTATTTTGGATTTTGTTTTTTTCATTTATATTTTCAATATCACCTAATTAGGTCTCTGTAGACGTCCCTGACCAGTAAGTGCTTGAATTGATGGATTATCACAATGCCTTTAGTTAGTATAGAGTTGCTCTAGAGTAACTAGAGTTGAATTTTTTTGTAACATACAAAATACGTTCTTCTAAACGAACACTTGCCATAAATGAACAGAGTTTCCGGACCCATCGGCGTCTGCAAAAAAGTTAAAGACTTCTTACTAAATATTATATATAATGAGTTGATGAAGGAATACTATTTGGACTATGAATAGTCTATTCAATGTACATGTTTTGTTTCTGCTTTTCATTAAAATTTTTAAAAGTTTTCTATTACTTTAATATAAAATTGTGTGATCTGTTGAAAACTTACACTTCTGGCCTTTCAAGTAGTTTTATTTCACTCAGACTAATGCACTATCTCACTATCTCTCATCCACCTCAACCTGCAGTATTCTTTACAAATTTTGATTACAACGTTTCTTTTCAGCATAAGTTGCAGGATTAAGTTAAAATATTTTTTCCTAGTTTCCCTAGGATAGCCGAAACCAAATCCATAGCTTCACACCTTTTTTCAGAAAATTGTCCGGTAATAAATTCTCTACTTTTCAAGCCGACAAAAGGATACACTTTACACATAAGCGCGTGCTTTTTTTCCCCAATTTACAAACTAACACATGCCAACCAACTTTCGGTGTAAACCAACTTTCCACTAAGCCGTATGTGTACATATGCTATGTGTGTGTGTGTGTGCGTATGTCTAGGATATTTGTATGCTAAAGGTGCAATCATTTGGCTGTGAAGGTATGCCTGTGTGTGTGTGTGTGTGTGATGTGTTAATGTACAAGTGTATTTACTTGTTTCAAACGGAAGTTAAGTACACTAAACTGAACTTTTGTTCCTGTTTCTGTTTCTGTTTCTTGTAATGACGGCGATTACATGAATCCTTTAGATTTTTATCGTTCAAAATAACAGCAACAACACACATACATACACATAGTGCGTCTGGTGGCGCAATGTTGGCAGAAGGATCACAACATACGTCATGTACGATGATGTATGACCAAGGAAGCGTATGAGAGCATAAAGTATGTGCTTTGTTTTCTTACTTTAGTGTTAAGTGTAAATTTAAATGAATTTAAGTGCGACTTACACTACAAGATGCAAAAGGAAACAAATTTATTAAGCAAAAAAGATTCACAAAAATATGTTAACAAAATCGTATATAGAGAAATGAAATTATGAAAAGTGAGGAAAATCATGAGTGAGGAATCGGACGCAAAGTGAAAGAAGCAAGGAAGAGAAACTTATTCAAAACTTAAAATTTCTTTTTAATGAATGCAGATTTTGTTAACAGAATTATTCTACTGAAAGTACTAAATACTGTTTGAAAGTGATGGAAGATAGTGTGCAGATACATTTCATCTTCATCACATACCTTTGATTCTGATTACACTAGCTAAAGAAGATAAGGAAGCTACAATTACAAATATAGTTAATTAAAGTAAAAGCTGAAGTTACTTTGACTTCTTCTTAAAGTTGAAATTGTAATTTACGAAAATTATTTTAGGAATTCCTTTGTGTTTTTTCAAAAATGATTTAAATGAAAAATTTTATCTAATTATATAATTAAATAATAATCTAATTACATATAATTTTTAGAATTTCTATTAAAAATTCTGAATTCTGTATTCTAATCGCAATAACTTCAATTTAAATCAAAAATCAGTTTCTCAATATCTGCACTCGACGTAGATTTCCTTTCTTGGTTTATATAAAATTTCTTCTCTTTATTTTTGTATTTACAGTTTAAATCTTCACCGCATAAATAAGCTGCAAATTACATTTTGTGCTAATTTATTCAATTAAATACAGAAAGCTACATTTCCAAACGAGTGACTCAACCAAATTAGCTCATATCGCTTGCGAAAAATCTATAAGGATATGATCTTTACACTTAGCCAAATTAATGCAAATAGAAAACCACCAGCAACCAGCGTAAGTTTCTACGCCTACAAGCTCCAATTCATGTACCACAAAATACGCAACAAAGTAGTAAATTCACTCAACATAATTTAAAGAACATGCCAAGGATAACGATAAGAATCAATGTTAGGGAAAAGGGCGAAGTTAAAAGTAATGCCAGAGCATTATCAAAAGGAAAAAAATGAAAGAAAAATATTGCAAACAAAAAAGGATATTGAAACATTTGCCACGAACATCGTGATAGCAATTGGTTACGCAGCATATTGCGCTGAAAGAGCGATAGACGATGGGCGATATGCGATGGGCTATGGGCTATGGGCTATGGGAGATGGGCTATGGGCGAAGGACAAGACAATGTAAATCTGGATTTGCACGCTTTACATTTTTAGCTTCAAAACCATACAGAAGCGAATCATATCCAATAAGGACTGCAAAGACTTTGCCATCGTATACAATAAAACAAAACTAGCTTCCTAGTAAGCAAATAACAATGTACGAATGTTCCTTTGTATCTGGCAAGGCTGAGTTGTTGCCAAGGCAAAGTATTTTCTGAGCTTAGATACTTTAACTCTGAGAATTGGTTTAACCTTTACGCATTGGCTTGAATTGAACTGAAGCATAGTTATTTTGAGTTGTCGGATTTTATTTATTTTTTATTTAGTTTAGCATTAAAGGGTTTAACCAGATATTCAAAGTTATCCTTTTGTATTATTCGTATTTGTTGAATGTTTGTTATGTTAGTTTATTTATTTAGGTCGCGTTTTCAAAGAACTTTACTGTATTTAATTTTATTTTATTTTATTTGATTTGATTTTGATTTTAGACATCTTCCTGCGTTAATCCAAGTTTCTTTAAGTTGCAATTTTATTATTCCCCATATTTATAAAAATAATTCAATTCACTTAAGAGTCACACGTTTTACTTCCATTATCCTGAATTTCACACTTCAGATAATAATTTTAATATAACATTAAAGCGAAAAATTTATAAGATATTAAAATATGATCACAAAAGCT
>NC_051847.1:220250553-220272667 GCF_002237135.1 Teleopsis dalmanni
AACAAGGTGTTAAAATATATTTAACAATATGCCTGTAAGGAGGTCGATACGAGTATTCGTGTGCCTCGCGTTTTAAGGACATAAGCTAAGTTACTTACAGCACTTAAATTAAACACTAACTGCATTATTATTGAAAAATGAAAGACGAAATTGTTCTAAGGATAGACATACAAAAAACGGTATTATCGAAAATATTTTTTATTTATAATTAGTCTTTGAAAACAGTTTATCTGCCCTTTCTAAAAAAAAAATAAAAAATTGCAAAATCCAAAATATTAATAAAAAGTAATTAGACGTATAAAATTCTTAAGAGTGAAAGGCGAAAAACTCTGTTTAATTCACTATATTACCCCCTTTCTATCATTTTATCAATAATTACTTACTTACTTAGTTGTCCAATACAGACGTGAGTCGTCCATGGCCGCGTCGAGTAGCTTCCACCAGTCAGCCTGATTAGTTGCTTACTGTCGCCAGTTAGTAGTACCGAGCGCCCCCTAATCGTTGGTCACCTGGTCCTTCCATCGAAGATGCAGACGCCTTCTACCGCGTTTTTCACCTGCGAGTACCGAATCAAATACCTTTCTAGACGGAGCACTTTCTACCATTCGCACATGACCAAGCCAACGAAGCCGTTGAATTTTTATGCGCTTAATAATGTCAATGCTTTGAATGTTTTTTGCTTGTTGGTAGTTTATCAACAACTTTTATAATGGAAAATCATATTCCATAATCCACAAATGAAGGTATTGGGTTTAACCTCCACCTTTGAACAATTTTGGATAATTTTACACTAACTAACTAAATATAACAAGGTTAAATCAAGTCATTAATTTTCATATTAACTTTCAATTTGTTTTCAAAAACCCTTCCTTAAATGGATCTCTTTATAATTATATTAAAGTTTTAAGCACAAGGGATTTCTGATATTTCAGATACTTTCAAGAGCGAATGTTGAATAAAGAAAAAGTAAAAAAAGTAAAAATAGTATTATTTTTTAGTGGTGCTTTTGATATATTTGATATCACTTCCTCGTTTATATGATTAACAATAACTTTGTCAGAAATGATTTTTTTTGAAGCTACGACTAACAGTGGAGTGGGGTTTTAAAAAAAATGTTGAATCATTTTACACTAGTTTTAATATTTTTGAATTAAATATAACAACAATAGCTTTTTGAATACATAGTTAAAGTTAATAGTTTTCAGATAACATGTAAAACACTTTGTCTTAAATAGTCAGACATCACAATCTTTGCTACAGTCGTATCCACAAAAACAAGCTAAAGATTTTTTATTGTATAATATATAATGAGTAGATAAAGGCACACTATGGTTTTCAATTTAACTCAATAGTCTTTTGATTTTGGTTTTTTGTTTTCATTTATATCTGACAATCCCTTAAATGGGTCTCTGTGTACGTCCCAGATCAGTAAGTACTTTAATTAGTGGCTGAAGGCAAACTATGGTTTCAAAATCCAGTCAGTAGTATTTTGTTTTTGTTATTTTCATTTATAAGTTCAATATCCCCTTAAATGGATCTCGTTCCTAACCAGTAAGTAGTTAAATTAGTGGATAAAAGTCACACTATGGTCAATAGTCTGGACTATTTTGGATTTTGTTTTTTTCATTTATATTTTCAATATCACCTAATTAGGTCTCTGTATACGTCCTTGACCAGTAAGTGCTTGAATTGATGGATTATCACAATGCCATTAGTTAGTATAGAGTTGCTCTAGAGTAACTAGAGTTGAATTTTTTTGTTACATACAATATACGTTCTTCTAAACGAACACTTGCCATAAATGAACAGAGTTTCTAGTCCCATCGGCGTCTGAAGAAAAGTTAAAGACTTCTTACTAAATATTATATATAATGAGTTGATGAAGGAATACTATTTGGACTTTGAATAGTCCATTCAATGGACATGTTTTGTTTCTGCTTTTCATTAAAATTTTTAAAAGTTTTCTATTACTTTGATATAAAATTGTGTGATCTGTTGAAAACTTACACTTCTGGCCTTTCAAGTAGTTTTATTTCACTCAGACTATCACTATCTCTCATCCACCTCAACATGCAGTATTCTTTACAAATTTTGATTACAACGTTTCTTTTCAGCATAAGTTGCAGGATTAAGTTAAAATATTTTTTCCTAGTTTTCCTAGGATAGCCGAAACCAAATCCATAGCTTCACACCTTTTTTCAGAAAATTGTCCGGTAATAAATTCTCTACTTTTCAAGCCGACAAAAGGATACACTTTACACATAAGCGCGTGCTTTTTTTCCCCAATTTACAAACTAACACATGCCAACCAACTTTCGTTGTAAACCAACTTTCCACTAAGCCGTATGTGTACATATGCTATGTGTGTGTGTGTGCGTATGTCTAGGATATTTGTATGCTAAAGGTGCAATCATTTGGCTGTGAAGGTATGCTTATGTGTGTGTGTGTGTGATGTGTTAATGTACAAGTGTATTTACTTGTTTCAAACGGAAGTTAAGTACACTAAACTGAACTTTTGTTCCTGTTTCTGTTTCTGTTTCTTGTAATGACGGCGATTACATGAATCCTTTAGATTTTTATCGTTCAAAATAACAGCAACAACACACACACATACACATAGTGCGTCTGGTGGCGCAATGTTGGCAGAAGGATCACAACATACGTCATGTACGATGATGTATGACCAAGGAAGCGTATGAGAGCATAAAGTATGTGCTTTGTTTTCTTACTGTAGTGTTAAGTGTAAATTTAAATGAATTTAAGTGCGACTTACACTACAAGATGCAAAAGGAAACAAATTTATTAAGCAAAAAAGATTCACAAAAAATATGTTAACAAAATCGTATATAGAGAAATGAAATTATGAAAAGTGAGGAAAATCATGAGTGAGAAATCGGACGCAAAGTGAAAGGAGCAAGGAAGAGAAACTTATTCAAAACTTAAAATTTCTTTTTAATGAATGCAGATTTTGTTAACAGAATTATTCTACTGAAAGTACTAAATACTGTTTGAAAGTGATGGAAGATAGTGTGCAGATACATTTCATCTTCATCACATACCTTTGATTCTGATTACACTAGCTAAAGAAGATAAGAAAGCTGCAATTACAAATATAGTTAATTAAAGTAAAAGCTGAAGTTACTTTGATTTCTTCTTAAAGTTGAAATTGTAATTTACGAAAATTATTTTAGGAACTTCTTTGTGTTTTTTCAGAAATGATTTAAATGAAAAATTTTATCTAATTATATATAATTCGTTAACTTCAAATTTTTAAATTTTCTATTAAAAAATTCTGACTTCTGTATTCTAATCGCAATAACTTCAATTTAAATCAAAAATCAGTTTCTCAATATCTGCACTCGACGTAGATTTCCTTTCCTTTGCTTTCCTTTCTTGGTTTATATAAAATTTCTTCTCTTTATTTTTGTATTTACAGTTTAAATCTTCACCGCATAAATAAGCTGCAAATTACATTTTGTGCTAATTTATTCAATTAAATACAGAAAGCAACATTTCCAAACGAGTGACTCAACCAAATTAGCTCATATCGCTTGCGAAAAATCTATAAGGATATGATCTTTACACTTAGCCAAATTAATGCAAATAGAAAACCACCAGCAACCAGCGTAAGTTTCTACGCCTACAAGCTCCAATTCATGTACCACAAAATACGCAACAAAGTAGTAAATTCACTCAACATAATTTAAAGAACATGCCAAGGATAACGATAAGAATCAATGTTAGGGAAAAGGGCGAAGTTAAAAGTAATGCCAGAGCATTATCAAAAGGAAAAAAATGAAAGAAAAATATTGCAAACAAAAAAGGATATTGAAACATTTGCCACGAACATCGTGATAGCAATTGGTTACGCAGCATATTGCGCTGAAAGAGCGATAGACGATGGGCGATATGCGTTGGGCTATGGGCTATGGGCTATGGGAGATGGGCTATGGGCGAAGGACAAGACAATGTAAATCTGGATTTGCACGCTTTATATTTTTAGCTTCAAAACCATACAGAAGCGAATCATATCCAATAAGGACTGCAAAGACTTTGCCATCGTATACAATAAAACAAAACTAGCTTCCTAGTAAGCAAATAACAATGTACGAATGTTCCTTTGTATCTGGCAAGGCTGAGTTGTTGCCAAGGCAAAGTATTTTCTGAGCTGAGATACTTTAACTGTGAGAATTGGTTTAACCTTTACACATTGGCTTGAATTGAACTTAAGCATAGTTATTTTGAGTTGTCGGATTTTATTTATTTTTTATTTAGTTTAGCATTAAAGGGTTTAACCAGATATTCAAAGTTATCCTTTTGTATTATTCGTATTTGTTGAATGTTTGTTATGTTAGTTTATTTATTTAGGTCGCGTTTTCAAAGAACTTTACTGTATTTAATTTTATTTCATTTTATTTGATTTGATTTTGATTTTAGACATCTTCCTGCGTTAATCCAAGTTTCTTTAAGTTGCAATTTTATTATTCTCCATATTTATAAAAATAATTCAATTCACTTAAGAGTCACACGTTTAACTTCCATTATCCTGAATTTCACACTTCAGATAATAATTTTAATATAACATTAAAGCGAAAAATTTACAAGATATTAAAATATGATCAGAAAAGCTAAAATTTAATAGTAAATATTAATAGCAAATAAATTTCATTAGAATTCTAATATATCTATTATTTACTCACATTTCTATATAGTATACATGCACTGGTCCCCAAAAGTGAGAACTAACATATCCTTCTGTCTTTATATTAAACTTATACTGCATAGAAGCTTTTTACTTTTAAGTCTCATCTATATTTAATCAACACCCTCGCAGGTGTAATAAAATCTAATCTAATCCAAACAATCTAAAGTAAGTTCCCTTAAACAATCATATTTGGAATTGTATTGCACTTTCAAGTATTTTGGAAAAGTTATTACGACAAACTTAGGGTTACAAAAAATATTCTCATAACACCCCTGGCAGACCCTGAACTATCCCAGCTATCAACGGCGGTGAATAGATTCAGTATAAACTTCGTTTCGGAATTTTTTAACCGATGTTTTAATGAGTTCAATTTCTTATGAAACCTTTAGTTTTAAAAATTTAATAAAGTTGCTGTAAGCTGTTTTAACTACAAATCCTTACGATTATGTTGATGACTCCTTATTTTGAATTGAATTGTAAACATGTTCAACTGAAAAGAATTAGCTGTGCCAAAATTCTTCATCACCTCCAACCGCTATTCAGAAATGAAAATCTCAATGCTAAGAACAGGAAACTGATATATAACCAAATATTTCGTCCGTCACTTCTATATGGATGTGTAGCGTTTAGCAACGCCTCAAACACTATTATTCGTCAGCTAGTAATTGCACAAAGCCAGGCTCTGAGAAGACTTTTAAAAGTACCATAGTACATTAGAACGAAAGACATCCTCAGGGACCACAAGATTGATCCCATCAAAAAATACATAAAGGATAGAGCCCTGAAATTATTTACGAAAACTGACAGACTTACCAACACCGCGTTATCAAATCTCAGAATAGTTACAGGCATTTCGGGAGGTATGCAGATCTGCGGTCATTTATTGCTTAGTCTGATGAAGTGATAAACAATAATCCAGTCAAAGGAAAGAGTAAAAGTGCTCAAGTACACTGGTTCAAATAGCTTCAACATGATTTAATTAGATTGTCTATTAAAACAATTAATTGGAAAGTACTGAAGCAACTCCATAATTGTGATAAGGCAATGTGGATTTACTTTGTAGTATTGAATTAAACAAATAAAATGTTTTTGTTTTTTTTTTTTCAATTTATAAACTTTAGTGCACTCCAACCTGTTAAAAAAATAAAATATACAAATCCACAGACTGATGGGCAGTAAAAATAGCTTATATAGTCATTTTGTCGCAGACGCCTAAACCCGCATAAAAATGGCTTTGTAAAAAATGGTTTAAAAATGGAATAGAATCGCTCCACAAATTTCTCGACATACTAAACGTACTAAAATTATACTTTATGGCTGAGGATTTTTATTATGCCTCCGCGTGTATTTATTTTTGTAGTTTTATATCCTTTTATTGTTGATGTTTTTTACTTTCGTGCAACGTGATGTCACCCACCAGTGCAAGCTTTTGCTCCTGGCGCACCACTACTTTGCTTAACCCAAAAAGGCTAATAATGCTTTGAAACTAGAACTGCAAAATGAATAGCAACAATTTGTAAAAATGAAAGCAGAAAAAATTAGAAGCAAAAAAAAATATAACACAAAATTTATTACTCACTCTGCATGAATAAGTGAACTCAAGTGACCGAATGTCCTTTCTATTTATTTATTTTTTCATTTTGCACATTCATTTGTTGGATTTATGAGTTGTTGTAACATAAAATTATGTCATTTACGTCATAAAACCTAATATTTTTCTTCTTTTCCAACAATTTTTTTGTTCTTTTTCTTTTTTTTTTTTTTTTCTTTTTTCGAATTGTCCTGTTGGCACATTTTGCAGCATTGATGCGCAAATATGCAGGCTAATATCCTTTTAAAGATCAAAAAAGAACAAAGCCAGGCCTGGTATTTCATTTGAATTTAATTTAATTTTTAAACGTTTAAATTAGCCAACTTTTGTTTTTCCAGTTAATTTGTTTTCACATTTTTTGTTGGGTCAAAATAATTTTTCATTTCGCAAATCCTTGTGCAAAATGAAAAAAGCTGATTTTATATGTGTAAGCCATCCTCACAAATCACCTTCATTTAAATTTATAGAATTTTCCCTATTTCCTACCCTCTATTCTCTAGTTGTCTCCCTTTTTAGCTTTCTAGTATTTGTTTTATAAATTTTTTTATTGGATTGTTAACATTTTCACCCATTTTAAGACTTTCACTTTGTCTAACCCAGCGGCACTTCTTCTTTTTAGTTTTTTAGTTGGTATTTATCTTATTTTCCAAAGCAGAAAAAATGAATTTGAAACAATTCATTACAATTTGTTTTGTCTTTATTATCCTTGTTGTGCTGGTACAGTGGTACAGTGGTACAGTTTGGCAAGGCACGGTACGGCAAGGCAAGGCAAGGCAAGGCATGGCAAGGAAAGGAAAGACAAGAAAGGCTTTACCATATTTGTTGTGCGGTCGTTTTAGTGGCGTTGTCAACCCTTTCAACTCTTTCAGTTGTTGCCACTAAAATATGCAGTAACAAATTCAAGGACATTTTTAACTGTTCCAACTCTTCAGGCAAATTTTCACTGTCTTCCATGTTATGTTTTGTATCCTTTCGAAATAAAATAAGGAAATTTGAAAATTACACATAAATTATATTTCAGTACCACGAAAGAGTTGAAGAGAAGGTGGCAGTGCCATAACTCATTTTCCATGTAACCCTTTTTTTTGTCAACAGAAATTCCTTCGCAATTCTACAAGCTCCAGTATGTCTTTATGCGGAAGGCCTTACCAGTTTGTGTGTTTGTGTAATTATGCTTGCATTTAAGTATGTCACATTTTCTTATAATTTATATCATTATTATGGAAAATTATGGAACCAAATAAGGAATTTTGTAACATATTAAATGAGATAAAAATATGTCGCTATATTATATTTGCAATGTTGATGTCACGCAGAGGACTACGTGCTTTACCAAAGCTTAGAAATTCTATGAAGAAACTAAGCTCTACAAGTAACTTTTTATTAACTAATATTAAAATTGTTTTTAGAATTTAATAAAAATCTTTTCCTTGCTGACCTGTTTTGACACAATAAGGACCTGAAATTTTAAAAATTGTTATATTTTCTTTTTGTTAGTGAGGAGGTAGAATGCTTTATGCACCATCAAACCAGCTATCGCCGGAATGGTATGTCCGAGTCCTACTTTGTAGTATACGAACTAAAACACCCACTCTTCTTCTGAGAGCTTTCTTGGCCATCTATGCTACATGCTTCTCGTACAACCTGCGTCTAGGCTCCCATTCCTGAACCGAATTGAAAAGATTGTTATATAACAACAAATAGATGTATTACTACAATGTTCAGAAGTCAGGCATATGTTTATAAAAGAAATATTGGTATATTTATAACATGCCAAACTCCAATCAGTTTCAATATATAAATTGTCAATGTACTGATTTTTAACAAATACCTACATACCAAACTGAAAGACTTGCAGGCTTTTAGAGCTGTCATGATACGCGATTTAAGACACGAGCTTCTCAAGAATTAAACTGTAAGTTTCTTCAACTCAAATTATATTGTATAATAAAGTTACAACAAATGAAACTCCAACACTGCCATTTATACGCTAAATAGTAACGGGTAGTGTCTACTAGATCTCAGTCGCCTCTTACAGCAGGCATACCTTACCTCGGGAGTACTCATCCTTTTCTAGTATCTTTTTTAGGTATAGGTACTAGATACAAAAATATGTAAGCTTTATCCTAATTTATATATTAGAATAATGGGAATATACTCACCATTTTCCTGAAGGGGTACAATAAGAGTGGATTAAGCTTTATCATAAGAAATATATTAAAATAATATAATATATTAATATAATATACGTATATGAAGATAATTGCTTGAGCCAATTTTTTTCAATCATAATACAGCAATCAATTGACAAATAATAGGATATCTATTATTTGAAAATATTGTACAAAACTATATTTAGATATACTAGATACACAAATATTTTTTTAATTAATAATATTATATAATATTGGATTATCTATAGCCTCACTTATACTTAGATAATTGCTTCGCCACCAGAACTCCCCAAGAGGAGACTGGGAGGCAGGGCTGACTACAACGAATGAAAGGACAGCATTTTACACTGACAGATATCAGTTTGATCCTACCACCTTTGCGACTCCACTTTAATATTTTCGGCAGGTATATTCATCATTCTGAGAGCCTGGTCTCCTACTGCAAGCGTGGACTTTTATGAAAAGGGGAACTATATATTTTACAGCTATTTCAGCAGTCTCTCTTTCGTCTTAAATAGTTCACGAATGTCAACTATGTATCAACTTACAAAGCAGAAAGGTTAAGATAACTTTGGAATGGTTTCCAGACCAGAGCGTACAGTTAAGGTAGTTAGCCATCTTCTTTGGTACCTCCCGCTTCTATCCCTACTTCTGCCAGTCACAGACATAATTCAATGTACGAACAGTTTTTACTATAGGTAAATAAATGTTGTGCCTATATATCCTCAGCAGTCACTCAAGAGCTACTTAGTACCTATACTTAAAAAATAAATATTTCAACTTGATATATAAAATTAAATCGGAAGTATCTATGTTAGGTTAATATCTGTTCTAACGGGACACTGAACTATGGGACGACATGAACCTCTGTCAAATCTCCTGTAGTACATATCTATCGGCACTCGGAGAGAAAACTTCTGAGCACTTGTTGCGTCTATATCTAGAATCAGGTTTAAACTTTTAGCCGACCTATTCTTTAATTCACTCGGCGATATGTTCACGTTTGATATTGGCAAGATACTTGCACTTATCAAAGTGTCTGATTGGTTCTAATATACCCACCCCTATACCCACATACAATTGCGAGAATCAAAATAGTTTTCTTTACTAATTGAAGTCGATTTGTTGTTATCCTATACAAAATTATATGGTGAATATATATATAGAGAGAATATATATGAATTATACATACCTATTCGAGTTCGAATCCCACTTCTGAATTGTCAAATAAAAAAATATCATTTTATTTTGTTTATTATTAGTACAAATAACAGAGAAGACAATGTTGTATATGTGCAGCGCTCGCACATCCACCTTTACCGACGTTCGCCATAAGACTACTCATTTTATATTTGACGAATTATCTATATTGAACGACCTGTATTAAGCGAATCAACTCCAATTGATTTATGTTAGTTATCAATACGATATAGCAAGCAACGCATTTTTTTAATATTTATCCAAATAGATGTCCGTGGTATTACAGAGCTCAAGTGATATTTGGGTACAAGATCGAGTGATTGCTTTATAATTAATTTTCAAAAAGAATTACTGGTTGTTATATCTCTTTTCCGTTTCTGTCTACTATTAATTAATATTTATAAACAACTATAATATAAGCAGAAAAAATTTTTATTCTTAAATTAAAATTCAATATAAATATTTTTTTTTTCACTTGAATGAAAATAAAAATTTTTGTTTAAAAAAATTGTTGGTACGTTTGCATTTCATTTTTCAATGATTATAAAAACAAAAGAAAATTCCAAAAATTGTGCTAATAATTCACATTTTATAAATATGGCAAGATATTTTTAATTTAATTAAAAAGGAATAAATTCACTAGTGAAAAAATTTCAAGCAAACAAATAACTTTTTATTGTTGTTGTTGCGTTTTTTCCACAATATTGTTTGTAAACGGAATTCACCAATTCACTAAGAATGCGCAAAAAAATCATATTAAAATTTATTTGGTTACACCTTTTTTTTTGGAATAAGCAATTTGTGGGGGGTAAAGGAAAAAAGGGGAAAAATCTGAAAATACAGTTTTTATTTAAAGTTTTTTATTTATACATATTTTTTGTTGTGTCGCACAATAAGCAGAAACGCAATAAATTTTAAAGCCTACCACAAAACAAACAAAAATGGCGGCCAGCCATTGTTGCCACAAATTCGATTTTTAAATTGTGAATTTTTTTTTTCACAAGGGACAGTTTGGTGCCACTTTGGTGAACTTTTGGTGCCTTTTTGTGATTCTCTTTGCGTAAATATTTAAAATTTTATTAGCTGAGAATTTACAGCTTAACTTCTTTTGTAATTCTCACTTCTCACTCACAATTATATGCACTTCTCGAAATTTAATATTTAACCCCCATTTTGTATGGGTAAAACGCTATCAAGGGTTTAATGTGAAATGATTTATTAATTTAATATTGAAGTAATGGCACAAAGCAAAGCACTCACCTTGTTCTGGTGTTTCTGATTTCAGCGGCAAATGCAGACACTCTTTTACGAAGTCATAAATCCTGCTTGAGCATTGTAATACCCAGCCGGATCAGTAAGATACAAAATTTAACAATAGCAACAGCAGGATTAACCTTGTGCTACATACAATAAATACTCGTACACACCTATTTTCCTCGTATGACGAAACAAAGGAACAGGAATGAATTTGCATATAAGTGGCAGGTATAATAAGTGAAAAATCAAAAAAAAAAAAAAAAAAAATTATGATTAATTGTTACAAATGCATGAATTGCTTTAACACAATAATTTTTAAATTTAAATTAAGTTTGTGTGTAGAGTTAATACATTCTCTCTACACTCTGTAAACTATCTACTGTTAGTAATATTGTTGCTTTCATTATTATTTTTACCAAAAACAAAGAATAATCAGAAACAATGAAAGGGAAAATTATTTACAAAGTGTGCTCAATAGTTTTTGGTGCCTCATGGTTGTTGCCTCAAATGCTTATATTGCCGCAATCTCTACAAATCCCAGTTAAGCTATCAAAAATTAAATTAGCCTTAATCAACTACGGCAGACTTTCACAACCGAACCAAAGCTAACACAAGCACAAAATATTTGCCAACAAAATTACACCACACACACACACACTTCACACACTGTTACAAATAATTATGTACATGCCCCTACAAACGCTCACACGAACGCTCATACATTGCGGTATTAAATTATGTGCTTAAATTGAATTCGGCCTTGGCATTAGTTGACTAAATTGTCCAAGGTTTTACTTGACTTAGCTTGGCTTTGTTGCAACCAAAAAGCGTTACGCACGAACTCATACTTGCCAAATTCTACCAACAATACAACAACAACAACAACAACAACAACAACACCAACAACAATAAGAACAAGAGTAACATGAGCACGAACATGTTCACAAACACACTAACAAAAAAGGCAGGCACTTAAGACACACAAAGCATAGTCGCGAGCTGAACATTATCCGTGTTAATACAATGTCAAACTATAAATTTGTTAAGCATAAGCTTATGAACGTTTAATTCAATCCGCATACATTGGTTGTTGGCTTTGCGTGCTTGTGTGTGTGTGTATGTGTGTGTGAAATCGAGTCGAAGTGCATGCGTTTTGCGTTCGTATGCGAACTTGTTGTTTAGTTAATGCAAACAATGTTTTGTGCTTGACAATGAATGCTCACCTCAATGAATGTGTGAAGAAGACACAAGATTGAACTTGTTTGTCACCTTTGATGCTCTGATACTCGCTCGCTCGCTCTGCACAGAAACTTATAAATAGCAATTTTAACAAATTCTCATAGAAATTAACGAAACTAATGCCAAGAGTGCTAATAAAAAGCATACCTTCCTTCTTCCTGCCCCCCTTTGAACGATGCTACGTGACTAGAAACACCCAAGCGTTTCTAAATTTTTATAACTCACTTCCAACTGAGTGATAAGTGCATATGTCCATTTTAGTTTGCCATTCAACTGATGCTGCTTGCACTTTTAATTTCATTTAATAATATTGTAGGATATAAACAAAATCAAAAATTGTGAGGTCGGGAAAATACTAATAGAGGGATTTCACCTAAGTTTTAAAACTTTAAGTAACAGATTCTTATGCAGTTTGGAATTTGGAAAAAACTTGTCCAACTGAAACCAGACAACAGTGAGTTCCGTAGCGAGTCACAGAATTTATAAGTGATTTACTTTTTATTTCTTTTTTTTCTGTACTAAGAACGTTTGGTGTAAATCCGTATCATAATTATTTTAGGAGGATGGGAACCATGCTCCGGGGCGGCTGACTTTGAGGGAAGACTTAAAGCAATCCTCTTTATAACCTTGCATACTAAAGCTGGTACTTTAGTCTGCAATTCTCTCCTTTAGAAATCCTATGAGAGTTTAGATATTCGAGGAAATAATTTGGGACTACCTTGGATTAGTTGGATTAGTCGCCTTTATAATGCATTTAGTTCTTTTTAAATTGAAATCCTTCCTATTATCTAATTTTTTCCACCATTTTTCACTAATTTTCCACCATCTCTCTCTCTCTTTCTCTATCTCAGCTTCTTTTTATATCCATGCCTCTTTATTTCTTCACTTCTTCTCTTTTCTTTTCTTTCGTTTTCGCTTTTTCTATACTCATTTCTATCTCTCTTTCCCGTTTTTTCCCCTTTCTCCCACTTCCTCCTGTCTCACTTTTTTTCCTCCTTCTTTATTTTTCTCTGTGGTTTTCTTTCTCTCTCTCTCTCTCTTCATTGTCCCTGTCTCTCGCTCCCACCTTCTTCCTTTTCTTCCCCTCTCTTCACTTCCGATATCTCTCTCTCTCTCTGATTGTCTCTTTGATCTTTGACTCTCTCTCTATTTTTTGGCTCTCTAACTCACTTTCAATTACTAACTCTCCCTTACTTACTTCTCCACTTACTCACTTCTTTCTCACTCTATATCTACAATATAAAACAACTCCGGTCCTGTGAATTGACTTTGGCGTTCTCATTTTGCAGAGGATTAACCTTTTTGTTACCTTCGAATCCTTTATGACCTGAAACTACAAAACAACACATTTGCTTTAAATCAGTTCATTGAAGACCGATATGCTCTTTAAGTTAGTTGTCGCTCTATTTATCTTACTCTTCCGATGAATATAGGTTTCACTGGGAAATATTTATGCTTAAAGTATTGTTGCCATAAAAATTATTAATTAAAATATTCATGAAAAGTATGCATGATCTATTCCACTGGTATATAATCTGCAGCGGTCTGCCTCTAAGGATTGCATTTCAAACTCTTAAAATTAGGTGCAGTGCAAAACTTATGTATCTTGAATTTGTTGTTCATCAAAATCATATGCTCCACTTTAAGACATAGCGGATAACTTGACAACAAATCCATTATTGGATAAGGCACTTTAAATCACAAATAACTTATTGACAAACCTACTTTACGTAACTGCTATCAAAGCCTGGAGTTAATGTTGCATGTCCTTGTGCCTTGACTCTTTTAGGTATTCTGAGTGCAATCCTTTAAGTGCTACTTACCTTCGAAGTCACATTGCGTGCTGACGTTGTGATACATAAACAGTTTGACGTGTTGTCATCATTCGCTAATATTTAACCAAACCGAAAGTGACTTAATTTGCTGATAAATGTGTTTGTCTGTGCAAACGTGCGTTCCTGCTGACCAAAGTTCGTCGTGCGTTCCTGCTGTCCTTTCACAACTCACCGGCGCCCCAGTTCAGTTTATTTAATTTCAGCACTGCCGATGTGTTCACGTCCTTTCTTGAATTTCGTATGAACTAAAACATTTAAACAGAAGTACTGAAATACTGAAGTAGCTGTACTGTTTGCATATTTACACAGTTTCGTTTGTGCTTCCCCAATTTCCTTTGAACATTTTTAAACGTGATCTAGTCTGTCCGTTTGTTTGTTTATTTAAGTTTGTTTAAATATTTGTTACACCTTCTCTGTTTCATTACGACCGGCCATGATGCATATCATCTCTGCTTTAATTCTAGAATATTTAAGATATTAAAATTCATTTTAATATAAAATTTATAAACTACTCTTTTGCGCTCGCCTTCAAATTAAATTTATTTATACAAAAAATTTCCTTTCGAAACTATTTGACGTGCTGACAAACTCTGCAATGTTAAATTTTGAAAGAGAACTAAAAAAAATAGGAATAAAAGTGATTCCAACAACAAAGCGTATTAAATTTGCTCTGTGTATGTGCCTTAAATATTCCATTAAACAAAATGATTTGCAATTCATATATAATAGTGACGCCATTATAACTAACAGCTCCACTGCTCGGCAGCCCCACTTTCACTACTGTTTAAATGCTACGCTGCGGCGCGCCATCCCACCACATATTTATGTACCGCTGTGGGTGAGGAGTAGGTGTTGCCAACTCAATAAAGCAACTATTTTTATTCTAATTATATGCAAACATGCATTAAATTGCTATAGAAAACGTGAAAAAATCATATCTACTTGTATGTTGGATGTTGGATGATGGCACAAAATACGGAGAACTCCACGAAAATTTTATTTACTGCATTATGTATTTTTATTCGTTTTTATTTCTATCCAATAAAAATTAAATTTAATAAATTAACCAAGACAAACCAGTGAAAAATTTATATATCTTCACAGACTTTATATTCTATTTGTCAAAGCGAATCTCAATTAGCAATAATTATATAAGCATTCACACTACGGCAGCTTACTTAGCGAAAGCAAAAAGGAACATAAAAAAAATAAAATACATAATCACGACAGTATTTTTATTCGTTTCTATTTCTATCCAAGAAAAATTAAATTTAATTATTTAAGTATACTTTAACCAAGACAAATCAATGAAATATTTATTTCTCTTCATTGATTTTATATTCTATTGGTCAGAGCGAATCTCAATTAGCAATAATTATATAAGCGTTCACACTACAGCAGCTTAATTAGCGGAAGCAAAAAAGAACATAAAAAGAAATAAAATACAAAATCACAAAAAATTTGAATGGAATATATTTAATTGTTAATAAATAATTTTAATTCAAAATTTAACTCAACTTCAGATTCTGTTGAGCTTTCTTCGAGTTAGAGCATCTGAGCACTTTTACTCTATGATGACTAGGGGGTTTCTGCAGAGTCCCACCCATCTCACTGACTAATTTGAGTATTCCTCATAATCTTCGTGATTATACAATGATTGATCTAAGATCTGCGTACTGCCCCGTGCAGTAGTGATTACTCTGAGATTAGATAGTGCTAAGTAGGACAGCAAGTGTGTTATTTTATGAGTAGTACATCCAAAATGTATAAGATAAACCAAACCATATCAGCCAGAACAAAACATGTTAGATAAACGGTTCTGTCACTGAAAGAGACACTGGACCAGACATTTAAGAGCCGAAATTTGAATACTTTGTGTTTAATTCAACGTTGAATTTTGAACCAGAACTACAGAATAACCATCTTGAATGATAGCCACAATTAGTAATGACGACACTCAATTTTAAAAACTTATTCCAATTATCATCCAATTTACGGCTTCAGAAGTGTAAATATCGCAATATTATATCAATAAGAGAAAGAAGAGGCTATAGTAGGACAATTTACCAAAGCTATATTGATTTATCGCTCTCACGTATTTAAGTGTTCAGCGTCCTTTACCTGTTCACAGACTATTTTCAATTAAAACTTATCCAGCTCACAACTCTTCGTTACGTCAAACAAGATACCTTGTAGATTGAATAATCATTCTGTATGAGAATGAGACTACAAAAATTAAATAGTATCTAGTACAGCACTGACGCATTAACGGAAGAATTAAAATTTGTTGAAGTAAATTTGTTACTACGATATTTGAAGACATTTTACTCGAAGAAACACTCTAAAACCATGCAGGAGACATTTTGGATCTTTAGGGCACGGTGTGGAATTGCTCAGCTTAACAATCACTTGTCACTCAAATTAATGTTAATACACTTTTCAGTGCGATTCGTCATTACAAAGTAAGTGCCCTTGGTATTTCTTGATTCTCAGTGAAGGGTCACTGAGGAGTATCGTAATATAAAACTATTGTTTTAGATAGTATTTGAATTTATAGTTACTTGATTTTGTGAGATTGAATAGTCTTATTCCTTGTTGCATGTTTCTTTGGGATTACCAAAAGCCAGTAACCTTAGACATTTAGCAATCAGGAAGTAAGTTGTTTCTAAAAAAACTGTAAACTCCGTAGAATGGGTAGGGTAGGGGTCTTCACATGGATAGTCTGTTGATATGTCATGTTTTCGTTTTCCAGGGCATGTGAATATAAAGAATGTGAACTCAAGTAATCATTCACATAATAAATACTGAGAATACTACCCCCGTTAAATGCATGATGCAAATTAATTTCGATGTTTAAAATATCAGTATATGTTTATATTTACTTTGCTTGATTGTGGGGAGTGTGAAATGACCTGAGGTTAAAAAACGGAAAAATTCATGCTTTATTCATAAATAATCTAGCAAATATAGCAAATCCTCGTATTTTGTATTTTATATATTGTATGAAAATAAAACGGAAACGCTTAAAACTTACCAAAAAGTGCAACTATGCGACTATGTACAGTCGCACCAGGTAAAGTTGCTGTCAACAGTCAAAGCCGACTACTATGAATTTAATATGTTAAATCTGATCAGAAACAAAGTTTAAATAAAATTTGTGAAATATGAAATTTGAAATATGTTAGGGCAAAACTTTCGACACATTTCATGAATGCATGAATGCAAAATGTGGAGGTTTCCGAAGTATCTCAAGTGGCAAGCCGCATAAGCAGTCTTGCATTTTGTCGTACATTTCATTGAAAACACTTTCGCTTCCGTTCTGTAGGTTCTGTAGGTTCCGTAAGTTCTGTGCAATTCACAGTTTTTAGAGGGTAAAAAGTTCATGAGACGGAATAGTAAAGGCCAAAGTGAGGTGTGGGTTGATACTCTTATGTTATATGAACTATGCATCTATTTAAACGACTGCTGAATATTTCAACTGTCAACAATTTATCATTTATTCAAATAAAAATAATTTTCATTCTCGTCATTTAATGCAAATGAAATACATAAAATAATTTATTTTATTTTGTTAAAAATTTCCTTGAAACATTTTTTTTAATAACTTAGAATTTTTTCATTGTCAAATATATTATTTGGAATAATACGCGCAGGCATATTGATCTCATTGATGTGCTTCCCGAATATAATCAGCTCAATAGGAAAGCTGAGGTATGTTGTTATAAGAAACTCTTCCTTCTAGTTTGCTCATTTGTCTTACCAAACGGAAATCCAGCGATTATTTTCAAAAGCCACAACAGTTCCGGAACTTGAAAGATTTATATATCATTGTGTTAATAAAAATCTGTTAGCAATCATCGGTCCCATGTCTGTATTTATAAAATATTTATAATAACCCACATTCGCGATTGTTCACTTTTATTTGATAAAGTATACAACCTACGATCTCCTTATTTGGTTTAATATATTAGGCACAAACAAGCCTCATTAATTTTCTGATCTCCATTTTAATGAAGACCAACCTATCTTCACTCCTACTGCACTCTACAGATGAGGGTATAATGACCCCAAACGTAAGGTCTATATATAACCTAACTAAACTACTTCCTGGATTATATCTCAACTCCTTCACTAGCAATAAATATCAACTATCTTTACTTGTTTTCTGATGCTGTTAGGCTTTCAGAAATTTGAATTGCTAAATATCAATTACCTTGATCCATCCTATCTACACTTGATTGCTCGAAAGGAATTTCAGCTGTCGATTTTAATGGACCGACGATCGATGGTTTTCACAACTCACTGCTAAAACATTCCCTAATTAATTAATTAATTTTATTTTATATTTTATTCGGAGAAAAACCAGGTTTTAATAAACATATATTTCTATGTTAGGATTATTGCTATAAAAATTTTATTTTTATTTATAAAATTACAAATTATTATTTATGAACCCATGTAAATGAAACATAGATATCTGAAATTATATAGTGTTAAATTATTGAGTGTAAACTTTAAATATTGAGTTTAAAGAATATATAATCCAATATTAAATACTGAAAACATAGTATTCTCCTCATGTTTTTGTCTTAAGTAATCATGCAAAATGTGTTTTGAATACTCAAATTTCAAAACATTTGAATCAACTTCTTCATAATATATCAGATACAAATAAGGACAATATAAAAAATCAAACCTTATAATATTTACCATAATTCAACACTTTTTTTTACTGCAAGATATATTAATGTCATAAAACTGTTTCGCCCAAAAATTCATAAAATTTTCATTTTAACTGGTTGTAGTCTTAGCTGTGTCATCATGTCAACACACCTTTTTACTAGATGTGTTCATTCAACATAGCGAACAGCAACAAAGTATATTGAACATTAATTTGACATTTCCTCTATACAGCAATGTATGCTAGCAAAGTGGATTAAAATAAATTTTATTCATCGACTGTGTGTATTGTTATAATCATTAAAAATGCATATTATTCATATATATACATTCGCATTTCATATTTTGATTTTGTATTTTATTTGTTCATAATTTTTTATTTTTATTGTTTAACATTCGATTTGTAAAGAAAAAACACATGATTTCCATTGGATCTCATTCTGTATAAGTGAGTTCCAATGAGGTTGGAATATGTCGCAAATATGTGCCAAATGCAATTAATAAAAGCTTTTCATGGCATTTTGACAGTTTAAGAAAGCTGTTTTTGACAAATTTACAAACCAAGGTAAACATTTGTTTGGTGATTGCATTTCCTTGAAAACGATGCACCTCTTTTTAGAACTTCTACTTCCCAAAAAGTATTTAATTGAAGTTAAATATATGTTTTCAGTTTATATTGTAAGGTTTAAAGATATATTTAAACTTTGTGCAACATTTTTTTGGCACAGGCCAAATACTAAATCAACAGGCAAGTTGAAAAATCAACTATTTGAAATGAGAACAAATGAATTACAACGAATGTAAAAACTTTCAAATGACTCAATTGAAATGAGTCATTTTCGGCCAATGTAAATGCCATATAAAAATAAGAAAATGAAATTAATATTTTCTGTAAAGCATCGGTGCATTTGTTTCTATTTTTGTCGTGTGAACAGTTAGTTATTTTTCTAATTCTTTTTATATTTTGTTCTGCATATGTATATAAATATGTAATATTTTATGTATGATAAAAATCAAATTTATTTTTAATGAAAAAGTAATAGCAACAACAATTTAACAATATATAATTTAATCTGATTTATAAAATTTTTACGTATTAGGCTTGTCCTACGAGGTACTCATAGGAAAACTAAAATAAAACATAAGTAAAGTCCAAACTGAGAGCATAACACAAATAATGTGGCAAATTACGCTCTTTACACAGATTTTCATAGAACTGCTTTGTGTAAAATCTGGTGACAACACCAGTGCCGCGCCAATCAAAATACAAAAATTTAAATTCAAACCAAAACAGCTGATTCACACATCACACAAATTTTACTTGTAATAAAATGTACGAGTAAAGTCTGTGTAGTATTTTAAAATTTTGACAGGGATGTTACTCTCTCTCAGAAGCTCTCATTTACTCAAAAATTTGTTGGTGGAAAGCATTTGTGTATACACAGTGTTACTCAAAGTTACTATGAGTAGTTTGTGGTACAGACATATTATTAACTTTAAATCTGTGGTATATAAAAGCATTAGTTCGTTATAAAATCATTTAAGTTTTGTTAACATAGTGCTTGTTGTTTAAAATAAATTTATATAAATTTTTTATTTAACTAAATTCAAGCGAAGTGATAAAAAAAATCATTTTACCACACACAATTACAAAATAAATCATAAATATTTCGACGCAGGTGATAATTTAAATGTCAAAATTTCAATGTAATTCTATTTTTGAAAAAAAAAACAAGGTGGCATCACAACACGAGTTTCGTAGATAAAGAAAGAAAAAAGAGCAAAAAAAGCCGCAAGTTAGTCAGTGGAAAAAGAAATTAATTAAATTTAATTAGTTGTTGGAAATATAATAGATTTTCTATTTCAAAATTCTTTCAGTTGTGTACGTTTTATCAAAAGAGCAACGAAAAGAACGAAGTTACACTTTTCAGTGTAGTTTTTGTGGTGAAAAATGCGTGTAACAAATTTTTTCAGCAGCAATGCGGGAACGCTTACGCTTGTAACACTTCTGCTGCTGGGTTCGCTGCAATTTATTGCTACGGACACTGCGGAAGACTTCGAGGATGGCGAAGTAGAGGATGTACAGGTAAGCGATTCAATGAATTAAATGCATCTAATTTAATGTATTCAGTGGAGTTTGAGCGTAAAAATTAGTAAACTGGGTCACAGCACACTTAATGCAATAAAAGTTCATTAAAATTGATTAAGTGAAAATTTATGCCTGATCTGCGGCTAGCACACCTCAGCCAATTGTTCTGGCGCTGATTGGTACACGTCAGTTTTTATGTCAATCAGCGTGTTTTTTTTTCAAAAATTATCAGCAGAATGCAATCTATATTTAATTTGAAAATTAGAATACTTTCATAATTTGATACTAATTAAAAATTTTTAATTAACTGCTGCAGTAGTACATTTTGTACCTTAACCTCAAATTTTTGTTAACTTCAGTTCGTTGCTAAAGGAAACATAACACGTAATTTGCATTTAGTTAATTAAATTTAAACAAATATTAAATATGAAAAATTAATAAAAGCCTTCAAAGCTTGTGTCGATTTGTGCACGTTTTTTTCATGAAATCCTCTTAGTGACAACAAAAAACGCGCGTTTAGTACTTTTATCATTTTGAGATATCTATCTAATCTCAACTGTCTTTAAAATTTTAAGCAATTGTTTAATTTTGACTTATCAGTTATTGCCAGTAGTTATACTTTTTTAATTTATTTTATATTTCAATTTATAGGATGAAACTACTGGTGCGCTGAGTGATAACGGCGAAGAACTTGTCTATGAGAGTCCAAAATACGATGCTTCAAAATTCCATTTTGTTGATCATTTTGATAATTTAGAGGAGTCCCGTAAACGTTGGACGAAATCTCAAGCCAAAAAAGATGATACAGCTGAAGAAATAGCTAAATATGACGGAAAATGGGAATGGGAAGCACCTCAGCGCATTGTTTGGAAAAAAGATATTGGCTTAGTACTTAAATCGAAAGCCAAACATGCAGCCATAGCAGCACCGCTCGTCAAACCATTCTCATTTGACGGCGATAAGCCGTTGGTAGTACAATACGAAGTAACATTACAGGCAAGTGCTAAGTGCGATGTGGTTGTTAGTTTACATTGCTAATCCAATTAAGAAGTTCATACTGACCTATTTTTTGGTTTTTTTCTTTTTTTTTGTTGAATTTGAATTTTTAGGATGGTCAAGAATGTGGTGGTTCTTACATTAAATTGTTATCTGAAGGCAAATACACAAAAGACTTAACTAAGGTAAATAAACAAAAATGAGTATGTGTTTATTTATTCTTATATATAATAATTAACTTCATTTCCAGTTTAACGATAAGACACCATACACTATTATGTTTGGCCCAGATAAGTGTGGTAATGATCATAAGATGCACTTTATTTTCCGTCACACTAATCCAATTAA
>NC_051847.1:220272767-220308294 GCF_002237135.1 Teleopsis dalmanni
CTTCACTGCCAGCTTAAGATCCTTTTTTATTCATATGGTATATACCTTAAGACATCAAACTGCAATAAAAATGTGTAAGTATACTTTAAATTTAGCATTTGATTTAGGGGTATTGCTAGTACATAAAGATGTATAAGAATTACTCCACAAATAATTCTGTTACCTTGCCATATTCCGAAATAAAATGAGTTTATATGTTTTGGAATAGTTCCTGAACTCTTGCAGGGCAATATGTTAATAAGTTCTGATGTGTTTATAAAAATTCATATTTTGGAGTATGTAAATCCTTTTCATCTCATTACACCCAGTTGAAGTGACTCAATTTCTGAGATTGATCCGAAATTGAAGTAATCATCTTCAATAAATATTAAAAATAATTTTTGATCATACTCGTGATTAAATTTTGTTCATGTTGATGATTATACTAAAATCTTAATTTTAATACTTGATTTTTACTTAGTCTTGGGTTAATAATACTTTTTTATATATAGCACTTTCACTTATTTTTTGCTATAATAACTTCGTTCTTTAAAAAAAACTACATCAAAGCATAAAAGTCAACTGCATTCCAAGCTCCTGTCTTTTTCTGATACTTCTCTTGGTTGTTTAAGAAAATTTATTTAATTTGCTAGATACTAGAAAGCTAATTTGTTTCACTCGAGTTAAAACCCCAGCTCGTAACCACATGAAAACAATGAAAGTGGTTCAAATACGAAACTGCAACAAGCAATAAATTCATTTGAAAAATCCATTATGCCAATTCGAAACCATTCAATACATTAAATGTGTGCTATATCGAGTATATGCAGTCAAGAGCGCACATCCTCACACATCCTTGCATATCCTCGAACACCCCCATGAACTGTCAGTGGCATACCGAGTATTGGCATATTGCGCTAGCCTTAGCGGAAATGTTTCTTAGCGAAATTTATGGAAAAAGTTAATTGTTTTTCAACCAAACGAAAAACTTGCCAAGAAGAAAAAAGTCCAACAAAAACTATAGATATAAAAACGGGCAATAATAGAGTTTTGCATCGAACGCTTTCCGTGAATAACAAAAACAACAAAAGAAATCACCAAACACACAAAATCCATGCAGAAGTTGAGCGAAAAGTTGTTATGCGGGACAATTGCCGGGGAGTACGGGCGGGAATGTAGCCACCAGTTTTAGTGGAAAATGATAGCCGAAAGCGGCACATAGAGCAGCGCACAAATTCAGTTATCTTATCCAACACAAAACCAGCTGCATTTGCGCAGCCAAAGCCAAAGTTCTCTAGTTTCGTCCTTAGTTTTTTTGTCTTTAGTTTTCCTTTTTTCCTTATTTGGGCTTAAAGTTTAAATTTTTTTTTGTTTTGTGTAAAAGCAAAAGTTTATAGATATTTTTTAGAGTATCAATTTTTTGTAAGTTTGCAGGCTCTTTGCTGCTTCAATAATGGCGAAATTAAGTTCAGATATTTTTTATTTTAGTTTCTTTGAAATTTTATTACACAAAATTATTTAACTGACTACTAACGAAAAGTAATGGCAGAATTAAAAAGTTCGATTCACTTTGATTCTTTAATTTTATGCACGAGCAGATGTCTAAATATTCCTTTTTAGCAGCGATTATCCTTTGCAGCAAGGACGCTTCAAAATTAAAAACTTTAATGAATTGCATTAATATTTGAACAGGATTGATCAAAAAAAAAATTGCTTATTCTTATATGCAAATATCATTTACGGAAAAGTTTTCGATTGAATAATCGAATGATTGATTAAAATCAGACAAAGCTGGGGAATATACTAACATAATTCTGAAAAATTTTTTTATAATTTAAATTTATATAATTATAACAAATGCTGCTACGACTTAATAGCAAAAAATCCTAATAGTCATAGACATAGCAGATTCTCATCAACTAAGGAAGGAAGGATTTTTTTTAGACACTAGATGATTTTTATCAATAAAACTAGAAGATACAAATACATGATATGAAGTAACTGCAATAATCAAATATTATCCTATATGTAAGTTATCCAATAAGACTAGTTTTATATATTCTTTATACGAATGTGTTAAAATTTCCAACATTTGTGACTATATGTTTCTAAAGAAGAACAAGATACTTGTAAATAAATATCAAATTGAGATATTTGCTGCAAAAAGCTTCTATAATATGCATTAAGAGACTCCTTTTCTTCCCTGGCGAATATTAAGTACATAATACCTCGTTAATCCCAGAATGTAATTGACATTGACTTGAATTTTGATATTGATCTAGTTTTTAGAATTGAAAATTATTTTTAAAGCGTCAATTCAAGAACTATTAACTTCCTTCATCGTTATGTACATTTATATAACCACTTTTCGTTATACGTACCACACAACTGGTTTAAATGCCTGTTGCCGCTGAAAATTGGTAGGGTAGTCGTATGTTATGCTATCGATGTTAAAGTAAAACATTTATTACATATCTCAAAATTACATCGTTCACATTACTAGATAGTTTTCTCTATAGGAAAGGGTTCTGAATAGTACCGCAATTAAGATATGCCAAATCGTAGAAGGTAACTAGAAATCATTAGACACCATTCGTTAGACTAAAGACTGATTATTATATATTATTTTATGGGAACTAGTTTTTTTTTTGTAATCGTGATAAAAATGTGCCGTAGATAAGATATTTGGAACTCAAAAGCGCTTAATTACAATACATAACACGTTCTCGCAATCGAGATTTGTGTAACGGTCATGAGAGGACAGAGCTTTCAATGTCAGTGATGATGAGTAACTTCATATTATTAATCAATCTGTTAGTTATCTGTTTTATCGATCACTAAATTTGTCAATAGTAATACTAAAAATTCGACATCATATTAATATTAAGTGTTACGTACTATATATACTCCATATATAACTATAAAGTGTGACAAAACTGTATCTATAATTAAGTATTTAAACTTGTACTTGACCTTATTAATGTTTTAAATAATTTATTTTCTATCCAAAAGTATTAAATTTTGGTTTAAACACTGAAACAGAAGTCCACGCAAACAGCAGCATCCTAAAGTTTGTCACAAATACTTTTAATTAAAAATATGTTCCACTTTTTAATAGCGCAATCAGCAGGATTCTCGTGTCCTTTTCTACTTTTTTCCAATTGCCAACAATGACCACAAAAGCTCACATTTTTTGGAAAGTACAAGCTGTTACAGATATGCTGACCTTAAATGAAACGAAACTATTTTTTAATTTTTCATTGTATTTTGTATCTTTTCGGTGGTTGAATGATTAAGTTGAATTTTTTTTAAGTGCTCTTGACAAATTGGGTTATATCCTTTTATATATTTTATTATTTAAATTCAACCACAACCCACTAGATTTGATCTAGCATATATAATATATAACTAAGGCGGCATACACCCAGTGCCCAATAGCATTCCCATCAATTTAGCCACATTAAAATCTTCCTTACGGCACCAATTTTTAGAATACAAAACATGGAAATTTTACAAAATTCAAATTGCAATGTTATTCAAATTCCTTTGTTTCTTTCCTCCTCCTCTAGTGCTTTTAGTGACCTCTGCACAGTGCCTGCGCAGATGTAGATGTGGCACATGTACTAGATACTTTATATTCGACTCCTTTATTTTTGATGCACTTTCTTCCTTTTCAAATTTCTGCTTCTAAACGAACGGCACTTTTGTATGCAATTTTGGAATTGTATCTTTGGTGAGTGTACTTATTTCATAAATTGAATTGAATTGGTTATGAAATTTACTTGCATTTTGCATATAAATTTATTTATGATTTTTTTCTGTTTGCTTTGCTTTCCTCTTTATGGCTTGTCAACACTGAAGGTTCTATTCAAAACTTGTTTAGGATGAAAGGGAATATTTGAATATAGAATATTGTAAAAATATGCCTTTAAAAAGATACAAGATAAATTGAAGTAATTCTACTATTTCATAAGAAGGAACAAAAAGCATCCTGCGAAAAAATTATGGAACAATTCAAAAATTATGAATGCACATTCATAGAATTTAAAAAATGTATGATAACCTATACGTTGTCTCGATGTAACATGTCGATGTAGACTTGGCTATGTTGGACAATAAAAATCGGAGAACCTTTACGAATAAAATACCTACGTGAATATGGTATAAATTATTATGCAGGCTAAAGCTCGCCATGAGCTATAGCACCAAAGTATAATGACAATGGCATCAACTGCTGTTCTTCAAATAGTATCTTATGTTAGTATCTTATTTATTTTTTACATTTGCATGATATTATACATATTTCTATATACTGGCAATTGAAGGTATAAATATTGTAGATTCATTTAAAAATTATTTGTGATCATTATCTCCCTCCCAGTTTCCTTTTTAAAATTGACTAAATAGCTGAAGTTTAGTTCACAAGGTAACATGCAATAATTGTTTGTGAGGTACACTATCTTTTTGTAAGAAAATTACGAATTTAATTTTAAAAACAAACTCACATTTTGAAAGAAGCAGCGAAGATATTTGGTATACTTAGAATAAACATAACTACCTATGCGTCCTATAACTACTCCAATGTGGGACTCTAATGTGACATATACGTCGTATGTCACAAAAAACTGTCGCACAAGCCATTACCTTTTTTTTACGGATCACCACATCATAGTATGGATCGTTTAGCAATCCCTAAATGTATTCAAATTGTGAAAACTTAGTACAAAAGTTATGATACTACCTTCTGCTCAAAAAGTACCCGGATTTTGTAAATAAAACGCACAATTTAAATTTTATTTCAAATTTATTTTATCTCCTTCAAAATATGCTTCTTTTGAAGCGATACACATATGCCAACATATTAACCCAATCTTCCATACACTTTTCATAGGCCCGTGCAGGTATGGCTTTTAGTTCCTTCAGCGAATTCTCTTTTACCGATTCCATCGACTCAAAACGCTTACAACGAAGAGGCAATTTGAATTTCGGGAACAGGAAAAAGTCGCACGGCGCCAGATCTGGCGAATATTATGTCTGAGCGATGACAGTGGTGCCGTGTTTGGTCAAAAAATCGCGTGCAACAAGAATTTTCCATAGTAAAAATCACTAAATGCACTTTAGGTAGTCTCACATTAACAGCTGCTGTAAACAAAGCAATTGACAGATGGCGCTCAAATATGTACCATATGTCAAAAAAAAACTTTTGAAAAAGGTCTATTACTTAAGGAGTAATTAACAAACAACAAAATCCGGATACTTTTTGAGCAGAAGGTATACGGCAGTAGTTGTGGACTTTCTTCACAAAGCTTTAAAAGGCTTTGTATAATCAATAGTGAAATTTCTACAATAGGACTCTTCTGGTCGCAGTACCGACTGCTGGGCGATTTCACGTCAAAGCTTTAATAATAATACCATAACATAGTACTGGTTTCAAAATTATATCTTATCGATCTTGGAAAATATATATTCAACAGTTTCTGTCAGACTTAAAGTGTCACTTAAGTTAAAACGTATATTAATAGTGACAGTTAATTGATTTGTGATTCTGTTCCATTTTTGGACTCGTGATACAATGTTTCTCATATTTATCCTATTTTAAGTTACTGCAAAATAGAAAAACAAATAAATCTATTGATTTTCACATTTCTTTACATTTTCAATTTTATTTGGATTTTAATTGCATTTTGAAGTAAAAACATATAAAATTCTACAATTTCAATTTGAATTGTAAAACCTAATAAATCTTTATGAATGAAAAAGTCTATTTTAAGTTTTGTCTATTTGTCAATTGATAACATCAAGAGTAAATAAAATCAATTAATTATTTATTAAATTGTGGACAATATTGCAAATAGCTCTGATTTATGCAAAGTCTTTGAGAACTGATAAAACTGCAGCATCCTTCTTCAAGCCTTATGCATTTCATAGACTTATGGTCGTCTGTGAAATTATATTTTTGTTTTCTTTCTGAAAGGAAATAACAATTTAATATTTGAGTGCATATGCAAAACAAATAGAATACAGACATGCAAGATACATTGGTTAAGTTGGCCGGAAAATTTTATTTTACATTTTCATTTCTATGCAAATTCAGGATTATCCAAAATCGCATACCTCATGCATGTAATCAAATGTTAATGATTGCTTCAGCACAAGTAGAGACTGTTCTGCTTATGAAGATTGCAGATGCAGATACACATAAGTAACAAAGAGAGCTTAATTTAAACAAATTTCATGGATCATTTGTAGCGCACAATATGCACACTGTCTTCATATGCCGTCTCTCTCGGAAAATGTACAACAGTTCAATATCTCAAATCCTTTGCCAGTAACATGCCCTCCTCATTTGTGCTATTAACCGTTGACGATGAAATTGACTGCCATTGAGTTTGTGCATAAGTGAAACTGAAAATCTGTGAAAATCTATTGAGATTGGCTTAAGCTGATATTTTTATATAAACGAGATATGTCGAGATTGAGATGTATTTTTTTTTTATGTTTGTCCCTTAACTCTTTCAGGTGTTAATGATGTGTGAAATTATTTTGTTAGTTCATGAAAATTTATGTCCCAAACACATATGAACGAAGGGAAACTGTTTAGTTGTTTATGTTGGACTTTTCGGGGAATGTGTCAAAGCATCTGATATTAATAATTTTCATACCTTATTGATATATTCTAAGTACGTAAAAGTGATGTATTTGGCTGTAATGTTTGGTTGCATTATGGAATCTTTGTTATTTATGTGTGTACAGAGTAGATATATCAATAAAGTTAAGGCTCATTGAGTGCCATTTTGGTTTAAAATTATTAGAAATATTTTAATATTATGATTAATGAATCTTTAAAGAGTTTTGCTTAAAAATTTGTATTAAAACTCTTTGCAAATATAATGGCAGATTATGGATTATTGCCGCTATTTACCAAACCAAAATATTCTTATGCTCTGAATTTTTTGACAACATTTTAAGCAGTAGAAAAATACTGTATCATTTAATATAAGTGGTTAGCCAGAAAGGTGGGCAAAATGAGGTCAGAGAAGGGGGAATGCGGTAAAACGTTAAATATAACAATCAGGCAAATCTTATTTTATTTTTTTCTCACATATTTATGGGAAAGGAGATGAGGGAAAGAGTTATTGAAATGTTTCTCTTTAGTCGCAACTTTTATTGTAAAATAATATCTTGATCACACTTTTTATACATCAGGTTCATTTACACAAGAATAGTAGGAGTACTCTCTATTGCTATTAACTCAAATTATGTTAAAAGCAGAAGACAGTTTCCGAGCTTCAATTAAAGAATTCAATATAGAAAGGAAGTTGAAATAGTACGCTCCTTTCTCTCATGAAAATAAAGGAAAACCATAATAAAAACGATTACTAGGATAATAATATACTAAGATTAAAACAATCCAAAACACTGTATGACTGTATGAACCTATAAAAAGAAAAATATAGAATCATCACAGGAATCCTAACCAGGCACTGTAAACTGAAATACCGTCTTACAAGATTGGATTTAATTACGTATGTAAATTGTAGATTCTGTGATGAGAATGAGGAATTGACCACACATGTGTTATTAGAACCTCCTGCGCTAATGCACATACGAAATAGGCTCCAAGTAATGTATATTCTTACGGAAGAGGCAATAAAACTCTGTAAAATAGGTTCTATACTATTTTTTATTAATGCAACAGGGCTTAGAGAACTATTCTGAACCCAAAAGGTGGCACTATAGATCCAACGGCCGCAGTGCCACATCCCCTAACAATAATATATATCTATATAATAATATATATATATATAATAATATAATATCTTACATAGGTAAGATATTTTCTACGTTGAAAAAATTAGATTACGGACTGATGGCGTCGAAAATGATATAAAAACTGAGAACGTGGATAACTACACCAGAACGGTCTCTGAACATATTTTCTGTAGCAAGGAAAAACAAAGATCTTTTAAAGCGTAGTTTCCAATAATATCTGGATAAAAATTTAATGTTCTTTAGCAAGAAATTCATTTTGAATAGAAAAGAAAGTATATATGTCTAATAAAATTCTAAATCAAATGAATTTTTTTTTTTTGATATTACAGCTGTTTCGGATATTGCCAAATGCTCATCATCAGTGGTCTTTGAAAGAAGGTAATATTAAATGTTATACATGACTGGCTTATCAATTTTAAATTATACTGCATTAAATTTTTTAAAATAATATTTATGAAATTGTTATATTAATTACTTGATAGTTGTGAAAGCCTGCAATAAAAGGTATTTTGTCACGTGCAAATATTAAACTGATATTTTAATTTCTTTCACATTTTTTTATCTCTATGAAATATTTGTGCTAAGAATGTCATTTGAAATTAATAGGGAAAAAATTGCTTTTTGGTAAAAAACGAGCTTTCAATTTGTTTCAGTACAAATTAGTGAAGTAATTAGCACTTCATTGTTGTGAGAAAATGACAAAAATGTTAATTTATCTGACAATTTAATTTACGAGCTCACCGCAGACGTATCTTATCTTTGGCAAAAAGTAATACCACAATATTACACAACAATCTACGGCAGGCGTGACGACATAATCAAAGTGCCAAGTTTAAATATTTATTTATTTGCATTTATTTGTTATTTTTCATGGCAACCTTAAATAAACGTTAGAAATTAAAAATAGATCAAAAATTTGTTATAGAAATTTATAACGATTTTATGAGCGCAAAATTAGTTATTTTTTTGCCATTTTAACGTACGGTAGGTAACGCGCCGATAGTCAGACTCGTATGTTTTCAACTCAAATCCCAGTTAAGAGTTATGTATAAATCAAACCGTAGAAGATATTTGGTGTTAAGTTTTTTTTCGTTGCTATGTTTGTTTTTCATTTTAAAGATATACGAATACAATTTGTTGAGCCGTGACTTTATCATTTCGCATGTATGAATTCTCTCACAAAAACTTAATATAAACTTATTATCTCTCAAGTCGTAAAACATTTTGTTTATAGTTGGACTCACCTACAGGCGTGGAACGTATTAGAGTCGCAGATGTCATAGAGCTTAAAGAGTTTATCAGCAAAACACCCGCACAATCCTATGAATACTATTTTTATAACAATGCAATTAGTGATAAGATTGGCAGCTTACGCGCGTTACCGGACACACGTGACGAGCGGTAAGTATGCCAATAGTTGTACAATAGTACATGAAAGAGGGATAAATGTAATTATAGTTGTGCTGCTCACACCTACCGATTGCCACCAGCGGCAAGGTCAAAAGTTTCGATTGTAATTACGTATCACAATGAGGCGCGCTCAGCGCTTATCAGAACGATTATGTCTGTGCACAAACGTACCCCTGCGAAATATTTGCACGAAATTATTTTAATCGATGACTACAGTGATGATGGTAGGATTTTTAATGTATGCCACAGCTGCCTTAATAAATCATTTTCATAATTTTCTCCTTCTTCTCAATATTCTCGAAAGATACAATTTTGCCAGTGCTAAGCCAACTCAATTTCCCACCATTCGCACATAATAAAACGCTTTCCAACACTGATGCCTTAATTTGGCCTGTTAACATAGGTTTAATTAAAATGCAACGCAATCCACGACGTTTGGGCTTGATTGAATCACGTAATCTTGGTGCTCGACTTGCTACCGGCGATTATTTGCTATTTCTCGACAGTCATTGTGAAGTTAATGTTGGCTGGTTGGAGCCCATGTTGGAACGTATTGCTCACGCTGCTGTTGGTAGAAGTGCACGTAATGTCAACACGGTAGCTGTTAGTCCTGTGCTAGATATCATCGACACTGAGACTTTGGATTATCGTGCAAGTTCAAAGAATCTAATGGGTGGTTTCGATTGGAATTTACATTTTCATTGGGTGCAGCGTCAAAATATAGAACAAAATGATAAAGAAGCTTTCAGGTAAGATAGTTTTTGTTTTACTTGAATATGCTTGAGATTTCATACAGTAACGTTTGGGTGAAGGTATATCAAATAAGTAGAAATAATTGACAAGGTCATCGAGTAAACAGTAACAAAATATATTATTTATAAAGAAAAATACTTAAAATAAATAAAAACAAAAAAATGCTATAAAAACATTTTTGCCATATCCAATACCATACACAATTCATAAATATGTACGTATTTAATTTTAATAAAAGTTTTAAAATATTATAATTGAATGTTCAGACTGGCGTAGATAGATCTTCAACTTCATTCAGTTGACAACATAATCTACAGTTTATAAACTACAAAAACACCGCCAACATATATTTTCTGTTATATCGACCGGCCCTCTTTAAAACATGACTTTTTACACCACTGTGTGTATATGTATACCAATTCATTAATATATATATAATGCCTGATGCTTCACATCAAAATAAGACATCGATTTTGAAATATCGACGTATTCTCAAGAACTGCTGAAACTTTTTTATAAACTATATTTTGAAGGTAGTTGAAGGAAATGTTGAAAAACATTAGATAATTTGAGTTAGAGATGAAGGCAAATAGATATATATTGTAGGTATGTATTGAAGTCATAAAACCGTTGAGTGGTTGTGCTAGAATTCAAGGTATATGCAATGAACGGTGTTTAAGGGAGTCAAGTAAATATCCAAATTTAACAATAAAATAACCCAAAATTATTCTCGTTAAAAAAGTCATGGTTCCTGTCATGGTGTTTTGTTTATGATAGTAAGGGCATAAAATGTAATATTGGAAGATTAACACTCTTTCAACTCAGATCGAGCAATCTTGTCGGAATGGTATTATTAGTTAACATATTCTGTCTGCTAAAATCAGTTAACTATGTCATATAGCTACGTCTTATGAGTGAAAGACTTTTAGACTGGGGGTTCGAATAGCAATGTCACACAATCAAAATAGTCTTGCAGCGTTGGAACAAAATTGCATGGCTGAACTGGTTCATGTGAGCGTTATCTGAAAATTTATTACAATTGTTTCTATTATGCCTCGAGACGCAGCGAAGAGCTAACTGGACTTGATTTGTTTTATATACTAATTAATTAATTAATTAATTAATACAATTGATTAATTAATTGAGCGAAGCACTAATAGTGTTTGATTTGTTTTTTTTATGCTATACTCAAAACTCAAAACTTATTTTTATCCATGCCAGTGCTTTACGTTCAAAATTTTTTTAGTTTTTTCATTACGAGTACTCATGACATTGCCAGTTTGTCATTTTAATTCCTAATTACTCGCTGATATTCACTGAAATACTAATAGGATGAACTTTCAAAATATGTCAATATATCGCACATAAAAAGTAGGGTCACTGATGGGGTCAGGGATTTCATAATATGCTGTTGCACTTCATTGTAGTTTATCAAATGTGTGCCCCTTTGGCATAAGCCACATTGAATTACCAAAATTGGACGCAGCTTCACATTTGAATGCTGTTTCTTTGGATTTTTTATTCGAAATTCATTCGAAATTCATTGCTTTTTGTATTGTTTTTTTAATTTTTGTTGTTAGTTCTTGCTGCCTTTTTAATTTTTTTCCTTTCCAACTTCCATATCCCTCACTTTATACACATCAACTGTAGCTTTTATTAAAATAAACGAAAAAATAATGGAAAAGAAAATCGTTTTCGTATTTTTGTAAATATTTTTCCATTTCATGGACCGCAGTTCACTTAACAGATTTACCATTTTCATTTTCAGCTTCGTTTTCAATATTCTTTTTTTTTATTTTCCTACCATTTGCTTATATTTTCATTGTTGTTGGTATTTGCCCAACACACTAAAGCCTTAAGTTTTACTTTATATAATGTTTTTTTTGTTTCATTCACAGAAGTCCTGTATTTTCTGGTGGAATTTTTATGATATCTCGAAATTGGTTTTTTAAATTGAATGCTTTCAACTCACTTCTGGAAGTATGTATGTAAACGCTCTGCAAATATTGTTATTTATACTGTCCGATACTGCATGTTACTTTTTGTGAATATCAGATACTAGTTGATGGACATGAGTTATTTGAGATGTAATAGTGATAACACGCTGCTAGCCATTATCAATATTTACAGCATAAGCCCAACAAAGCACAGATTAAACAATTTTTTTTTTAACTTCATTGGTGGTGTGGTTATTCTTATATGATTCCAAAGTTGTTAACCGGAATTGAAATGGACATAATAGAGAGAGAGAAGTTAGATAATCTCTAAAATGGAATATATATTCATATTTATGTGCACTGTTACTTATACTTTTAGAAAATAGTAGTTGTTTAATTTAATAACCTCAAACAGTTTATATGTGATATATATATGAAACAAATTATATGCACATGTAGGTAGGTTGGTATTATTATTCAGTAAGTGTACATTTTATTACACATACCTCCTAATATATGCTATGGAGTATTTTGCCTATTTTTTGACTGGAGATATTGTGTAGCGAGTGAAATCAATAAACACTTTCACTTTTACTTTCAATGGAAAGTGATACCTCTTAACATTCTTTAATCTACATACGTGTTTTCTAGAATCAATAAAATGTCCAAAATTCTATATTTCTTTTTTTGATAAAATATATTATAACATTATAAAATTGGTAGTAAGAACTTTTTATTATTTACAGATTTGGGGTGGTGAATCAATAGAATTCGCTATCAAATTATGGCTTTGCGGAGGGGAAATTGAGATCGTGCCCTGTAGTCGTGTGGGTCACATTTTTCGCAAACAGCATGCCTTTAGTTTTACTAACGGCGATGATGGTCGAATGACATATTTAAGGTAAAGCTGATCTACCATACCTAATAACATTATGTGTGTATTATTATATGTATATTATATATGTAAGGTATATTCAACTTATTGGAGAAGGGGTGTTTTCAATATTATTGAGATTTAGATGTTTAAAATACTTTAAAAAAAAAAATTTTAAAAACCACCAATACATTAAAAAAAGATTATTTAGACAGCAATATCTGAAAATCGATATTTTCGGCAAAAATGTTTAAAAATTTTCCAAGTAAGTCAAAGGTGTGAATCCACTTCTGAGTACAATTAAGTTCAACAATGTAACAGATTTGATACCAAATCATATTTAATGAAATAAATAGTTGTATTAGATAATCCACTATTGGAGATATTGATGGTTTCTTCATTGGATGTTATTTTGGGTAGAGATCTCTTAGACTTATTGTATCTCAGTAATTGTTGAAAATGAATCCAATCATAAAATACGGTTTATTCGTTTTTTTGGCCAAAGCATGATTGATTTTTCATATATGGTATATGCTGATTAAGTCGATAACACCTTGTGCTTATACATGTGTAGTAGAAATACTTAATGTTTATTAGTGAGAGAGATGTTGCCGGAGATAGGTAGTCAGCAGTGCAGATCGATAGTTGTTGGTATAAGCCATTATTCAAAAAATAATCATTAATTTTATTGAATCAAGGATGTAAACAATACAATTCAATCGTCGGTTGTATAGGTCTATAGTCGTTGTAGGAGTTTCGAGACGAAAATATTTTATTTTAATTTCGTATTATAAAGTTGCTGTATCTAACTGAGGTCATTGAGATTTCATTTAAAAATTTGAATAAATTAAACTATATATATATAAAAGAATGTAATTTATGTTAACATAATCACTGCTAAATGCATATTTAGGCTAATTTATCTTTCTCATCTAATACCTTGAGTCATTAGTTTGGCAAACACCGACACCTCTACAGAATTTCGGATTTCATCATATATATTTTAACCATATGTGTGTAAGCTATAAGTATTTATATTGCAAACATAAACATTTATTATATTAAGTTTATATATTCAAAGCTTTTAACTTAATTCAACATTCCAATTGGCACTTTTAGGAATTCGAAAATCATCGCAGAATCTTGGCTGGACGCCTATAAATATTTCTTTTATGCTCTGAAGCCGTCAGCGCTGAATATTTCGACAAATTTTTCACAGCAAACTTTGACAGAACTCAAAAGAAAGTTAAAATGCCGTCCCTTTTCATGGTATCTGAAAAATGTTTACACAGATTTAAAGTAAGTTTTGTATTTTACCGCGGCAACCTTACTTTAATAACCTTACTGTTTTCTTATCAATTTTTAAGTGTACTCATTTTTAATCTTTTAGGCTACCAAATGACGATTTTATTGCTTTCGGCACTTTAAGCATTGCCGAACGTTGCCTACAGATTTTCCATCCTCCATCTGCTGCGATAGTTAACCAAACTTCAAGAACACAAGCAGACCTACTTATGTCGAGTTGCTATCATGGTGATGTTACGCATTGGTATTTGCACCGCAAAAGCTTTCGTCTGCAGTCTAATACTGGCGCCTGTCTTAATGTGGTATCAACCAATCTTACTGAAGCTGTAGCTGTAGATGAAGCAAGAGATGTGGTTGCTGCTCTACGGCCAACTCATTTCATGGTCGTGCTACAATATTGCCACACTTCAGCACATACACAGCGTTGGTTGCGACGTGGGACACAGCTTATGCATGAAAAGACACATTTATGTCTGGATAATCTACTCGATGATATTGTGGTGGTCAGTCATTGTCGACGTGCAGCTCCTTCACAGTTATTTCGATTTACAATGGAATTGCAACAGTTGTAATATGAAATTATAATTTTCTTCTTCAATCTCTACTGTCCGCCAAATATGAATGGAAGCAATTTTTCAAGAAATTCCCGCTGTGCAATGTAACAGTTTAGAGTTCACTTGTATCAAGTGTTTATGTTGATCCGTCTTAAAGTTGAGTCCGCAGGCAGTTCCAGAGGATTGTAATGCAGAGTAATGCTTAACATATATTATCTTTTTTATTAAATACTGTGGTATTTTTAATAACATTTTTAAAATAAATATTTGATTAATTTATGTGAGGTCTTAAAAATTTTTAATTCAACAATATTATATGTATGTACATTGTGTGCAACTATAAATACATAAGTTATTTACGTATAATATTCAAAATTCGTCTCCAATTTCAAATTTTTAATTATTTATAATTTTTGTGTATAAGTTAAGTTTAAAAATTTAAAAATTTGTATTCAGTATTATTAGGTTATAACTTCAAAGTGTTTACATTTAAATTAAAGAAAAATTATAAATTTAACTTGAGGATATTAAAATATTTCAGATTGCTAAAATATGGGTTTGTTGAACGAAAGGCTTAAGTCCAGAGCATCTAATTCTTCAAAAATATTACGAAATTTTCAATTGTTTAAAGTGATTTTATAAATACTTTGGAACATATTTTGACAAATTTATACAGAATGCATCATCTGACTTGTCGCAGCTGCATTAAACAGTCTTTTTGTCATAATGACGTAAAACCAACTATGCAAAATTATTATTAAGGGCTTATTATTCATTTTGCAATATATCAGTCTAAGAGATGCTCATTTAACATCTACACACTTTATGCACTTAACTCCCTTTTTACTTAAGTAAAAACTAACTCTTCCACAACACAACCAATTCAGCTGCTAAGTTAATGACAAAGATTAGAATATATAAAAAGAAACTTGTTAAATTATCTCCCAGCATACATGAAGAAGTAAACTTGTTCACTGGCTAAGACAAAGAATTGCAGCGAACTTCCTGGAATTCTTGTCACTGCTGCAGTAACTCCATAACTAAGAGTATGAGTACAAGAGTATGAGGAATTTAGCTGGCTGCTGCCGGTTGTCGTTACGACACAATAGCTGTGTCGTAGCTGTGGCAATGCAACAATTTCTTAAATAAAAGACCGACACTAAATTTAGCATATTGTGAGCGGTGGTGGCAACATGAGCGCTACCAGTATGCAACTTCCTCACAATACTCCACAGACTCCTTCAATAAGACACTGGCACCGAGTATAGCTACGAGTACAGCACGAGCTGCTGCTTTTTTCCTCAATTGCAAAGTTAGTTTGGACAATATACAGTGTCGCGGAAAGTTACAATTGAAATGATAGCCTTCGCTTCCGTCCGGAGGCGGAAGTACTGCTTGAGTTCTCATAGCACAATCGAGTCTGGTAAGCAGGGCCGTGAGCAAACAAAGGAAGTGGCGCACCAGCAACGCGGTAACATTGTTAAAACTTATGCGCTTTAAGTTATATATTTCATTTTACTTTTTATTATATTTTCAGTTTTTAATTTATTATTATTATTTTGCACTCATTTTACTTGAACGGTAATAAAGCGTAAAAGGTAATTTTACTTTGCTTGAAGACGAAATGAAATGAAATAAGTTTGGAACTCTGCGCATAAACAATTGTTGAGCTGCCTGCAGGGCGGCCTATCCTGGCAGTAGCAATCCCCGCAATTACTGCTGCCGCTGCTGTTGCTGCTGCTGTTGCTGTTGCTGTTGCTGTTGCTGTTGCACTTATATAAGTATTTGTACTGATAACTATTGCACTTGGGCTTTATTGTTGTTTGGGTTTTTTTGTGGTTATTGTCTTGACTTCGTCATAAATTATAAAGCGAGCGTAAAATGAAAGAAAGTCAGCAACATAAATGCTGGCAATGTTAACTTGACAGCAAGAATAGTATTTATAAAGGAATGTATCTGTAATGTATTGTGAGTTTTTAAGTTATAAGTTTTTCTCCTTGCAGCAACCGGTCGCCGGAAATGAAAAACAAAAAATTTACTTAAACAAAATTGAATGAAACAAGCGCGAACCTGTTGCATCGCAGCAGTCAAATTAACTGCAATGAAAAATGTATACAAAAAGATACTCTTACGTGATAAAACAGACAACAATAGAGCAGCGACGAACATGAATAATAAAACTGGAACACTGATGTGGAAATGTTAAGGTTTTGCAACTTAAAGTCAGTCAGCACAGCTGAAGCGATAAGTAAAGTTAAACATATAACCCATGACTGTTGCATTGATTAAAATAAAAGCACATTTATTCTAATGAACATTCTAATGAGCTAGAAATTGATCTGTAATACTTCTGATCACTGCTTGATTGATTTAAAAAATTTGTGACTTGATTATGTTAAGTACAATATCGGAAAATAAGTGAGAATGTCTTCATAAACGCCATTAAGGCAATCTAATCATATTGGTCATCAACCAAAAATGTTCTAGAATGCAAGGAAGCTATGACCAGACTACCCTGCAATCGCAGACTTTGTATGTACTGTATTCTTGGTCATAAAGGCATAGAGGGAAATGAGAAAGTTGATGCTGTGTCTAAAATTGGCGCAAGACTTTCAGAGGTACAAACGACCGAAGCACTCTGACCTCTGAAACAAATACATAAACTTCTGGATAAGCACACGACAAGGAGAGAGAGCAAGGAAAAAGCGACGAAACTTAACCACCTGTAGAATAGCTACGATCATATGTACACACATATACGTGGAAAAGTACAGCCAGGATGCTATATATCCAAGCTGAAGGAACTATGGAACATAATCTGGTGTATTAACAGGTCACTGTCTGGTCACATTACATGCGCACAAACTAATCATAAAAAAAATACTTGGCGGCTGTCAGTTTTACAGAACTGACTGCTAATAATATGCGCATTATAAGTGATCCATATTATTAGTGAAAAATTAAGACTCCGATCTGGTATCGCAATAGATGTTAATGGCCTAAGCTTGGCCTTTCTGATCTGCCAGCGTAACCTAACCTAATCTATCCTTTATAAGCAGTATTCCGAATGACTCGTAGCCAACTCGTAGAGGACTAAAGATCTTAGGAAACACTTTCTTCTTGAATACTAATGCTGCTTTATCATTCTGTGACCACGTTCATACTTCTATGTTAATTAGTAGAACAAGTGGAATAAGCGAGCTATAAAACGTTAGTTTTACCTATTGAACCCAATGTAGCACTTATTATTTTCTATGCAGATTTTTCGATGTGTCACTATTACTATATTATATCTATCTACTGCTTAAGTTTCTTAAATAAATTTTCTGATACAATTAGATGAAATAAAGGACTATTAATAATGAGGCATCTGTAGGTGTTCCAATTATTTGAAACACAATAAGCAAACTACTTGAGAAAAGAATGACAAATGTTAGCAAGAGAAGTACCTCAAAAGTACCTCAATCCAACGACAATCCTTGTACATCTCCTTGTAAAAGTCTCAAATGTTATTTATGTTGGGTGTACGGTAAACATTTTATCTATTTTCTTCCAGTGTTTAACAAAAACTGCCAGAGCTGCTGTTACAAAAACTCCTTTCTGCTTCGCTTCAGTTTAGTGCCTGGAAGTTGTTGCTACTGTTGTGTTGCAGCTGCAACAAATGATAAATTCTTGTCTGCCACAAATTTTTTTTGCATATTAATTGTTGACTTAGTTTTTCATATTCTTCTGCATTTTCCTCCATATTTTCTCTGAGACTTTTTTCCTAAGAACGTTTAACAGTTTTAATTTAACTTATTGTTACAGTTTTGCTACTTATGTTTTCCACCTGCACAGTTTTGTATCTAAAACTGTTGAGGAAAATAAAAAATGAAATATGAAATTGTTACAAAGATTATTTTTTTTTTTCTCTACATAATTTATGTTGAAGTCACTTTCATATTAAAATGAAATTCATTAAATTTTAAATAAAATTTAAGTTTTCCACAAAAATGGTATTGTAATCACATTGATAGTAGAGTTAAATCGATTTTTATTAAACAAATAAATATATTGTAAGTAACCGACAACTACTTTTTAAAAGTGGTCATGTATAAAGATACTACTCTACATAACCGATGTGATGAATTTTGTGAAATATGCATATTATTATTATTATTGACAAAGAAGGGATAGTGCACTGCGACCTAAAAGATCTATTGTGCCCCTTAGTCGGATTAGAATACTTCTACAAGTCCGATTTCTTTGATGAAAGACAGTATGAAGGTTATCTTTCCTAGTTTCGGATCTATATTTCATGGATCATAGCGACATGGTAAGCAGTTTCTATCTCTTCTTTACAGTATCTGCAGTCTGAGTTGGATTGAATTCCTAATTTCGATAAGTGATTATTCAATCTACAGTGACCGGTCAATAATCCCGCAATAGTTCTAAGGTTATTTTTTGATTGTGCTATGCAATCTTTTTCCTCTAAGAAATATACATAATAGTGGACGAATTTGAAAGAAGTAAACTCTCCTTTAATTCAAGAGAGTTTTTTATTCCACAAACCTAGTAGTTTCAGAAAAAAGGGTTTTAAGATTTTTAACTAAGCGGATTCATATGTAAACAGAGCGGATTCATATTAAATGATATTAGCATTGTAGTTACTGTAAAGTACTTTGAAGAATAATACTTACATGCAATTTAATTTGAATATAGATAAACTTGGATAGCAACATTCCAGATAATGAGATCTTCCATCTTTAGACAGCAAAAGGTTATGGATTGGGAAGGCTCACCTGGCGCTATGTCGTTTCACTATTCTTCCTATTATTCCTATATATCTTGTTTCAGGACATAAAGTTTGAAGCTGCAGATTTACAGTATGTAGGTCCTGTTGCCCGCTACTGGTAGCTATACTAGGTTAGGTTTGGTTTTCCCGGCGATTCCAGGGAGATCCATTTAGGCGTTTAGGCCCATTGTGCTACTGTATTATTAAAAACCCGATGTTTAAAACCATCTAGAACTTTTGGCAAAACTTATGATGCTATTTAAAGGGAGGTCCTGCAGCTGTACTAAGGTTCAGCTAACAGTACATGCAACTTCTTCAAAATTATCAACTTTCAATATACGTGACATTAAGTCTAGACAGTGATTTTCTCTTCTTTTTTGTTTATTTTTACACTTAAGCCTAACAAATGATTTTATGATTAATCAGAAAACTAATTTACGTTTTCAATTTCCTTAAACTTAAAAATTTTTTGCTATTAAAATTTGTTTCTCAATTTTGGTGGAAAAAAATTAAGAATTTTACACCGTTTTTATGCTTGAGCAGGAAAGCGTACTGAGCGCTATTAGATTAAGTTTCTGATCCAAAGGATAAGAGAAATAGCGTAAAACGTCTAAAAAAAAGAATTTTATGTCCCAAAAAGAAATCTGAATAAAATTAATATAAAAACGATTTTAATAATTAAACAAAACTCAACAAGAAACACAGAAGGTTTGGAAAAAAATTCATGCAGAAAATTTTGGATTTCATTTTGAAGCGGTTTTAGGCAAAAGTTTTGCCACCTCATTTTTTACATATTTCTTCAGATTACATAGAAATTTGTGGTAAAAATAATAAAAAACAAAAAAAAATTAATTGAAAATCATTCAACGCGACTCTAATGAATTTCGATGCAATGATAGGCATTTTTATACATAATTTATGATATTTTTTAAATAACAACAATATTAACTAAAAACTAATATCAACTAAGAGCAACTTTAAATATAAATTCTTATAAGAAAATGATTTAATATTATGCTATTTTTAGGAAAATTATTTAAGCCAAGTTTCCTGCGTTAACTATTCAACTAACCTAACCCAAATAGGAGGAAATTAATGGAAGCAATGAGATTGCACAGCTCCACAACTGAGGGTTTGATCAGAAAGTCAGTCTATAGACAAAAACAAAACAAAATAAATATGCAAAAATATGAAACACAAAGATTAAAAGCTCTGAAAAGTCCTTTTCCAAACACGAACTTCCATAATCCATCATCATTTTTTACAAAGTGTCTAGTAACTAGCGGTGTTTATTAACAATAAGAGCCTTTTAAAGCATGAAATATAAATGTAAATCAGAGCGAAAAGGTGCTTTTCATCATGAAGGGTATAGGTTGAATAAATCAGGCAACAAAATATTCAAAAAATATTTAAAAAAATTATTTACAGAAAGGGTCACAGTTCAACTCTTTCGGTACGTGAGGTGGCGTGATGTGCGTTTGTGTGCAAGTGCAAGGATATCAAAATTTCAAATAAAAGCGAAGAGAACTCCATCTAAAATATAAACTTTGATGAATGCCAGGACGAGGTTCATAACTGCTGTGTGCCTGATTTATAATTTCACGCTGAAAACAACAACAAACAACAAATGAAAAAAGTTAATATCCTTAAGTATTCAGTTACTTTTTTCCGCATTTTCCGCGTTTTCCAGCTTTTTTCTTCTAATTTTAATTGTTTACGTGCATTTATGTGTGTGCGTTTGAGTGTGAATAAGTCAACTTAATTTTTAAATGCTGAAAAATTTACATTTTATGGTTTTTATATCCTAAGCGCGGTGAGTTTTCGCTTCCTTGGCTTCACCCTAAACAGATGTAGTTGGTCTACTTGTTAAGTGCATGTGCATAATAAACGCGTACGAAATACATATATAATTTTTTTTATGCAAAAATATATTTTTTTTAGAGTAATGAATGAGATTAAATTTTTTTAATTTACAAAACTTAGATATGCGGGTTAATATGCAGTAATAATAAAATGACTTTTCTGACTTTTATGAGCACAGCTACATGGGGTAATAAGTTAGACGAAACACTACTTGAGTTTTGCCAGTATAAATAACTTACCGGGTCACTCTTAACAAACAATATTTTGGTCTTCATTCGAACACCGGAAAGTCTTCTAATCTTTAACAATTTTGAACACCGGAAAGCCTTCTAATCTTAAACAATCTTAATGTTATACTACAAAAGATATTTTAAGGATTTTATGTACTTTTTCTCATTAAGAATTTGGATCCTTATTGATTACCTCTTTAAGATTCGTGTGATTTTCATACTTATAAAGTTTTAATTTAAACTCTAGCTGACCCGACAGAATTAGATATGCGGGTTAACATGGAGTAATAGTAAGAAAAGAAAAGATATTTTAAGGTTACAGTACTCATTTATCGCTAATATGATTTTCATACTAATAAAATTATAATTTCATTTCTAGCGAATCCATATTTGAACCTAATCCTTGTAAGAACTTCTTCTCGATATATATCACTTCAAGTTGGGTAAACATCTTTATCTTGATCACAACATTCTCTATAGGTTCCAACTTAACATCTGCCCTGCTACGTTGCTACTTAGTTTAGATAATGAAAAGTCGAATCATCGCTCATATTTAAGCTTAATATTTGTCACTGAACTAATTTGACAGACTGATATACAGTATTTTTCAAAGAAATTTAAATGGCTACTTATATGTATATTTTAATATATCCTGAGTACTTTTAAGTGCATAAAATATCAAACTAATGATACTTACTTGATTGTTCAATACTATTTTTGAAAATTATCTAATTTTCTTATAGGTATATGTAATAATAAAAGAATTAATAACAGCAACGAAAACATTTAAACAATATGAAAGCTTAAGAAGAAATTTGAAAATAAATAACTAAATGTTGTCTTTTGTTAATATTGTTCTTTAATAGCTTCTAATAAGACAAATATATGAAATAAATAATATAATAATATGCTTAGTAAAAATAAACCCACCATATTATAAACTACCGCAGTTATGAAGTAAATATGTAAAGTTTTATATCACAAACCAAGACATTGAGAGCATGTTATTTACTAAATGTTCTAACCATAAATTTAATTAGTTTTAGGCTCGAAAACCTTTACATATACCTATAGAAACATTTACTTAACTTCACAGAAAAGTTAATGAATTAAAATAAATAAACCTTTGGTTTATATTAAAGAAATATATATCAATATATCAAACATATACGTATAACGTACGTATGTACATATAATTTTCCTAAGCTTTTCTAATTGAATTTAAAACCTACTTCAAAAAAGTTAATAGATTATTATTGAAAACTTCAAGTTTAATTTTCATGTATCAATATATTCGTTACCAACTGTGCGTATTAACTTGGAAAAACTTTTTAACAGGATAATAATTTGACAATGTCATTTCATATTCTGATTTGACCCCACAGATTAAAAGTCCACAAAATAACATTTTATGCTATTAAAAGTATTATTATCCTGTCAATCAAAGTCTAATAAAATAATTTATTTGAAAAATTTAGAAAAAAGCAGTCTTGAATGAATTTCTCCTTGTAACACGTCCAGCTGTGTACGTCAATCGAAGTGCAATGACCAAAACCAAGGGATAAGAGAGCCATGCACATCAAGTTAATGACAACAGCAATAATAATAGCTTACGAGAACACTAAGTTAGAAATATGACTACAATAATATACACTTAACGTTTGATATATGGATTAATAAAAGTTTCACTCGAATGGAATTTAAAATATTTCTAATATACATATTATGTCAATGAACTGGGGCAGAAATTTGGTAAAATGATATCATTATTAATTTTTTTTTAGTGACTAACTGGGCAGAGTATACCGTATACCGCATACCGAATAAAGTATACAAGGCACATTCAACAGGATAAATATGACATTTTATTAACTCACTTTAGATATAGAAAATTATATGTATATTTATATATGCTTACATGGCATATATACACACTAGAAGGAATAAGTGTGTGTGCGGAGAAGTGTAAGTGTTAACGCTCTCGAGCAAACTGTATAAATTAAGTTATTCCACGGAATGAATTTGCATACACACGAATAACTAAGTAGATTAAAAATTAGCAGAATATAGAGTGACAGTGGCGGATTTAGAGATGAGTGTGACTCCTCTAAAAACTAAAAACTGTTCACAAAATTTAATTGTTAATATATGTTTGGAATAAATAACTTGTAAAGTTGGAATAAGCTTAACTTAGTTCTATACATTCACAAACAGGAAAATAAGTTTCTTAAGACCGATATATAAAATAATAGTCGTTTAAGTAATGGAGTTGTGAAAATGTAATCAAAACTCACAAATCTTTTACTAAAATTGAATCGATAATATTTGTAATAAAATATTGGAATTAATCAAAGGTAAAGCTGAAAATAGCTTTACACATATACTTTCACAAAGATAATAAAAATCAATCAGAACGATTAATAAAATAGAAGAAGTATAAGTGATGGATTGCGAAAATTCAACAACACTCCTCAAATAATTAAACAGAAAAGTTGTTCGAATTTATATTAATAATATCTTATATTAGATATATCAAACATGAGAGGTTCTGCCTAACTTGATTATTATTACAAATAATGACTTCATTACTTTTTCCCAAAAAATCAACTGGAAAGAAGTGTAATGTTTCATTTTAACCGAACTTAAATTAAATGAGACCCTAAGTCAGAGAATCACTTATTCAAACTATATTAGCACTATTTGATCTGGTTCGTTTTAATCAATAATTACTACATTTTACTTATTTAGATTTTTTACGTATTTAGTAAATTAGATTCTCATAAAACAATGAAAATATATATAATATATATGATATTATCTGATCTGATCTTATCTGATATATCTGATCTTTTTATAGTATTCTTAAAAAAAGATTATAAATCATTTTAAATGATATTGAAAACAATTTTTTTCAATATTTCTTCATATCATTCGGATTCGGATACATTTCCTATAGATCGCTCCTCCTTGCTAGGTTTTTATCTAGGTTTTTTGTTTTTTTTTTGTTTTATTGAGTAGGTGAGAAGCATCGAAAGCCACCATATTAGATGTCAACCCACTAAAACCACCTTTCAGAATTATTTTGTAGAAGACATCACAGTGCACAGTCATGAAGATTCATTCTTTTGTTTTGTTGAAATCATATTAATATTGCTAATTCGTTTAAGTAGAGTAGTTGCAATTTCAATAATATAAAAAAAATAAAATTCTTTTGTTAATGCAGTTAAATACATAAATACATAAACCAATACATAATCTTAATTCTATTCTTTTACAAGAATATTTGAAGAATAATGAGCTTAAATATTCTATTTTAATATTAGGTCCATTTAGTTCGATTGATAGACAGATATAGAGTTATAGATATCTGTATCTGTGCATATTTTTGTCACAATATTTTGGAAACTTGTAAACGACATTATCATATTTAAGTTATTTATTATTAATACGTTTTTATATTACTCTTATAACGACTTTAAACTAAAATATTTATAAATTTAATAAAATTACTTCAAAATATTCAACTTACCAAAAATTTTTTTTTTTTTTTTGTGATTTTTTTATTAATTTAATTTTATTCTCCAGGGAACTGCACTGGTTTTTGATCAATTCATTTCTGACTTCATATACCTTTACAAAATTTTGTACACAAGGTGACTTGGTCATACTCAATCTATGTAACATTGACAACAGAGACGCCAGCCAAGTATGGTTGACAACTGCTAACAATGAAGGAATGGAGGAAGGCAGTAGCAAGCTGCTAGCGTGTAGCTAAAGAACAATAGCAAAAGTACAACAATAAAAATGATAATAATAATAAAAAGCACAAAATATTAAGAATAACATTCAAGTGATGCGTGCCACTCCAAGCAACAGTCACATAGCTCAACCAACTGCCACTAACAGAGGTGACCAAGGAGGAATATTCAGCATATTCAGCATAGAAAAGTTGGAAAAGTGGAAAAATAGTTCTTTAACCTTACAATGGGTATATCCGCACACGGACGATATCTAATAGATATCCCATTAGAACGAGACAGATAAACGTTGTTGTGATAAAAGTGGAGATAACAGATAGCAACTTAACATATGTACCATATGACAGAAGTGTAATATGATAGTGTTAGTAGATGATTATGATTTGCAAATATCATTAAAGCGTATATGTGTAGTGCAGGGTAAGCATGTTTTTACTGAAAGAAGAAATTATTACAGAAAAAATGATGGGCTGCAATATATACCGGCAATTGGATACAATGGGCATACAATGGGCTTAGCATTTGAACTCTTTTTAGCAGAGCAGCACATTTTGAATTCCATGGAAAAGAGTGGCATCAGGAGGCATTCGTTGACAGTGACAAAAGCACTGTCAATGTGATGTGTGTGTATCTTAGTGGGTGCGTGGCTAAAAGTGACACTTTACGTAGCATTTAGTGTGCGGTTGTGTGTAAATATTCCTATTAGTATTTTTGTTGTTATTAATGTGTGTGAAATTTGAGGCTAAAGTACTCGTATCTCATGGGAGCTAACAAACACTTAATCAGTAAAATTAAGCACAGTACTGATGGCGTCCAAGTGAGTCAATGTTGTGACGCGTCATGCTGTGCGTTTATGTTGCTTTCTTGCCAGTTCGCCATTTTAACAGTACCACAGTACTACAGTACCACAGTACCACTAGATACCAGTTCTAACAGACTGCCACTGTTGCTTGTTGGCTGATTGCTGCTTGGTGCTTAGTGCTTGGTGCTTGGTGCTTGGTGCTACAGTTGCTTTTGTCTAGTGTTTGAGTAAAAATCTTTTTTTTTTCTACATCTACTTCTAATTTTTGTTTTTTTTTTTTTCTGTATGATTTTGTTGTATTTTTAAGCAATATTGCCAACTGTTGTAGCGTATTTGGACGCCATAAACTGAAACGCCAATATGCGGTGCGATGGCGCTGGTAAACATCAGTTGTGCTCTGAAAACGGACGTGTGCAGTTTGTGGATCGCAAAATACGAGTATACAAAATGTGCTGTAGGAAAATGTAACAAAAAATTAAAAATGTAAAAACCAATTCATAGTAAACAAAAACATAAAAAGCAACTTCTACATACAAAAGAAAAAGTAATAACAATAATAATAATAATCCAAATACCAGAGCAGCTAGCTTAATCGAAGTAAAAGCACATAAATTGTTATAAATTTTATGGTGCTCCTTGTACAAACAAACCAAAGCAACTTACAAACACTTATTTTATTGTTGTGCCTTAGGTCCCATAGTGGTTTGGGTGTAACAACTTTTGGTTGCAATAACAACAGTAACAACAATAGTAACAGCAGCAGCAGCAGCAGCAACAACAACAACAACAACAAGTGAAAATAACAAAGAAAACCAACAACATGGAAATCATAAACTTTCTCTAATAACTTTTGATTTTATTGAGAAAAGAAGGTAAATGAAAGCAAACTAAGAAAGCAATAAAATCATCGAACGAGTGATATGTCACCTCTAAAAACGTACCTAATACACAGCAGTAAGAACAACAACAAAAGCAACTATAGGTTGAGTTAGGGGAGACACCCACTTTAATAACGCCAAAGGGGCTTTGTGAGTGTATGAGATTTGCACGTGGACAACGTATTCACCGGTTCAGTTTGTTGGATTGCTGTTTTCTGATGATTTCCAAAATTGCTTTTACGGGGATTATGTTCAATGATAATTGAGTTTGTTTGCTTTTATTTTGATTATAATTTCGATTTAATTGAAAATTTTTATTTTGTGGAGTAGTGAATCGTGAAAAATGATTTCAATTCCAAATGATGAAATATTTGTTCAAAATTAGCAGCAGAATCAATGGGAAATGAGCACTTCGGATGACAAGACATCAAATGAAAAACTGGAGTAATGTAATAACTAATGAGAAATAAATAGAACAAAAAAAAACAAATTAAAAGTGTTTAAAGATATATGAAAAACTAGTGAAAATATAGAAAAAAATTGAATTAAAGTGTAAGAAGTGTGATTTTCTTCATAGTGATAAACTACAATAAATAATTAAGATATTAAGAACGCTTTAAAAAGTATATAAAACCAATAATAAATATATTATGTTATATGAAATTGAATAAAATAATTGAATAATATATTCAAAACGTAAATAACAATAAGAAATATATATAAAAATAATTATAATTAATATAATTAATAATTTATTGTATATTTGTGATAGTTTGGAATCAAAATTTTGTGTAGTTCCTTATGCAGATAATAAGCTAGTAAAAAATCAGTTTAGAGTCTACTTCAGTATATTAAATACTTTTAAATCAATTGCTTAAAATTCTTTTTAAACGGTGTTTATTATATTCAAACAGTTGTTAAAGTAAATAAATTATGTTATTTATCTAATTAAACTACAAGTATTAATTTAAAAAGGGTAAACTAATATAATTTTGGTAAACAATCATAAAATGTAAATATTTTAGCAAACAAAATTTATTATAATTGAGTTTAAATTCTATTAACTTTCCGAATATATATTTTTACTGTATTTAATATACACATTTGTAATTAAAACTGCAATTGAAATACTAAAACTTTGATTTAATTATGCAAAACTTTTAATAAAAGTTAAATACAAAAAACGACCATAATGAAAAAAATGTGAAAATGTAGAAATTATTTATCACATTTTGCTGCCATATAAACAAATTAATTAGTGAAATATAATTCATAAAAATAAAATAATAACATATTATTGTATGCTTGTAATAAAACGAATAATAAACAATCAACAATTTAGTTACAAAAAATGATACATTTTTTATTAATAAATAAAATATAAACAAACATATATATGTATTCACACATGAACTGAAAATATTTTTATGAAAAAATAAAAATTATTAGCAAAATATTATTGTAAAGCAAACATGTCACAGTGTTAAAAATGTTGCCATACATAAATTTTCAATAGTGAAACATATAAACAATATTTTTTATTTATTTTAATTTTATTTAATTTATGAATTATTTGAATTGGATACCTGCACAATTGGCCAAAACTAAACCAACGGATTTTTTAATAAAAGTTCCCACCACTAAAAAACACCAAACTCTTTTTACGAACATTTGCAACACTACCACATCATGGCTAATTTAAACAATTCGACTCTCATGCTGCTGAACAATTTCGTCGCTGCCCATACCATCAGCAGCAATAACAAAAACGACGATTATATTGACTTTTCCACCAGCAGCAGCTTCACGACGAGCAACAGCAATAGCAACAGCAACCCGAACACAACATTTTCGGCGATCAAAAATGACACGGAATTTCTTGAATTCTATGGCGAAATACAAAGCCTCGTATCCATAATTGTGCCCATCTGTTTTGGCATCATTGCAGTGACTGGCTTTTTTGGCAATACTTTGGTTATTTTAGTGGTGCTACTGAATCAACAGATGCACTCAACAACAAATCTGTTGATTGTAAATTTAGCAATTGCGGATTTATTGTTTGTTGTCTTCTGTGTGCCATTCACAGCTGCAGATTATGTTACAGATATTTGGCCTTTCGGAGATCTCTGGTGCCGTATTGTGCAGTACCTAATTGTGGTGACGGCGTTTACAAGCATTTACACACTGGTTTTGATGTCAATAGATCGATTTTTGGCTGTGGTACATCCGATACGATCACGCATGTTACGCACAGAGAAAATAACCAAAATTGCTATTTTTACCTTGTGGACGGTGATACTGATTATATCGTTGCCAGTACCAATGGCTCATGGAGTGTTGGTAAGTAGAAATATTTCAGGAGAACAAAGAAATTGAAAATTACACATAATTAAATTTAACCTGCATATGTCGCTACGTCCCACAGAAAACAATTGATTACATTTGAAAATTAATGAGACTTCAATAGTTTCTTGCAGCATTTCAGCAATATTCTTTAAGACCTCGATTGAGTTGGGTTTGGTAATAATAATCATTATATTAATAATTAAAGAAATGGGAAGTACTATATACGGCGATACAGATGGTATTTTGTGAGAACCCCAGTTATTGTAATCGATCATCAAGCTTTTGATAAATTTGAGCATATTTACAAATCTACTAATGATTAGTTTCGGACCTTCATAGAAAATCTGTTTCAACATTTCAACATTCAGTTTACAAAAGTGGAAGATATTGGACTCTGAAAAGACCATTTTTGTTAGATGGTTTTAGGTTAAAAAGGTTAAAACTGGTTTCAAAAAGCCTCAATGCCTCATTTTATTGAAATGGGCCCTGTCAGAAACTAGGTGAGAATATTGATATGCTCTCTATTTACGATAGAGTGTAAATTAGAGACTTTTCTAGATCATAAAATAAATTTCGTTGTCTTCTTAGTTTACTTAGTAGTTGCTGAGTTGCGTCTCTTTCCAGTACTTAAGGTTTTCTATTATGTGCCATTTCGCCATAGCTCAAGTTTAATTAATTGACATTAGACTTTACGTTTAGGAAAACCATTAGCCTTTTTGCTGCTTACACGTTTCGCTGCCTACACTTGCTACAAGATAACATGATTATCTGGCATGAATATTGACGAAATTTAAGGTCAGTAAGTCTATTTAAGGTCTATTTGTCTAAAGAGAAAGATAAATAGATGGCAAATAATTTTGTTTGGAAAGGAATTAGAAATTTGTCCATCGATAAGGGTTCTTGGAAACAAGATCTGCTTTAGTGTTACCATCTTCAAGATTAGATTTATCTATCAGATATCGACAGGGATTAAATTGATTTTAAATTTCTTTACTAAATTCTATTTTTTTTTGGAAAATAATGATATGATATAAGACATCAAATACTATATCCGATGTATACAAATGATCCAGTCTTCTCTAGAATCAGAAATGATTCTTCTGTGTGGTATTAGAAATGCATATATTTAAACACTATTAAGAATTGTTGCTTTAATAACATTTTTTAACAGTTTTTTTACAGCAACTGCGGTCAGAACGCAAGTGGAACCACAAAAGTATCTTCCAAATTTGAGAATTTCGGTAGATAGTTTATATTTCTGTCTGGATTCATGAAGCTGTTAATTGATTTGAAAGTGACAGACGCTTCTCAGATTTGAAATTACTTTATATGGAAGCTACTAAATTAGAAAGTATTGAACGTGCTAAACATAAAAGAAATTTAAATTTCAACAAATTTTTTTATGTTGGCAACCCTAAACTAACCCTAAATTAAAATGTTATAGTCTATATTCCACTCCTTCGTATACTTACAGACCGACTTAGCGATACAGAAGAAATTTCGACTTAAAAAGCTTTTTGAAATGTTAGTAACCTTAAACATTGACCTTAAGGGTAAAAAGCAATTTTTATGTGTTTTATATTTGTAGTTACTTTTTATGTGTTTTTTGTCAGTGTATATTGTATATAAGGAGTCATTATATAAATTTCATTATAGCAAATAAAAATTAATATAAGAAATAATATTAAAAAAGTATTATAGTAAAAAAGTTGAAAACCTAAGAAGTAGTTGTAGATGTACAACTTTTTGCCGATTCAGTTATTGTTTCTATTTTTCTTATTGTTTCTAATATCGCAATTGAAATCTCATATTAAGTCGTTATATAATAAATTTGAAATTCGGAGTCCTTTTTTAAGTTTATATTTCACTTAGAAATTTACAAAAATATTACTCTGCTTTATAATAATGACATTTTTCTTGACTTCAACATTTAAATAGATAATGTTCAGTACTTTTTATTTTGCGAGATACATAAATACTTTATTCTTTTTAATTATTTTTAAATACTTTAAAATTGTTTAAAATTTTCCACAAAATTTGTTAAATTTTTATCTTATTTTTAATAGCACATATGTTTTTTTTTATTTTATTTTTTTCATTTTTCTTATCGGTGTATTTCATTTATAATTTAAGACATAATATATTTCGTTCAAGTACCAATACGACCTTTCCTAGCTAACATCGAAGAAGAAATTCCTCAATTTATTGCATTCAATCATCGACACCTTGTTTAATAACACAATAATAAAAAATAAAACAAAAATAATTAAAAGGTGTAAAATTCACCCACTCAAGCAATTTGCTAATTTTAATTGAAAGCTTGTATAAATAGCAACAATTTGCACTCAGTATACAAGATAATATTTAAAAAAAAAATTATAATAATTAAATTTGAAAAATTTATGAGAAGATGCCCCTTGGTGATTCAATTATATTATATGCTCTATTATATAGTATATATTATTTTTAAAAGCTGTGAAATGATTGAGCACATGAAAAATGAGATCGAAGCTTGCAAAAATATATCATCTATATACATACGCACATAGGTCTCTGATTGATAAATGGTTTTCCGCCGAGAAAAATCGTTATTGGCGCTACATTCCAACTAACTGTCAGGCTAAAGAGCTGATTCATCCCTACACTTATTGTAAGATATTCTTCTTCAGCAGAACAGAGTAGAGGTTGCTGGCGGGATATTTCACGGGTCGCCATGGACTGTGTTATTACCATAACAAAATGGCTCTGTCCGAAGAAATAGATTGTCGACTCTGCTAAGACGCAGACAAGACTTCCAGTCACATTCTCTGTGATAACCCAGCCTTGATCTGGGCCAGGAGATGGTCACTGGGTCAGGAACTACTATCCCGTTCTGATATTAGGTTATGGTTGGTTAGGGTCTGTTGCAGAACAAAAGATCAACCATGGTCGCAGTGCTCTGCTCCGTTTGGTGCTGGTACCCCATTCATTCCCATTCCTATACATACGCACATATACATCTTAAAAGTAAAAGGTTATTAATACTTTTTGATATCAAAAACGAAAGTAATACTTACTTTTAATATCTTTTTCACATCCATTTTCCACTTTATGTTTTTGCCGCTTTGGTTCGGTTTTTATTTAGTAGTAGTTTTTGACTAGTAGCTCATTAATAATGTACAATGGTGAATACGTTGTATTAGAAAGAACATAAGAATGACATTTGCTCTATCTTTGTAGCAATGTAGGCATCATATCTACTATTCTAGATATGAATACCTCTAGCGAGGTAAGGCGAGTGCACAATTTGTTAGTTCTTATTCATGAAATGTCTATCACATATCTTGTAAAAATTCAGGATCGTAATAGAGATATGCCAAATAATTAAATAGTCATCTTTGCCATCATTGTGAAGCAAAACAATGACGAGTAATTTTGCCTTATAGTTTATTTTTCATACTTTCTTTAACAAATATATTTATTATCGATAGCACAATAACAGAAATAAATTAACAGAATTTCAGAATTTTTAATAGTTATTTTTTTCTATTTAAGATAACTTTCAAAAGGGATATTTAAATTTTTTCTAATCCTCACTTTTCAACAAGATCTTGTTATATCAGCTAACAGCGAAATTAACAGACGTAAGCTTTAACATAACCGGTAATAAATAGTTACACTATTAGTAACATAGTATTTTATCATATAGTCTAACTTTAATCAACAATCCTAACTTTTCAACAAGATCTTGTGATATCAGCTAACAACGAAATTAGCAGACGTAAACTTTAACATAACCGGTAGTAAATAGTTACACTGTTAGTTACTTAGTAATTCATCATAAAGTCAATCTACACTTTTTCGTATATTTAACTATACTTTTTCTAATCCTAACTTTTCAACAAGATCTTGTGATATCAACTAACACCGAAATTAACAGACGTAAGCTTTAACATAACCAATAATAAATAGTTACACTGTTAGTAACATAGTATTTCATCATAAAGTCAATCTACACTTTTTCGTATATTGAACTATACTTTTTCTAATCCTAACTTTTCAACAAGATCTTGTGATATCAGCTATTAACGAAATTAACAGACGTAAGCTTTAACATAACCAGTAATAAATAGTTACTCTGTTAGTAACATAACATTTAATCATAAAGTTTGTCTACACTTTTTCGTGTGCTTAGCAACTTTTTTCAATATCTATTTTGACATTTATTATAATAAAGATACAATTTCTTAGTTATGGTTAAAAAATTGCAATATTTATTTTGTCACGTATATCGCAAATTAATTGTTCGGCTTATCACAAACTACCTAACGAAATATATAAAAAAACTCATATGTCAAATTACGAAATGCTAACAAAAAATTGCAATAAACTAGTGAATAATGACTGTGATGTAAATAGAACAGACGTCGATTCCACTTGATAAGATAAAATTATTACAAAATTATTATTTTTTAAAAAAAAAAGTAAATAATAGCAATAGCAGAATTTGACACAAAAGCAAAAAAAAAATATGTATATAACCATAAAAATATAAGCATAAATTTTATGAATAGAAAATTATAATATCAACTGTATCTGTCTGTTAATTAATGAAAGCACATTTTAAATGAAATTCAGATTGACTTTTTATTAATGAAATAATTTTATGGTCTTAAGATAGAGTAAAATTATGTGTTAAAGATTTTATATATTTGAATTGAAAGTGAAAATATATACAAATAAAATTTAATATCATAATACGGGTAATTACAATTCAATTATGTATTAATCATTTGGTATTCATTATATTTTTAAAACAAACAATTTATTTCATATTGTTTTATAGGTTAAGTGAATACGTATATTTTTTTAATTATTTAATAATAATATTTTTCGCACATCATATGCATAAATATTTTAACAAGGAAATTAAGAATTTTTATTATTTATAATTGTAAAATTCGAGCAAGAAACTTTGCCCAACCGAAGCGAACAATTAACATTTTCATGTACTCACGCATACTGACGCATACCGGTACTAGCACAGTTTGATGTATACGAGCTTAAACGCCATTAAAAAGCAGTAGCCGTGGCTTTATAACCGCTAAAAACAGACAAACTTTTGTTTATATGCATGCAAAAAAGTCTTGACAACCTGAAAGAAGCAGCGGCGAAAATGAATTTCAATTTTATTCTTTCGTGGATTTCATTTATTTTTGCTTTGGTCTTGGCAGGTTCGAAACACATGTAAAAAATCTTTGCTTCACTCTTTTATTAATTATTTGTATTTTAATTCAATTTTTTCACTTTTAATTGCTTTACTTTTAAACATATTGTTCATTTTATATTGTATTTTAATTTGTTTTCGTTTTAAGAATTAACAAGAATATACAAGACAACAAAAAAAAAACAAAAACAATCGTTTTGTCTTATACTCGCATGTACAAAAAGAGAGCAGCAGAGCAGCAACTCTTTACGTCATATGCAATCATGTTCCATGTTTAAACATGAGCGAAGAAGTGTTGTGTTTCTGATGTGAGTGTGAGTATGTGTGAGTATTGAAAATTTTTTTAATTTACATATGTGCACGTTTACGGTATTTTGAGAAGCTTCAGCTACTTTGCCACTTAACATATTTTTTTTGTTGTTGTTGCGAAATGCTTCTTAGCTTTAAAGTGAATTATTAAGTACGCAGGCAGTTTTAACAGAACACACCTATTAGAAGAGACTAAACCGCCATCAACATCAACTGCTTTATCAAATAAAAAATAAAAATCTGCGAAGCATCATAAACAATTTTAAGTATTTCTTATATTGTTATTTCATTTTAATTTGCTTTTTGATTTCGTTTTCTTAAATTTGTTGTTGTTGGCATGTAAACAAAATAGCAAAGCACCGCAATATAAACAAACAAACAAACGAAGCAGCAAGCAAACAAACACATACCAATGCCGTCTAGTTAGCGAGTATACCCAGCGGCACCATTATGCCAGCGCTGAAAAAGTAAGCGAGGAGGTAATAGCTCTTCGTTTTTATTTTTCTTTGTTTTCGACATTTGTGTTCGACATAGGCAATTTCGGGGTTGAAATTATAAAAGAATGAAGAAGAAAAGCAAAGGAGTATTAAGAATTTCTTGTTTTGCCTACATTGTATACATTTAGTCTGCTTTTGATTTTAGTGAAGTGCGTGCAGTGAACAATTTTTAAAATCAAAATATAAATAAAATATAATTTATAATTTAACATAAACTCACTGTAAGTATATGGAAAATTAAGTAAATATATTTAAAATGATAATTGCAATTTTTGTTTT
>NC_051847.1:220308394-220323876 GCF_002237135.1 Teleopsis dalmanni
CTTTATTTTTGTTTGGGTTTTTTTGTGGTTATTGTCTTGACTTCGTCATAAATTATAAAGCGAGCGTAAAATGAAAGAAAGTCAGCAACATAAATGCTGGCAATGTTAACTTGACAGCAAGAATAGTATTTATAAAGGAATGTATCTTTAATGTATTGTGAGTTTTTAAGTTATAAGTTTTTCTCCTTGCAGCAACCGGTCGCCGTAAATGAAAAACAAAAAATTTACTTAAACAAAATTGAATGAAACAAGCGCGAACCTGTTGCATCGCAGCAGTCAAATTAACTGCAATAAAAAATGTATATAAAAAGATACTCTTACGTGATAAAACAGACAACAATAGAACAGCGACGAACATGAATAATAAAACTGGAACACTGATGTGGAAATGTTAAGGTTTTGCAACTTAAAGTCAGTCAGCACAGCTGAAGCGACAAGTAAAGTTAAACATATAACCCATGACTGTTGCATTGATGAAAATAAAAGCACATTTATTCTAATGAATTTTCTAATGAGCTAGAAATTGATCTGTAATACTTCTGATCACTGCTTGATTGACTTATTAAATTTGTAACTTGATTATGTTAAGTGTAATATCGGAAAATAAGTGAGAATGTCTTTATAAACGCCATTAAGGCAATCTAATCATACTGGTCATTAACCAAAAATGTTCTAGAATGCAAGGAAGCTATGTTATGACCAGACTACCCTGCAATCGCAAACTTTGTATGTACTGTATTCTTGGTCATAAAGGCACAGAGGGAAATGAGAAAGTTGATGCTGTGTCTAAAATTGGCGCAAGACTTTCAGAGATATAAACGATCGAAGCACTCTGACCTCTGAAACAAATACATAAACTTCTGGATAAGCACACGACAAGGAGAGAGAGCAAGGAAAAAGTGACGAAATTTAACCACCTGTAGAATAGCCACGATCATATGTAGACACATATACGTGGAAAAGTGCACCCAGGATGCTATATATCCAAGCTGAAGGAACTATAGAACATAATTTGGTGTATTAACAGGTCACTGTCTGGTCACATTACATGCGCACAAACTAATCATAAAAAAAATACTTGGCGGCTGTCAGTTTTACAGAACTGACTGCTAATAATATGCGCTATATAAGTGATCCATATTATTAGTGAAAAATTTAAACTCCGATCTGGTATCGCAATAGACGTTAATGGCCTAAGCTTGGCCTTTCTGATCTGCCAGCGTAACCTAACCTAACCTATTCTTTATAAGCAGTATTCCGAAATGACTCGTAGCCAACTCGTAGAGTACTAAAGATCTTAGGAAACACTTTTTTCTAATGCTTTTACTAATGCTGCTTTATCATTCTGTGACCACGTTCATACTTCTATGCTAATTAGTAGAACAAGTGGTATAAGCGACTTATAAAACGTTAGTTTTACCTACTGTACCCAATGTAGCACTTATTATTTTCTATTCAGATTTTTCGATGTGTCACTATTACTATATTATATCTATCTACTGCTTAAGTTTCTTAAATAAATTTTCTGATACGATTAGATGAAATAAAGGACTATTAATAATGAGGCATCTGTAGGTGTTCCAATTATTTGAAACACAATAAGCAAACTACTTGAGAAAAGAATGACAAATGTTAGCAAGAGAAGTACCTCAAAAGTACCTCAATCCAACGACAATCCTTGTACATCTCCTTGTAAAAGTCTCAAATGTTATTTATGTTGGGTGTACGGTAAACATTTTATCTATTTTCTTCCAGTGTTTAACAAAAACTGCCGGAGCTGCTGTTACAAAAACTCCTTTCTGCTTCGCTTCAGTTTAGTGCCTGGAAGTTGTTGCTACTGTTATGTTGCAGCTGCAACAAATGATAAATTCTTGTCTGCCACAAATTTTTTTTGCATATTAATTGTTGACTTAGTTTTTCATATTCTTCTGCATTTTCCTCCATATTTTCTCTGAGACTTTTTTCCTAAGAACGTTTAACAGTTTTAATTTAACTTATTGTTACAGTTTTGCTACTTATGTTTTCCACCTGCACAGTTTTGTATCTAAAACTGTTGAGGAAAATAAAAAATGAAATATGAAATTGTTACAAAGATTATTTTTCTTTTTCTCTACATAATTTATGTTGAAGTCACTTTCATATTAAAATGAAATTCATTAAATTTTAAATAAAATTTAAGTTTTCCACAAAAATGGTATTGAAATCACATTGATAGTAGAGTTAAATCGATTTTTATTAAACAAATAAATTTGTTATTTATTAATATTGTAAATAAAACAATAAATAAACGATAAGTACTTTTTAAAAATGGTCATGTAAAAAGATACTACTCTACATAACCTATTTGGTGAATTTTGTGAAATATGCATATTCTTATTATTGACAAAGAAGCGACCTAAAAGATCTATTGTGCTCCTTAGTCGGATTAGAGTGTTTCTCCAAGACTGTATAAAGCCTATCTTTCTTAGTTTGGGATTCTTATAACCCATTAAATAACTTCCTAGGTGTTTCTTCCGTTTGTGCATCAGTACCGGGCACTCCCTAAGCACATGGTAAGCAGTTTCTATCTCTTCTCTACAGTATCTGCAGTCTGAGTTGGATTGAATTCCTAATTTCGATAAGTGATTATTCAATCTACAGTGACCGGTCAATAATCCCGCAATAGTTCTTAGGTTATTTTTTGATTGTGCTATGCAATCTTTTTCCTCTAAGAAATATACATAATAGTGGGCGAATTTGAAAGAAGTAAACTCTCCTTTAGTTCGAGAGAGTTTGTTATTCCACAAACCTAGTAGTTTCAGAAAAAAGGGTTTTTAAGATCTTTAATTAAGCGGATTCATATAAAACAGAGCGGATTCATATTAAATGATATTGGCATTGTAGTTACTGTAAAGTACTTTAAAGAATAATACTTACATGCAATTTAATTTGAATATAGATAAACTTGGATAGCAACATTCCTGATAATGAGGTCTTCCATCTTTAGACAGCAAAAGATTATGGATTGCGAAGGCTCACCTGGTACTATGTCATTTTATGTTTCCATATTCTTCCTATTATTCCTATATATCATGTTTCAGGATATAAAGTTTGAAGCTGCATATTTACAGTATGTAGGTCCTGTTGACCGCTACTGGTAGCTGTACTAGGTTTGGTTTGGTTTTCTCGGCGATCCCAGGAGAATCTACTTAGGCGTATAGACCCATTGTGCTACCATGATTAAAACTATGTAGGACTTTTGGCAAAACTTAAGATGCTATTCAAAGGGAGGTCCTGTAGCTGTACTAAGGTTTAGTCAATAGTACATGCAACTTCTCCAAAATAATCAACTTTCAATATACGTGACATTAAGTGTAGAAAGTGATTGTCTCTCCTTTTTTGTTTATTTTTACTCTTAAGCCAAACAAATGATTTTATGATTAATCAGAAAACTAATTTACGTTTTCAATTTCCTTAAACTTAAAAATTTTTTGCTATTAAAATTTGTTTCTCAATTTTGGTGGAAAAAAATGGGGAATTTTACACCGTTTTTATGCTCGAGCAGGAAAGCGTACTGAGCGCTATTAGATTAAGTTTCTGATCCAAAGGATAAGAGAAATAGCGTATAACGTCTCAAAAAAAAAAAAGATTTGTATATCCCAAAAAGAAATCTGAATAAAATTAATATAAAAACGATTTTAATAATTAAACAAAACTCAACAAGAAACACAGAAGGTTTGGAAAAAAATTCATGCAGAAAATTTTGGATTGCATTTTGAAGCGGTTTTAGGCAAAAGTTTTGCGTCCTATTTTTTACATATTTCGTCAGATTACATAGAAATTTGTGATAAAAATAATAAAAAACAAAAAAAAATTAATTAAAAATCAACGCGACTCTGATGAATTTTGATGCAATGATAGGCACATTTATATATAATATATGATATTTTTTAAATATCAACAATATTAACTAAAAACTAATATCAACTAAGAGCAACTTTAAATATAAATTCTTATAAGAAAATGATTTAATATTATGCTATTTTTAGGAAAATTATTTAAGCCAAGTTTCCTGCGTTAACTATTCAACTAACCTAACCCAAATAGGAGGAAATTAATGGAAGCAATGAGATTGCACAGCTCCACAACTGAGGGTTTGATCAGAAAGTCAGTCTATAGACAAAAACAAAACAAAATAAATATGCAAAAATATGAAACACAAAGATTAAAAGCTCTGAAAAGTCCTTTTCCAAACACGAACTTCCATAATCCATCATCATTTTTTACAAAGTGTCTAGTAACTAGCGGTGTTTATTAACAATAAGAGCCTTTTAAAGCATGAAATATAAATGTAAATCAGAGCGAAAAGGTGCTTTTCATCGTGAAGGGTATAGGTTGAATAAATCAGGCAACAAAATATTCAAAAAATATTCAAAAAATATTTAAAAAAATTATTTACAGAAAGGGTCACAGTTCAACTCTTTCGGTACGTGAGGTGGCGTGATGAGCGTTTGTGTGCAAGTGCAAGGATATCAAAATTTCAAATAAAAGCGAAGAGAACTCCATCTAAAATATAAACTTTGATGAATGCCAGGACGAGGTTCATAACTGCTGTGTGCCTGATTTATAATTTCACGCTGAAAACAACAACAAACAACAAATGAAAAAAGTTAATATCCTTAAGTATTCAGTTACTTTTTTCCGCATTTTCCGCGTTTTCCAGCTTTTTTCTTCTAATTTTAATTGTTTACGTGCATTTATGTGTGTGCGTTTGAGTGTGAATAAGTCAACTTAATTTTTAAATGCTGAAAAATTTACATTTTATGGTTTTTATATCCTAAGCGCGGTGAGTTTTCGCTTCCTTGGCTTCACCCTAAACAGATGTAGTTGGTCTACTTGTTAAGTGCATGTGCATAATGAACGCGTACGAAATACATATATAATTTTTTTTATGCAAAAATATATTTTTTTTATAGTAATGAATGAGATTAAATTTTTTTTACAAAATTTACAAAACTTAGATATGCGGGTTAATATGCAGTAATAATAAAATGACTTTTAGGACTTTTATGAGCACAGCTACATGGGGTAATAAATTAGATGAAACACTACTTGAGTTTTGCCAGTATAAATAACTTACCGGGTCACTCTTAACAAACAACATTTTGGTCTTCATTCGAACACCGGAAAGTCTTCTAATCTTTAACAATTTTGAACACCGGAAAGCCTTCTAATCTTAAACAATCTTAATGTTATACTACAAAAGATATTTATGTACTTTTTCTCATTATGAATTTGGATCCTTATTGATTACCTCTTTAAGATTCGTGTGATTTTCATACTTATAAAGTTTTAATTTAAACTCTGCAGATTCAACAGAATTAGATCCGACAAAATTAGATATGCGGGTTAACATGGAGTAATAGTGAAAGAAAAGATATTTTAAGGTTACAGTACTCATTTATCACTAATATGATTTTCATACTAATAAAATTATAATTTAATTTCTAGCGGATCTTTTCTCTTTATTAATAACCAACTTTAAAAGGCGTTGTTATTATAATTATTATTATATCAAATATCTACGATAATTCTAAATATGTTTGATAAAAATTCACTTTAATTACTAGCTATTGTACAGTTTTTATTAACATTCATATGCATCTATTTTGAGAAATAAATCCAACTTTCATTCGCACTATCAAAACCATATATCAGTTTAATCTATTGTATATTATATGAGATATTGTCAATTGGCTCTTTCATTCTCCCTTGTGGTATATATTATGGATGATTTTCTCCTGACTGTTACCAATCAGTTCCTTTATACTATTTTGTGCGTATATTTTATGAATAGTTTTTTCAATCTCTTGTTAATCGGCTCCTTTATTCTACATAGTTTGTGGGTAGATCACTTAGGGTCTCTTTGGAAGTTTGAGATGTTTTTGATGTTTATGTGAGGTAAGTATTTAATTCATTTAAGGTCGTCGAATTTAAATTTAAGGTCGTTTATAGATAAATATTTAAATTTATAATACCAACAGAACACAATAAACACAATATAGTTCTAAAATATATATATCTAAAAAGTCTTTGTATAGGAATAGCAATTCGCGTCAATACTGTAGCCCGTATTTAGTTTATTTTTATTTAAATAAACATTGATCTTTTCAAATTCTTCACAAAAAAACTGAATTTATAAGTGCAAAAATTCAAGAACTAACAATTAATAATCATTTGCTTAATGAATATAAGTCTTTAAGTATTACTTCCAAAACTTAGTACTAAAATGTAATTACTGCCAAACTAACTGTAAAATACTTTATTCATGACAAACCTTCAGTTATTTTTATCATGTAGAAATTGCTATAATCAGTTATACACTTAAAGGTCATTATACGTTATTCCTAAATAGAATATAACTATAAATTTGATATTAACTAACTATGAACTTACTTTCTACCATCCCTAATTCCTAGTGGTGCATAGTGTTTCAACAATATATTTGAACCGAATCCTTTTAAGAACTTCTTCTCGATATATATCACTTTAAGTTGGGTAAACATCTTTATCTTGATCACAACATTCTCTATAGGTTCCAACTTAGCATCTGCCCTGCTACGTTGCTACTTAGTTTAGATAATGAAGAGTCGAATCATCGCTCATATTAGAGCTTAATATTTGTCGCACTGAAGTAATTTGACAGACTGATATACAGTATTTTTCAAAGAAACTTATAAGTCCCCTCAACTTATATGTATATTTTAATATATTCTGAATACTTTTAAGTACATAAAGTATCAAACTACTGATATTTACTTGATGGTTCAATACTATTTTTAAAATTTTTTGTAATTTTCTTATATATATAATAATAAAAGAATTAATAACAGCAACGAAAACATTTAAACAATATGAAACCTTAAGAACAAATTTGAAAATAAATAACTAAATGTTGTTTTTTGTTAATATTGTTCTTTAATAGCTTTTAATAAGGGAAATATATGAAATAAGTAATACAATAATAACACCATATTATAAACTACCGCAGTTATGAAGTAAATATGTAAAGTTTTCTATCACAAACCAAGATATTGAGAGCATGTTATTTACTAAATGTTCTAACCATAAATTTAATTAGTTTTAGGCTCGAAAACCTTTACATATACCTACAGAAACATTTACTTAACTTCACAGAAAAGTTAATGAATTAAAATAAATAAACCTTTGGTTTATATTAAAGAAATATATATCAAACATATACGTATAATGTATGTATGTTCATATAATTTTCCTAAGCTTTTCTAATTGAATTTAAAACCTACTTCAAAAAAGTTGATAGATTATTATTAAAAACTTCAAGTTTAATTTTCATGTATCAATACGTTCGTTACCAACTGTGCATATTAACTTGGAAAAACTTTTTAACAGGATAATAATTTGACAATGTCATTTCATATTCTGATTTGACCCCACAGATTAAAAGTCCACAAAATAACATTTTATGCTATTAAAAGTATTATTATCCTGTCAATCAAAGTCTAATAAAATAATTTATTTGAAAAATTTAGAAAAAAGCGGTCTTGAATGAATTTCTCCTTGTAACACGTCCAGCTGTGTACGTCAATCGAAGTGCAATGACCAAAACCAAGGGATAAGAGAGCCATGCACATCAAGTTAATGACAACAGCAATAATAATAGCTTACGAGAACACTAAGTTAGAAATATGACTACAATAATAAACACTTAACGTTTGATATATGGATTAATAAAAGTTTCACTCGAATGGAATTTAAAATATTTCTAATATACATATTATGTCAATGAACTGGGGCAGAAATTTGGTAAAATGATATCATTATTAATTTTTTTTTAGTGACTAACTGGGCAGAGTATACCGTATACCGCATACCAAATACGGTATACAAGGCACATTCAACAGGATAAATATGACATTTTATTAACTCACTTTAGATATAGAAAATTATATGTATATTTATATATGCTTACATGGCATATATACACACTAGAAGGAATAAGTGTATGTGCGGAGAAGAGTAAGTGTTAACGCTCTCGAGCAAACTGTATAAATTAAGTTATTCCATGGAATGAATTTGCATACACACGAATAACTAAGTAGATTAAAAATTAGCAGAATATAGAGTGACAGTGGCGGATTTAGAGATGAATGTGACTCTTCTAAAAACTAAAAACTGTTCACAAAATTTAATTGTTAATATATGTTTGGAATAACTAAGTTGTAAAGTTGAACTAAGCTTAACTTAGTTCTATACATTCACAAACAGGAAAATAAGTTTCTTAAGACCGATATATAAAATAATAGTAGTATAAGTAATGGAGTTGCGAAAATCTAATCAAAACTCACAAATGTTTTACTAAAATTGAATTGATAATATTTGTAATAAAATATTGGAATTAATCAAAGGTAAAGCTGAAAATAGCTTTACACTTATACTTTCACAAAGATAATAAAAATCAATCAGAACGATTAATAAAATAGAAGAAGTATAAGTGATGGATTGCGAAAATTCAACAACACTCCTCAAATAATCAAACAGAAAAGTTGTTCGAATTTATATTAATAATATTTTATATTAGATATCTCAAACATGAGAGGTTCTATCTAACTTGAATATTACGAGTATTACAAATAAGAACTTCAGCACTTTTTCCTAAAAAATTAACTGGAAAGAAGTGTAATGTTTCATTTTTACCGAACTTAAATTAAGTGAGACCCTAAGTCAGAGAATCACTTATTCAAACTAAATTAGCACTATTTGATCTGGTTCGTTTTAATCAATAATTACTATATTTTACTTATTTAGATTTCTTACGTATTTAGTAAATTAGATTCTCATAAGCACATTTTAAAAACCTTAAAAACCTTTTATTTTAAAACAATGAAAATATAAATAATATAAATGATCTTATCTGATCTGATCTTATCTGATATATCTGATCTTTTTATAGTATTCTTAAAATAAGTTTAAAAATTTTTTTAAATGATATTGAAAACAATTTTTTTCGATATTTCTTCATAACATTCGGATTCGAATACATTTCCTATAGATCGCTCCTCCTTGCTAGGTTTTTATCTAGGTTTTTTGTTTTTTTTTTTATTGAGTAGGTGAGAAGCATCGAAAGCCACCATATTAGATTTCAACCCACTAAAACCACCTTTTAGAATTATTTTGTAGAAGACATCACAGTGCTCAGTCATGAAGATTTATTCTTTTGTTTTCTTAAAATCATATCAATAGTGCTAATTCGTTTAAGTAGACTAGGTGCAACTTCAATAATATAAAAAAAATAAAATTCTTGTGTTAATGCAGTTAAATACATAAATACATAAACCAATACATAATCTTAATTCTATTCTTTTACAAGAATATTTGAAGAATAATGAGCTTAAATATTCTATTTTAATATTAGGTCCATTTAGTTCGATTGATAGACAGATATAGAGTTATAGATATCTGTATCTGTGCATATTTTTGTCACAATATTTTGGAAACTTGTAAACGACATTATCATATTTAAGTTATTTATTATTAATACGTTTTTATATTACTCTTATAACGACTTTAAACTAAAATATTTATAAATTTAATAAAATTACTTCAAAATATTCAACTTACCAAAAATGATTTTTTTTTTGTAATATTTTTTATTAATTTAATTTTATTCTCCAGGGAACTGCACTGGTTTTTGATCAATTCATTTCTGACTTCATATACCTTTACAAAATTTTGTACACAAGGTGACTTGGTCATACTCAATCTATGTAACATTGACAACAGAGACGCCAGCCAAGTATGGTTGACAACTGCTAACAATGAAGGAATGGAGGAAGGCAGTAGCAAGCTGCTAGCATGTAGCTAAAGAACAATAGCAAAAGTACAACAATAAAAATGATAATAATAATAAAAAGCACAAAATATTAAGAATAACATTCAAGTGATGCGTGCCACTCCAAGCAACAGTCACATAGCTCAACCAACTGCCACTAACAGAGGTGACCAAGGAGGAATATTCAGCATATTCAGCATAGAAAAGTTGGAAAAGTGGAAAAATAGTTCTTTAACCTTACAATGGATATATCCGCACACGGACGATATCTAATAGATATCCCATTAGAACGAGACAGATAAACGTTGTTGTGATAAAAGTGGAGATAACAGATAGCAACTTAACATATGTACCATATGACAGAAGTGTAATATGATAGTGTTAGTAGATGATTATGATTTGCAAATATCATTAAAGCGTATATGTGTAGTGCAGGGTAAGCATGTTTTTACTGAAAGAAGAAATGATTACAAAAAAAATGATGGGCTGCAATATATACCGGCAATTGGATACAATGGGCATACAATGGGCTTAGCATTTGAACTCTTTTTAGCAGAGCAGCACATTTTGAATTCCATGGAAAAGAGTGGCATCAGGAGGCATTCGTTGACAGTGACAAAAGCACTGTCAATGTGATGTGTGTGTATCTTAGTGGGTGCGTGGCTAAAAGTGACACTTTACGTAGCATTTAGTGTGCGGTTGTGTGTAAATATTCCTATTAGTATTTTTGTTGTTATTAATGTGTGTGAAATTTGAGGCTAAAGTACTCGTATCTCATGGGAGCTAACAAACACTTAATCAGTAAAATTAAGCACAGTACTGATGGCGTCCAAGTGAGTCAATGTTGTGACGCGTCATGCTGTGCGTTTATGTTGCTTTCTTGCCAGTTCGCCATTTTAACAGTACCACAGTACTACAGTACCACAGTACCACTAGATACCAGTTCTAACAGACTGCCACTGTTGCTTGTTGGCTGATTGCTGCTTGGTGCTTAGTGCTTGGTGCTTGGTGCTTGGTGCTACAGTTGCTTTTGTCTAGTGTTTGAGTAAAAATCTTTTTTTTTTCTACATCTACTTCTAATTTTTGTTTTTTTTTTTTTCTGTATGATTTTGTTGTATTTTTAAGCAATATTGCCAACTGTTGTAGCGTATTTGGACGCCATAAACTGAAACGCCAATATGCGGTGCGATGGCGCTGGTAAACATCAGTTGTGCTCTGAAAACGGACGTGTGCAGTTTGTGGATCGCAAAATACGAGTATACAAAATGTGCTGTAGGAAAATGTAACAAAAAATTAAAAATGTAAAAACCAATTCATAGTAAACAAAAACATAAAAAGCAACTTCTACATACAAAAGAAAAAGTAATAACAATAATAATAATAATCCAAATACCAGAGCAGCTAGCTTAATCGAAGTAAAAGCACATAAATTGTTATAAATTTTATGGTGCTCCTTGTACAAACAAACCAAAGCAACTTACAAACACTTATTTTATTGTTGTGCCTTAGGTCCCATAGTGGTTTGGGTGTAACAACTTTTGGTTGCAATAACAACAGTAACAACAATAGTAACAGCAGCAGCAGCAGCAGCAACAACAACAACAACAACAAGTGAAAATAACAAAGAAAACCAACAACATGGAAATCATAAACTTTCTCTAATAACTTTTGATTTTATTGAGAAAAGAAGGTAAATGAAAGCAAACTAAGAAAGCAATAAAATCATCGAACGAGTGATATGTCACCTCTAAAAACGTACCTAATACACAGCAGTAAGAACAACAACAAAAGCAACTATAGGTTGAGTTAGGGGAAACACCCACTTTAATAACGCCAAAGGGGCTTTGTGAGTGTATGAGATTTGCACGTGGACAACGTATTCACCGGTTCAGTTTGTTGGATTGCTGTTTTCTGATGATTTCCAAAATTGCTTTTACGGGGATTATGTTCAATGATAATTGAGTTTGTTTGCTTTTATTTTGATTATAATTTCGATTTAATTGAAAATTTTTATTTTGTGGAGTAGTGAATCGTGAAAAATGATTTCAATTCCAAATGATGAAATATTTGTTCAAAATTAGCAGCAGAATCAATGGGAAATGAGCACTTCGGATGACAAGACATCAAATGAAAAACTGGAGTAATGTAATAACTAATGAGAAATAAATAGAACAAAAAAAAAACAAATTAAAAGTGTTTAAAGATATATGAAAAACTAGTGATTTTCTTCATAGTGATAAACTACAATAAATAATTAAGATAATAAGAACGCTTTAAAAAGTATATACAACCAATAATAAATATATTATGTTATATGAAATTGAATAAAATAATTGAATAATATTTTAAAAACGTAAATAACAATAAGAAATATATATAAAAATAATTATAATTAATATAATTAATAATTTATTGTATATTTGTGATAGTTTGGAATCAAAATTTTGTGTAGTTTCTTATGCAGATAATAAGCTAATAAAAAATCAGTTTAGAGTCTACTTCAGTATATTAAATACTTTTAAATCAATTGTTTAAAGTTCTTTTTAAACGGTGTTTATTATATTCAAACAGTTGTTAAAGTAAATAAATTATGTTATTTATCTAATTAAACTACAAGTATTAATTTAAAAAGGGTAAACTAATATAATTTTGGTAAACAATCATAAAAATGTGAATTTAAATAAATATTTTAGCAAACAATATTTATTATAATTGAGTTTAAATTCTATTAACTTTCCGAATATATATTTTTACTGTATTTAATATACACATTTGTAATTAAAACTGCAATTTAAATACTAAAACTTTGATTTAATTATGCAAAACTTTTAATAAAAGTTAAATACAAAAAACCACCATTATAAAAAAAATGTGAAAATGTAGAAATTATTTATCACATTTTGCTGCCATATAAACAAATTAATTAGTGAAATATAATTCATAAAAATAAAATAATAACATATTATTGTATGCTTGTAATAAAACGAGTAATAAACAATCAACAATTTAGTTATAAAAAATGATACATTTTTTATTAATAAATTAAATATAAACAAACATATATATGTATTCACACATGAACTGAAAATATTTTTATGAAAAAATAAAAATTATTAGCAAAATATTATTGTAAAGCAAAAATGTCACAGTGTTAAAAATGTTGCCATACATAAATTTTCAATAGTGAAACATATAAACAATATTTTTTATTTATTTTAATTTTATTTAATTTATGAATTATTTTGAATTGGATACCTGCACAATTGGCCAAAACTAAACCAACGGATTTTTTAATAAAAGTTCCCACCTCTAAAAAACACCAAACTCTTTTTACGAACATTTGCAACACTACCACATCATGGCTAATTTAAACAATTCGACTCTCATGCTGCTGAACAATTTCGTCGCTGCCCATACCATCAGCAGCAATAACAATAACGACGATTATATTGACTTTTCCACCAGCAGCAGCTTCGCGACGAGCAATAGCAATAGCAACAGCAACCCGAACACAACATTTTCGGCGATCAAAAATGACACGGAATTTCTTGAATTCTATGGCGAAATACAAAGCCTCGTATCCATAATTGTGCCCATCTGTTTTGGCATCATTGCAGTGACTGGCTTTTTTGGCAATACTTTGGTTATTTTAGTGGTGCTACTGAATCAACAGATGCACTCAACAACAAATCTGTTGATTGTAAATTTAGCAATTGCGGATTTATTGTTTGTTGTCTTCTGTGTGCCATTCACAGCTGCAGATTATGTTACAGATATTTGGCCTTTCGGAGATCTTTGGTGCCGTATTGTGCAGTACCTAATTGTGGTGACGGCGTTTACAAGCATTTACACACTGGTTTTGATGTCAATAGATCGATTTTTGGCTGTGGTACATCCGATACGATCACGCATGTTACGCACAGAGAAAATAACCAAAATTGCTATTTTTACCTTGTGGACGGTGATACTGATTATATCGTTGCCAGTACCAATGGCTCATGGAGTGTTGGTAAGTAGAAATATTTCAGGAGGACAAAGAAATTGAAAATTACACATAATTAAATTTAACCTGCATATGTCGCTACGTCCCACAGAAAACAATTGATTACATTTGAAAATTAATGAGACTTCAATAGTTACTTGCAGCATTTCAGCAATATACTTTAAGACCTCAATTGAGTTGGGTTTGGTTATAATAATCATTATATTTATTATTAAAGAAATGGGAAGTACTGTATACGGCAATACAGATTGCTGCCTACACTTGCCACAAGATAACATGATTATCTGGAAAGAATATTGACGAAATTTAAGGTCAGTAAGTCTATTTAAGGTCTATTTGTCTAAAGAGAAAGATAAATAGATGGCAAATAATTTTGTTTGAAAAGGAATTAGAAATTTGTCCATCGATAAGGGTTCTTGGAAACAAGATCTGCTTTAGTGTTACCATCTTCAAGATTAGATTTATCTATCAGATATCGACAGGGATTAAATTGATTTTAAATGTCTTTACTAAATTCTATTTTTTTTTGGAAAATAATGATATAAGACATCAAATATTATATCCGATGTATACAAATGATCCTTCTAGTCTTCTCTAGAATCAGAAATGATTCTTCTGTGTGGTATTAGAAATGCATATATTTAAACACTATTAAGAATTGTTGCTTTAAAAACATTTTTTAACAGTTTTTTTACAGCAACTGCGATCAGAACGCAAGTGGAACCACAAAAGTATCTTCCAAATTTGAGAATTTAGGTAGATAGTTTATATTTCTGTCTGGATTCATGAAGCTGTTAATTGATTTGGAAGTGACAGACGCTTCTCAGATTTGAAATCACTTTATATGGAAGCTACTAAATAAGAAAGTATTGAACGTGCTAAACATAAAGATTTTAAATTTCAACAAATTTTTATATGTTGGCAACCCTAAACTAACCCTAAATTAAAATGTTATAGTCTATATTCCACTCCTTCGTATACTCACAGACCGACTTAGCGATACAGAAGAAATTTCGACTTAAAAAGCTTTTTGGAATGTTAGTAACCTTAAATATTGACCTTAAGGGTAAAAAGCAATTTTTATGTGTTTTATATTTGTAGTTACTTTTTATGTGTTTTTTGTCAGTGTATATTGTATATAAAGAGTCGTTATATAAATTTCATTATAGCAAATAAAAATTAATATAAGAAATAAAATTAAAAAAGTATTATAGCAAAAAAGTTGGAAACCTAAGAAGTAGTTGTCGATGTATAACTTTTTGCCGAATCAGTTATTCTTTCTATTTTTGTTATAGTTTTTAATATCGCAATTGAGTTCTCATATTAAGTCGTTATATAATAAATTTAAAATTTGGAGTCCATTTTTAAAATTATATTTCACTTACGAATTTACAAAAATATTACTCTGCTTTATAATAATGACATTTTTCTTGACTTCAACATTTGATTAGATAATGTTCAGTACTCTTTATTTTGCGAGATACATAAATACTTTATTCTTTTTAATTATTTTTAAATACTTTAAAATTGTTTAAAATTTTCCACAAAATTTTTTAAATTTTTATCTTATTTTTAATAGCACATATGTTTTTTATTTTTTATTTTTATTTTATTTATTTTATTTTTTTC
>NC_051847.1:220323976-220339274 GCF_002237135.1 Teleopsis dalmanni
GAAGTTGTCAATTCGATATAATAAAAAAACTTAGACAGGACATTATCAGATGAATACGGTCCTTGGTCAACAATATTCACTGATTTTTTTTCCAAAACACAATCACAAAGTTCGAATTGTTGAAATAGTTCGATTACTTAAATATAAGCACATAAAAAATTAGTCGAAGAGTTCGTCCATACGAGAAACTATTTGTATAGTTCGAACTTCTAGACCTGTTGTAAATTTGTGTTCGGTTTACGTCTTTTAAATTTAAATTCAAAAAACTTGTAAAAACAAATAGTAGAATTATCACAAACACTTTCTCAGAATTTCATCAGTTTCATTAAATTAACTTATGCGATGCTTTCCTCGGGAAGTTGTACTAGAGTGAAACAAGGATCTCGGTGTACTCTCCGCCATTTTGTATACCATACCTGATGTAAATGCTTGAAAAATATCCAAATCTGGCGGTTTCAAGCCATGTGCTTAATTCTGGGAAAGTGAAAGTTATAGGCTAGTTATAGGCTTTTATCGTACTACACTTGATTGTGGAATACTTTTAGACTTCAGTAGAGTTACATGTTTTACTTTATGAATTCTGTGGTTTGTTTTAAAGCTAAAGATGAACCATTTCACAAGATAGATATTGGAAGATAAAATAAGAGTTTGAATGTTTGTATTATTTGAAAAAGACTACGTTGATGAACAACGTAGAATTCTGTTAAAAATTGAGATATTGGAGATATTGGAAGTTAAGAGAAAAGCTTGACTGTTTGTAATACTTGAAGAAGATGAATAACGTCGAATTCTGTTAAAAATGGTTGTTTTTTTTTGGTTATGCTACGGACTTATTAGCTGATGTGTTATTTTTTCCTTTAGACGAAGTGTAAGCTTAAATGGAGGTCAATGACAGAGTATAGATACAATGCCTATGGCTCACTTGCATTGATTTGGGAGTCCTGCGTTAAGATTTCCCCTCTCTTAGTGATTATGTTGTTTTTAGAAAGTTTTTAAGATAAATGTGTTCCGAATTAGTGAACGTCATCAGAAACATTCGAACTTCATTTTTAAATTCCAACTCTAAATAGGTGTTAACTTATACTACACGTAACATGTTTTCTTTCATGGAAAGGATTATTTCAAGTTAAAGAATCTCACAAATGTGAACTCTTTTCGCTTCTTATTTCTTCATAAAAATTTTATTCTGTTCTTAAAACTTATTTTTGGTTAGAGTCGAGCCATTTAATATGTTTTCAAAAACCGTAGTAGTAAATTGAATGGAAAACAATTTATTAAACTTAAAAATGAGTACTAACTCAAATGAGCTGTAGAAATTTTAACAGCATCTCATCACTGGTTGTTTCGAAATTTCCAAAGCAACTGAAATATCTTCACACCTCCACTACTCGTCAGAGTCAAGGAGGCAAGAAAGCATTGTGCATATCATCCACGAATAATTAATCATTTTGGTGCGTTTTTAAATTGAAACCGCAAGTTTAACATGAAAATGAATATGAAAAATAATATTTTCCTGAAGCTTTCGAAATATTTCGATTTAAAAAATATATGCCAAAAAAAATCATAGAAACTAAGACAAAAGTTCAGTTGGAGAATGTAAGTGGCCAAAAATCATAATGTAGCTTTAAAATGCTCGAATGTGGTTTGCTTTCTTACTTTTCTGTTTATTTTCGGAAAATATTAAAAATAAAAACCAGATAAGCATAAATAATACAGAGAGCAGAATCTAAGTGAAAAACACCTACAAAATAAATACAAGAAAAATATAAACAGTAACAACAACAACAACAACAGTAACAAAAAAAAAGGAAAGAGAAAAGAAAAAATTGAAAGAAAAATTCTATAAGGAAACGGAAGTAAATATAAATGGAAAATCCATTTCCGCTACTTTTCAGTTTCAGTGAAAAGCTTAAGGCGTGGTTGTTACTCAAATTTTAACTCCTTACAGCTTACACAACATCAGCGGAGGCAACGGCAACTTTAGCAGCGGCAGCCTCAGAAAGTACAAGGAGTAAGGATTGGGAGTAGGAGTAAGGATAGTGAGTAAAGGCGCCAACAGTCGGTGTTACAGTAGCTGATTTTGTTCATATTTTTTTTTTAATTTTTTCAGCTCGGTTTCTTTGGTAAGCGTCAAAACTCAAATATAATATCCTTGTATCTCTTAACCGTTTGTTTTTTACTCTTTTAAGTTGGTTTTAGGTAAAATTTCGTTTAAAAGAAAATTAATTACCTTTAGCAAGTTTGTTTGTTTGTTGTTGCTCTGGTGTTTGAGTTGGTTAGTCGCTTTGTTTGCAAGCCATACCAACAGAATGCAGAGAATGGCGGTATCGTTGGTCGCAGTTCCATAAAAAACTATTTTCTTAATTGAAGAAAAAAGACGAGTAGGTAGGCAAGTAAAACGTAGTTGTCATTGCCATTGAATTGAGAGAAAAGTTTCATCCTTAAATAATTTTAATTTCTGCGAAGTTTTATCAGTGAATTTATATATGTCCGACACGATTAATTCATATATATCTTTTAATTTCTTAGAATTTATATAAGAAATTCAAAAATAATACTTGTTTCCTTATAAATAATGTTATTTAAATGGTTTTTACATTGTAACTGAGGAAAAGAGATTTCCTTAACTTTTAAACTTCTTTTATAATATTTATTTATTTACATATGTAAATTTAAACTCATCTAAATATTATCAACTTCTTCAAAAATGAATGTACGGCCCATTCAGAGAGTCTTCCCTGATGCAAACTTTTTAGCTAGACAGAGCTATATCAAGTGAGTACGGTGTTTGGTCAATAATATTCGTTAAATTTTTGTCCTGAAACTTCTTTCATAATTAAACAATTCGAATTTTTCAAATGGTTCGAATATTCAAATATAAGAGAACAATGGGGTAGTAGCATCATATACAATACGAGTATAAAGAAAAATATTATAAAGAAAATAAGTAATCTCTGAATGAACCGAAGTTTATTTATATCTTTCACCTATATTTATTAAGAATTCCTTATCAGGCGCTACATATAGATAATGGCTTAGCCAGAATTGTCTCAAGACCAGAATATATCTTCAGAAAATGTTTATTTTTCTGTTACGGACTCCAATAAACCAAATTTTTGTATTAGGTATATATTATATTGACAAGGGGGATGGAGATTTTATTACCTAATCTTTTCCCCGTACTTTACCCCATACCTGTATACATATATGACATTATCAATTAATCATATTGTTCTGAGTATGGTTGGTTTGGTAGTAGTGACGGTAGAGCTTCCTCTTATGAACAAGTAGAACATGGGTGCAGTTTTTTTAAACATATTTATGAATATACGACTCTAAATTTAAATCTAGTTAATATTGGAGACCATTATTTATAAAATCAATAATTGTGGTAATCTTAGTAAGTCAAAAATTTTTTTAATGGAGCCATTATAAACTTTACTGTTATATATAGGAAGTATTCAGTTAATTTTTTATCGTCTTCTTCCCTGTAGATGAGATATCTAATTTATGGCAAGAATGGTTACTAGTTAACCAGTCTTTTGCTATATCTTTTTCTATTTATATACATATATATAAACCTAGTTTGTCTACTAGCATGTTCTTATTTTAAGAATGTTTTTGATTACTGAGAAAGACACCAGTTGTGCACTGGTGTCTTACTGAACTTTATTAAGTTCTGCATTTTTTTTATAGAAATCCTTTCTGTAGTATGGAAAGAATTGCAATATTGTTTTCGTCGATTTTTTTCTGATATTAATTAATTGAAAGGCATTGAATGAGTTCGCATGGCAAAGGGTCTCTCCTTTCTTTTTGAACTGAGAAGATTCCATACTTCAACTTTGAAGTAACATATTCGTGATATGATAATTCTGTATACTATTTTGATGGAATGATTGTATGAAAATATTTCTGGAACTCATTGTAGTTACATAAATAGTCGGTGTTTACTGTTACGTTACGTGGTAGGGAAGCCAGAAATGAAAGCCAGACTGTATATAATTTAATGAAAACAGTGGTGAATGATATCGTAAATGTTTATAAATATTTAATTATGCAGTATATTCATTCAAGCAATGTTAGATGCTACCTTACCGAAGTTATACACTTTAACTGTATTTTATTGTATCTATGTTACATACTATATATGAATCTATGCGGTTACATACAGTACATGTTATGTAAAGCTCCATAATACGTGTATCACATGAATAAAAATTCAATAAATCCATAAATCGTTTTATAGAATATAAAGCTTTCATTCATATTTTTTACAAAATGGATGAAATTTACCTTTAAAGGATATTTTCTTTGCATTCAAGTAAGAAGAGTAAGGAGCTTTAAATGTGGCGCACTTACTGACCAGGAAGAAAAAATTGACTTAATTCAATACTCACTTTGTATCGAAAAGGAAAGCAATAACGAGTAAATAACAAAGCTGGCTAGAATTTTATATGAATCAACTGAGCCGCAAAATGTAATACTCGGGGCATACAATTGCTATGCAGTAAAATCATATCCTTTTCCTGCAAGTTTTTATTTCCATTTTCATTTTGATTTTTTTTCTGATTAGTTTTTCTTTTCGACTTTTGAAATATTTCACATTTATTTTTTTCGTACATATTTCACACACAACAGAATTTGTGCCTTTGTTCAAGAAATATTTTAAAGGGTTTTTTACCTAAGCTGCTCTGTATCATATGCCAGTGCTCGCTACTATGGTTTGGTTAGAACGTCTTGACCTTCCGTTTCCGTTACGGACGAACGCACAGTGGTGCTGTGGAAGTGAACAGCTGCAGTCCAGATACAAAGGCATTCTGTACTATATAGAAATGATAAAAGAAAGTAAAACAAAGTTGCAGCGCACAAATGGCAAAGGACAAAAGTAGCATCGTAAGCTATTTTTAAATAAATGCAAAAGGATTTTTATTGGAATTTTTGCCTCTCTGTCTTTTTTAAATGTTCTTCATTTTTATGCTTTTATACATATTTGTGGTGAGTTGCAGGTGCAAAAATTGCTGGTGGACAGTGCATTTTAAAATTTGCGGCAGCCAGAGTTTTCTACAAATCTTAAGTCCATACTGTAGATAAAAGTACGAAAATAAAAAACCCAGAGATAAAGGATTAAGATATGCGCATTGTAAGAAGTGCAGCGGGAATGCTTAAGGGATTTGTGATTTTATTTCGCAGTTGCAGAAACCGCCATTCAATTCACGAGTTAAAATTTTCCCGTCTTAATGCACTTGGGTGTACTGTTTGCTTTGATATCTGAAATTATAACGAAAAACAAAAACTCATTACAATAATCCGCTGAATTTTTGAACTTAACAGCTTATAGCCAACAACAACGAAACAACACAAACAAGTAAATAAATGGAAAACAATTGCGAATTGCGTAAATACTTTTCACAGTGATTCTTTTCTCTTCATTCAAATAAAAGAATATCACACTCAGCCAACAACAATTGTCGGCACGCTAATTTCCAACTTTATTAAGTACAATTTGGAACTCTGTGCCCGGGGGCGGCACTCATTCAACTTCCACGCGGAAAATACTGCCGAAATACAACTTAAGGTTCAACACCTGCTTTCAATTTGGAATTGTTCCTGAAGTGGTTTGTCAGTGTGGTAAAAGCCTAAAAAGCCTAAAAAGCCTTCTCGAAATATTTATTAGCAAACGAATTTGAATGAGCCGAGTACGATACCAAAACAATTCCGAATGCCGCTGCATTGCTTTCTGTGAGTGTTTTTAGGTGGGCGCCCCAGCCCGTCATGAGTACCGCCAGCTGCATTGTTCGGAAATTCTTCACAAATCTTAATAAACCCACTTATGAGCTTAACGCTGCTAAAAGCAATATCTTCAGAAATGTAACTACAACAAATACTCGCAAGTGGAAAGCATATGAATTCATAAGTGACTTAGAGTTTGATTATGAGCGAGAAGTTTGTACCAATGCTTTTAAAGGATTTTGGATGGCTGTTGCTAGTGTAGAATCACGATTACCTTACATAAAATATTTTCATTTTAATTGTTTCAGTTCAAATGGAATTTAAATCTGTTTCGTGATTATATTTGATTTAGCGTTTACTAGAGTAGGGAAGGTGTAAAAAAAAAGTGTTGAATTTTTTATAACTTATTCCAGTGGCGGTTTTATATGAAAAGAAACCAGTATATATGTGCCTAATAAAACAAATACATACATTTATGTAAAAATATAAAATCATACTTCAAGAGCGGTACTTATAGTTTGGTAGCCGACTATACAGCTAAAGACTGACTTAGTTGTCATAGGTCTAGCGAAAAAATGAAATTTTAACTGCACAACGCAAATCAAAACAGCATAACAACACACACAACACAAGTTTAATCCGATCACCAAATACTTTGCATAGCTGAGATATAAGATTTTTGATTTGATAATAAGATGTCGACGAAATTGAATCTTATACTTCACCTTATATTTACTTTGCAGGAATAATTGAATATTTTGTTATCCTAAACGTAGAACGGGTCAAATGATTTCTTACTGCCCTTTCATCCAATTATTTTATTTCATGTCTCATCGTAGAACCCACCTTGCCGTTCAGAGTTGATTAAAGAAATTACAACAGAGTTATAATTAATTATAACAGGCTTTACTAGTTAGATGTTAGTTATAGCTAATAACACCAAATATGAAATAATCTGTATCTGTCTTAATATCTCAAAGATTTTAAAAACATTAACATACATACATACAGTACTGTAATTTCAATTTGCCCGCATCCTTCCCTAAGAAGTCAAATTTTCTGCGTGATAATAGTATTTTAAACAGTTATTGTATAACATTTCTCTAAATTTTTCACTATTGAATTAACGGTGTTGATAGGTTCTAACCAAAAAAGCGGAGAAAAAACTATAAACGTTATCGGAGAGAGATAAGATCAGAGGACTCTAAAGCCCACATTACATTTATAAGTATAGAGTTATTGTGGAAGAGGGTACAAGATTTGCAGTAGTGACTACAGGGTCCATACGTGTTCGGACGATCCCAATATAGCGAATTTTTTTTATCAAAATTCTTCATAGTTAACATACCTGTATTAGGTATAATACATCAGGTTACATATAACAACTCTGTGTTTATAACGACACTTCTAAAAAACATTTAGTTTTTAATTTGACATATTGATAATATTTTTCTTTTTCTAATTTTTTTTTAACATTATTGAAAAAAAAAATGTACTTCCTTACGTTTTCAGATAATCAATAAATATAGCTATTTTCGTAAATACTTGTTAGAATTTCACGTAATTAAAATTGACGAAATGTCTACAGTATCGTTGGATGATTATAAATTAAGTTGTGAACTTTTCGGACATGGCACGGATGTGCGTGCCGTTGCAGTCGGTGAAACAAGTTGTAATGGAGAAATTATAATCTCTGGTTCTCGCGATAAGACAACTAAGTTATGGAAATGTGAGAATAATGAATTTAATGAAATGATTACATTTGAACACCATGTCAGCTTTGTTAGTTGCGTTTATTATGCAAAGCAGGAGGATTGGATATGCAGTGGCAGTAATGATGGCACGGTTTGCATATATAAAACAGATAGTAATGTTCCCATTTTAATACTAAAAGGACATCAGAGTAATGTTTGTGCTATATCAAGTGGCTTAGAGAGTCGGAGCCTTATAACAGGAAGTTGGGATGGTACAGCAAGAGTGTGGAAAATTAATCGAGAAGGAGTTGCTACATTTCTTAAATTAATTGGACATACAGCAGCTGTATGGGCAGTAGACGCAATGCCCACAGTAAGTCAATATGTAACTGGCTCAGCTGATAAAAAAATTTTTATTTGGAACGATAAGGGTGAAAAAATACGTACACTTTCTGGTCATACTGATTGCATACGTGGACTAGAGGTCTTGCCAAGCAATTTTCTAGTATCTGCTGGTAACGATTCTGTTATACGTTTGTGGGACGAAAGTGGTAAATGCGTTGGAAAGCTAAATGGTCATACTGATTACATTTATTCTATTGCACAAAATACTGGTGTTGGAACAAATATTATTGTGTCTTCAGGCGAAGACAGCTGTTTGCGTATGTGGGATCTAACAGAAGGTATAGAGTTAGGTTTACCTATACTGCACCCTGGCGGATCAGTTTGGTCAGTTGCTTGTTTCAATAATGGCGATATTGTAACTGGTTGTAGTGACGGTGTAGTACGAGTTTTTACTAAAGAGCCTAAACGGTTCGCTAGTGAAGCTAAACTTGAAGCTTACGATAGTGCAATTAACGCCAGGAAACTGCAAATGAATGAAACAATTGGAACTCTCAACATTTCTGAGCTTCCAGGCCCAGAAGCTTTGTTGGTAAGTGGAAAAAAGGATGGTGAGAGTTTACTGGTAAGTTATTCTGATGGTTCAGTTAAGTGTTACAATTGGCAAGCTGATGTATGGAAGCTAGTTGGCGATGTAATAGGCGCTTCTGGTGGAAGTGAGAGTACATTTGGCAAAATACTTTACGAAGGTAAAGAATACGACTATGTTTTTTCTATTAACATTTCAGATTCGCTGCCAGAAATAAAGTTGCCCTATAACCGTGAAGAGAATCCATGGATTGCTGCGCAAGTTTTTTTGAATCTTCATAACTTACCACAGACATATTTGGATCGGGTAGCAAATTTTGTGATTAAAAACTCGAGTGGTAACGTTCCATCAATTGGTGAGAGCAGTTTTCAAAGCTCTTTGTCTGGTAGCACACGTTATTTGCCTGATTCATTACTTGGTAGTATCAACAGTTCTGTTGCATCATTGTCTGATACCAATATTGAGAAGCATTTTCCTATTAACAAATACATAGTATTTCATAAATGTGATGCAGATAAAGTCAAAAAGAAACTAGAAGAATTTAATAGTACGATGCCGAATGAATATAAGGTATCCCAAACAGTTTTGGAGTTGGCTAATTTAATGGCAGAATGTCCAACTGCAGCAGATGAGAATATCGTTATGGCGCTAAATCTTTTGTTGGAATGGCCAAATGACAAGATATTTCCTGTTCTCGATATAATACGTTTGGTGGTTCAAGAAGAGGAGGCTTTTACAATTTTTGAAAACCATCACTTAATGGATAAAATGTTACCACTCTTAAAAACAAATGACGCAAACCAACTAATGATTCTACGTTCTTTGGCTAATATGCTACGTCACAACAATGGACAGGTTCACATCAGGCAACGTTTACATAACTTGCTGCCGCTACTTAAGGACATAAGAGATGGCAGTTCCAATTTGCAAATTGCACTTGCGGTCTTTTACTTGAATTTGTCCATAACCCAGACAAATGACTTAACAACTACTGAATCGTCTAAATTTATTACTGAGGGTCTTTCTGACTTTTTTGAATGGAGTACTGATTTAGAGGCCTGCTATCATGGTATACAAGCACTTGGAAATTTAACAACAACATCAATTCGTGAAAAGATTATTGCTGATGAGTTCCTTACTGAAAGAATTCGTGGCTTTGCAAACTTATCTCAAACTGATGGAAATGCTAAAATAAGTTCGGCAGCTAAAGCACTTTTAGATACTTTCTAATTTTTTTTCTATTTTAAATATGAACAATAAAGAATATAAGTACTTTCTTGTACTGCTGTATTTTTTACTTTTAATGAGAGATTATTAACAATCTGTTATAGTTCTCACTGGGACTTGGCACCAATATTTCATCATGGTGCAGATAATTATGCATAATAGTAGGGTTCTACGAAAAGGTTAGGGAGTTACCTAAACCTCTGTTAGAGAACTATTTCTTGTTTCTTTAAAAGTGTGACTGATTTATAGTACCAACCTATGAGAGAACTATGAGTTTATATGAAGCTTTAAATAGTTTCTGTGTCTACATTCGATTTTCAATTATATCACAATATATTTGACAGAAGCGCTGACTTAGCCTCAAGTTTTCTTCAACTTTTTTCGTAAAGTTTTATTAAAACTCACTTACATGGATGAGTTAAAGAGGATATTATTTAAAATTTTTGTAGATTTTTTTAACTTTTTCACTAGTTCGTTTTTTTCTTGTGGTTAGTGGCATGTTTGTATCTATAACTCGTTGTACTGGTGCAATTCTGTCTTCTATAACTAAGAAATATTGAAAATTCATCACAATTTGTGATGTCGAACTATTATCTATAAGAGATGAAATTGTTCTTTTAAAATAATTTCGCAGATACTCCATTTTATAAAACACTTTCTATAAATATTTCAAAGTATTTAAATATTTTTTAAGTATTTACTAAAAAAATTCAATTAAAATCATTATGCATATATCCTAATAGCACTATTACCATTTACTCCTGTCGTCCTGTTAAAAAGTTTGTTTTCAATGCGAAATTATTTTGTTGTATTTGTACTGCGCTGGCAAAGAAAAGCGAAACCTTATACTCTATGGAGCACCGCAGTGGAACCGCCTGTGGTGAAAATTATGAAACCTAATACTAAACATACTTAGACATTGTACATAAAGCTTACTAAAAGATAGCATTGTGAGAATTTAAAGTACTTCACCTTGAAATACACTTTATTGTTAGGCACTTTTAAATGAAGTCCTTAAAGCAATGAAAACTTTTTCCTTATTTCGAAAAGTTTCCAACTTAATTCCTCACAGTAGCTTAAGTATTGTATGCCCTCAAGTTAATCTGTTAACAACAGTAACAGCAGCAACAACAACAATAATGACAATAGCAGCAATAACTATTGTTATTTGTTGTTAGATGGGCAGGAAGCGTGTATTTCGCAGGAAAAAAGGTCTTCAATTTAACCCATCACCGCATTGCCTTTCAAGCCGATCATTGATATGAAAACATTTGTACGTGCATGTCACGTGAAACTCGTTGATTGTATCCTTTGCGCTTTAACATTTTGACATTTAACTTTGCTTGTCTGTCTGTCTGTCTGTCAGGCCGTGTGTCTGTATGTCCGTTTGTGCGTCTGCTTGTCTTACTTTCAGGCTTTTTTAAGGTTTCATTTGATTTCTTTTGTAATGAATTCAAGACGACGATACCAAAAAATGGGGTACAAATATTTTGTCTTGCAATGGGAAATATATATATATATATATTTGTATTATATATGCATAAAGAAAAGAGAAATGTCTAAATATAATATATTGAAATATACAAAAACTTTAGAGTTGTTGTTTTTGTTTATTTTGATGTAAGGATAATAGATTGTAAAAAGTCTTTGAGGCATTTTGAATGGTAATGGATTAGTTTTACATATTTTTAGTTTCTTATTTTCTAATATTTTTTTCCGCAAATATGTTATTACGATTTCTTTTTGGGCTCTGACTTAAGGTTCAATGTCAACTTCATTAGAAGAAATGCGTAAGTCAGTAATGAAAGGTTAATATTATTTTTGTCTCATGAGCATCAATTTGTCAGGGTTTAGCTTTATGTGTTAGGAAAATATATTTAAATTGCTTAACATAACTTACCTCCTTCATCAGTCATGACTAGAATTGTTGTTTCAGGTCCCAAGCCCTCAGGATTGAAAACCTGTACAGTAACTTTGTACTGCGTGTAAGTTTCCAAATTGTGAATTTCATGACTCTGCAAAATACAAATTTCATATGTAAATAAAAGTTTTATATTGTATAAAAATATATGTAAGATATATATTGTGCAGGAGAGGATTCAGCGATAGCAATTTCAAATTGGCATAGAATAATAATGTGGGTATATAATATAAGTTTTATTTTTTATGAGTATGAAATCTTAGTAATCTAACAAATTTCAAAATATATTCCATGTGAGTATACTGCTTTGATCCATTACTCTACGGTATGTATTACTTAAAATCCCTGCGATATATGACAGTTCGTAGACTGATGTCCTACGCTACAGTCGTATGTTTTGATCAACAATTTCATTGTGAAAATTCAATGTCTAGAAGATTGTTTTATCATTTGATTGTCAGAGATAGCGAAAATACACTTTCGGGATCTCCTTAACTTCATCTAGTAAACCAAAGGGTTTAAGTTGAACTAAACACAGTTCTCGTATTATGGTAAGAAGTTAGGAACGAAGTATTTTAATTAATCTTATTTTATTTAAGTTAAATGACTAAAAAGCACTTAGTTTATATAATAATCTCTTTGGACTATAGAAATGAATTGGTATAATAATCTAAGTTAAGTCAAGGAAAATCAGGGCAAATCTTCTTCTCCTCTTCTTTGTTGGACATTTTCGAAAATTTAATATTTGTGTAATTTGTGTAACTGCAAAGTGAAGTAAACTGCAATTTGAATTTGAAAACGAACTTAAATTATTTGTGGAGCAAATAAAGTCAAAAAAGTTTTGCAGCAAATCAAGTGTCGAAGTATTTGTGCAGGCAAATCAATTGAACTCCTGAAGTTATTCAATTTTCAAAAATAATATTTTCTGCATTTCATCATTTTGTAAAATGATTTTAGTATACATTTTTGGATTAATGCCTTTATACTTCTCTAATGTAATTTTCGTTTAACATTTGTGGAAAGTTTAATTTACATATACATATACTTTATAACATACATATATGGTACTTAAGATAAGTGTTTAATTGAAAACAGTGATAATAATATGGACTAAACATACACTAAATTTCTGAGAAGGTTCATTAGTTGCAAGACGTTGCCTTGAAAGGTATGTTAGATTTCATCACATTTTCCAAATCCACATATGGGCCAACTGGGCTTAGTGAAATCATTATATTAAAATAACATATTCAATTCAACTTAACATATAACAACTCAGTTTTTACACTTTTAGGATTAGATCCTTCTAAAAATATGCTAAAGAGCTTTTATAAGTGTAATTATAATCATAGTATAAAGTAAGTGAGACTATAAGAGAAGAATTACTTAAAATATATTTAATATATTTATTGGAATAGTTTCAGTTCAATTTTAGTTTCTAAATTGTAATTCAAAATCTAACAACCATTGCCTTTATATTTGGTACACTTAACAACTATTTATAAAAATGTATTTATGTTAGTTGAACTATAAATTCACTTTAATTTCAAATAAGTATCTTTACTTTCCGGAGTGAAATGCTCATTAGTATTGCATATCTCATTTATGCAAAATTGCACTTATACATCACTGTTACGATTATTATATGTGATGATGATTCTACGAGTTTACAAGGAATAATCGTTATCTGAGTCATTCGACTTGCCCTTGTGCATTCGACGAGATTTATGTTGTACTGGGAAAAATTAAATTTATCAAAGGTTCACAAACGCGGAAAACCTCAGAAGTAAACCGCACACAAATGTACAAATGTACGCGAGCGGTCATTTATTGAGGTTTACTGGGTCTGGTTTACAGACGTGCATATATTAAATCATTCCACAGTGTGGAGAATGAAATGAAATTCATGTCGGGATTTTAAAACGAATTTGGTGCATTCAAGTTTCGTTGCCACTGACTCAATTGTATGTATTCGGTTGCAATATTCGTTCTTTTGACGATAATAAAGATACTTTAATGAAAAAAAAAATATTATTTCAATATTTTGAAAATACTATGAAATATTCTTTTAAAGTTTTATTACTATTGAATTTATTTTATTTAATTAAAATCATCTTGTAATATGTAGTATTGATAACACTGGATGATAGGGTCATGAGTCATGGCCAATTTTATACAGAGATATTTATTTTTAACTTTTAATTTGGGAAAAGTTTTTATTTTTATTACTTTAAATTTATATATTAGTCCAAATGTATTGTATATGTATTTAAAAATGTATGTAATAACGATATTATTATGGAGTTCCTTAACTCCTTTTATACCACTGACAAGGATAAGATTATAATCGTTGTCTAAAATGAGAAACAAATCTAATTATTTCGAAGAAATGGAATAGATATACTGCCATAAGTCTGACTTAAACCCAAAGATATTGACCCGCTGTGATATCACTAAAAAATTTGAAATCATGTTTAAAGAAATTTAAACATGTAGAGATATGTAGAGGGTAGAGATAATAGTATTTTTGACCGGAAAACCACAATAAACAAGCAATGTCTTTAACGTATTGTTTGCGTATGTTGGTTACACATTAAAGACAGTGAAAACATTTGTCGGAAGAATTTTTTTTGTCCAGGTAATGGCAGAGTAGAAGAGGCAACATATTTCTGTTGCTCTACTGAGTCATAATTTTGGTAGTAACCAGGAAAACCACTTAAAAGCAAGCAATAGCGTTAGTACTTATGTAGTGGATTTTAAGAATTGGGAACCTATATTGTAAAAACGCTTTCTGGATAGGTGGTAAAAAAGCAGATGAGCAATACTCCTCCACTATGTCCACAACATTCATTGTGTGCATGCTATATTATGAAATATATTGCTGATTTAAAATTAGTAATGATGTATGCAGCTGTTTTTTGGTCGCTTATTTTGATCCTATTTATAAGATAGTGTTTTGTTACTGTAATAAATGCATAATACCATGATAGTAGTTCAGATTAGTCAGTTTATTTTAGACGCGCCATAATATACGATTTTGTATGACTTAAGTTAATAGCAAATTTAGTGATTCATTTTAAAATATTCAATTCAAATTTCCAGATTACCCGCGGCTAAGATGCTGCTATCATTTAGTTTAATTGATTTTATAAGAAGTTACATGCAAATTCTGGTCGACTCATCATTCAATTCACTGAGAAAGAAGGTTCTAATTTTTAGGAACGCTCTTCTTTTTTCTTACAGGAATTTAGTTGGCCCAAGTTAAAACTGTGAATTGACGTGATTATTGCTTTTACATTTTTGAATATTCTAGTCATGTAGCTTAACTTAACTGAGATGAAAAGTTTTGTTAATATCTAGTTTGATTATTTGTTATAAAAAGTTATGTGTTAGTTCTGGCCAGCTTTAAAGCTGGTAGGCTTATTTTCATGACCCGAAGCATATTTAAAATTAGTCAAATTATTCCAAACAACTCATTCAAAAAGTAATTACATGATAATATGAAAAACTTGATAAAATACTGAAGTAACACATAAGCTCTACCATATATGGAGGAATATACACTTTTTAACAAAAATACTGAATCTTTTAAAAAATTGTTTTAAAATATGAAAGTTCTGTTAATAATACATAAATATATATTATATCCTTCAGATTTGTAATTGACATAAGGTTCTAAAATTGATTGTAGGACTTCAGTTTAAAAAAAACATTAAAATGTTTTACTAGATTTATGAGTATCTTTTCATATCGTCATACTTTAGCCATTATTAGAAGCTAAAATGCACTGCGACT
>NC_051847.1:220339374-220347794 GCF_002237135.1 Teleopsis dalmanni
AGAAGAAAAATTATAAAATTACATTGGTTTGCCTTCATACCAAAATATGTGTGGAACCGTATCAACTATTTTAATATAAAAGATACTGAAATAATTGTGATATACCATGACAAGGCATAAAGTATTGTATAATAACTTAGAATTTATATGTCATGCCCTATGAGGCCCTACGCTCCAATGGGAGATACAGGAATTGATGTTAATAATGAAGACACCATCACAATACATGTCATCTAACAGTCAGATAGTCAGTTAAACGATATTTATATGTTATCTTTATAAAATATATATTTATATGTCTATACGTTCAAAGTACACAATCAGTTATTCAATACATAAATATTTTTCAAAGTTAATAGCAGTACGTCACCATTTTAAATTTATTTCAACTTATAATTATATTATTCAATATATTTAGGGACCCCGAACTGCATATATTTCTTTATTCAACAGAAAATACGAAATTTTATATTGCGAGAAGAAAAAGTACAGATAATAATAATAATCATTTTTGTGATCTGTGATATCACTCCAATATCGCATGCCTTACAGTATCGTTCAGCTTACTAGGTGCGCCACCACTCTCTTTCGACAGACAGAATTTCTCTTTCAAAAGTTTATTTAGAAACAATTGTTTTTCAAAGTAGAAAAGATCAAACCTGCTACATATCAAGACAGCTGTAACATGTTTTTGTTATATCCGAAATAGATTTTAAGGATTGGGTCGTGGAACGTTTTGAAGTATAATCGTCAAACAACAATAAATAAGACAAATAATATAATAAATAAGCAATAAATCAAAAAAGAAAAGGATACTCTGGTAAATTTAACAAGAAATACTGTTTATTGCCTATCTTCATCATGTCATAACCGGCCATTATTTTTAATACATTGGATGTTCTGAGTAGGAACTGCAAAAATTGGGAAAATGAGAGTATGTAGAGCACTTATTATGTCAAACACTCTCTACGATAAGAGCAGCATACTTATGACATTATGTGTATAAGGATTTAATAGAGATGGTCTCGGTTTAAGGTTTATTGTTAAAACTAGTTGGCTTATCGGGGGTGACTGACAAGATATAATTTAGCTACACAATGGACATCAAATCTAAAAGAACTCTTTCATTTTCTTTATTATAATAATAATAATACTTAATAGACAGTTATATATGTAAAATAACAACAAAAGCTATTATAACTATACTGAGTACTTCTTGAGTTACAGTTGGGCTAGTTGGTTGATATCAGCAGCAATAGAGCTTTCTCCTCTTTCCATTTAGTGCTTAAATGCAGTTGTGTTGGTAAAACTTGCATAGTTGATTTCTTTTATCTATTATCTTGCAGCTATTTGAGCCAGTACACTTGAGAACATTTAATCTTTCTTAACTCGAGGTATTTTCAAACCCCCTCTTTACGCCTTGATAGGATTATTGTTCATCACTTCATCAGACTAAGCAATGATTGACCTCAGATCTGCATACCTTCCCGAGGAGCCTGTAACAATTTTGAGATTTGATAACGCGGTGTTGGTAAGTCTGTCAGTTTCTGGGCTCTATGCTTTATGTATTTTTTTTTTATTTTCCCTGAGGATGTCATTCGTCTTAATGTACCATGGTACTTTGAAAAGTCATCTCACAGTCTGACTTTATGCAATTTCTAGCTGGCGAATAGTAGTCTTTGAAGCCTTGCCAATTTCTTTTATATACCGCACAAGCTTTGTTTGGGATATCTACCAGGCTCATTAGTCCATAGACTGCCATACTGGTAACTCGTACTCTTACTTAGACATTTGCAAAGAAAGTTTTTGAACACTTCCTCTCTTTATTTCCTGCAGCGGTGGACTTCATAGTGAAAAGTTTTAATTTTATTTAGTCTGGGCACATGATTTAATTTCAGTGGACTTTTATATTGCAAGTACTTCATTTTACTTGGCCTCTACATTTTCAAAAAAAAATGTGCGGAACGTATTTTTTTCATCTTCTTCTCTTCTTCCCTTTCCTCCTTCTTGCCTGTAGCTCATGAATTTCTGTTTAAATTCTAGTGGACTTTTATAACGGAAAATCTTAATTTAAGTTGGCCTGGGTATTTATGAAGAAAATGTTAAGATGTATCTTGATCTACATCTCTGACTACGTTTAAATAACCTTACATATAGATAAGTAAAACAAGTTAAGTAAAATACATATAGAGATTCTAACCAACGATGTCTATACACCATGCTAAGAGAAAGAGAAATAATTAATTCAAATTTAATAAATAAATAATAAATTTTCAATCCAAAATTTAATAAAGAAGCTTTTGAAATAATTGAATTCATATTTTCAACGTAACTTGGTTTGTGATAGACTTTTAATACCGCTCTCGGAACCATAGCAAAAACTTCTATAACATAGAAAAGCACATAAAAAATATTAAAATGATTGCAAAAACTGCGAAAACCATACGCAGTTCCGTTTACATATCAAAAATGTATGTGTGATACCACGCCATGTGGGTCCGCCCTCGCATGGGGCATAATGCGAACGAGCATACAGCGTGGCAGACAAGATAGCGCGGTTAATACTATGGAGCATATGCAGCACGCTTTTTGGCGTTTAGATTTCGAAAATGCGCTAATGTCGTCCTTACACACAAACTACTCACTTATCTCTTCTGCGATAGATACCGCACCGCCCCAGAACAATGTATAAGCGAACACATTTCATCGTTGGCGAACATAATTTGTTAATATTTATGAAAATTATGAAAATTTGTGGTAAAATATGAAAATGCTATATTTTTCATTCTTATCCTTTGCCTTCGCCTTTCCCTTTGCCTCTGCCTTTTACTCTTTACTTTTATTTGCTTAACTTTAGTTTAAATGAGTTTCCACTGAAAAATTCAACTCCTTTCGTGAGCACATAAACTTTCCTGAAATGATATTTTAATATTTGTGTCAAAAAGTATACAGTCCTAGCATTTCTAGCGATTTTAGCGATTTCAGCGCTAAATTTTAACAGCTAAACTCATGCAGAAAACTCATTTAAAATACTCAACTCAAATCCTCAGTGAAATTGATAAAGTTTTTCTAAACACACATCAGGAACTTCAGAACTTTGTCAAATTTAAATTTTCATCAAATGTTGACAAATTTTTTTCCATATTTATTGTTTAATCTACAAAAGTTGACATATGAAATTGTGCGAAAGGTACTCTTTACTCCTTCCTCTTTACACTTCACTCTTTACTCTTTACACTACAAAGTCACATATTAAATTTATGCTAATTTCCACAAATTTATCGTTATTAAGCCGTAAGGACTTTATTAAAAGTTTTCTGTAAAATCTAATACCTAAAAGTTGAAAGTTTCCTATTCTCTGCTGATGATTATCTATATAGAAATAAACTAAAGTAACGTAACAGGAATTAAAATTGAATAATTAGTATAGACGCCAATGAAATTTGAATCCATATTATTTCAAAAAAAACTCGTGAAAATTTGATGCGGACGAAAGTACAATATATTCAGAGAGGCTTCAATTTTGATAGACATTTAACAATCCTAGTAAAGCGTTAGAACCCTAGTCTTTTATTCGCAACAAAATAAGAATACTTCTTATCAAAGATTCGAGTTCTAAATTGGCAACACTGTTTCTAGTGGCAACCATTCAAACAATTGAGGTTTGATTTCGATTCAGAAGATTTTGTTTTTTTAACCTGAAAAGTTTTGATGTGTTATACAGGCTGGTTGAATTTTTTTTAAATGATAAAAACAGTACAGAACCAACTATTCTTTCATGCAGATCAATCAGACAGAACAGATTAAATACTCAATGAGTGGATAATTTATATATGGATACTGTAAATCAGCCTCCACGATCATTTAATCTCACCGCTATTAAATTATTTTCTGTGAAGGTGTGTAAAATTGCTTGACTAACCACAAAAAAAATCGAAGATGTTGAATCACTTCGAATCCAGCATTTGCAGAATTATTGCCGATATGTAGCCTTAATTGCACAAAAATTGAATGATAGTATAAGTGATACTTGCAATTCTATTGAAATATTAGAAAAAGACTATCATCTTTTTAGTAAAATTTGAGATAAAGCGATAAAGGGAACTATCAACAATTGGAACCTTTATATCTTTTATTGGGTGAAATTCGTAACGTTTTTATTGAGGAACACCTTTTTTTTTGTAATCTATTTATATATGCATATAAGTCTCTTTATCTCTAAACTGTGATATCACAATGAATCCAATTCTCAAACCAAAGTGATCCGATTTTATTTATATAAGCCAAGCTGCCACATGTAACCACTTTATAAATCGAAACTTAAATATTGTATAAAAGAGAGCTAAGTAGTTCATGAACAAACTAGTTCATTCCGATATTAACGAGCTTGTAGAGATTGAACTACCAAATATTAACTATATATGTGACCTGACTTTCTCAACACTTTTTCTGTTAGCTAATTCTGCTCGCTTTTTCTTGATATATTAAATATAGCCCAGACATTGTTATAATAAAATATATAAAACTAAAAGTATATTAAATAAAATGAAATAATGGTTTTTTAATAGATTAGATATTTTTAAAGCGATCTTAAAGTACATTAGTACCAGAAATATCGTTAAAGTATAGAATATGCGATTGAATCAAAGGAATTTCCTTCTGTGCATTCCATTACCTTCAGTGAGCTATTTTTAATAGCAAGTTTTGGATTTTACCGATCTCTCTGTTCATTGGGTACCGGATTTACTAAAAAGGCAAAAACAATTTCGAATACTATAATATTTTAACATTTGAACATAATAATTTAAGTTTATTAGTATTGATGGGACTACGGTTTACTTTTATTTTCCTAAAACAAAGAAAAACGCTTTGTTATGCCATGCAAAACGCTTGATAAGAAATCAGACGATTCAGCCTTTTAATTTCAATTCTCAATCCTCAATTTAATGGTTAGTTTATTCCGTTTAGTTACTGTAAAAGGCTATTTAGCCCCAGTTCCGTGAAACCACTACTAGTACGGGTTCCATACATTCTAGTATCGTTGTAATAAGTGTTTTGAAGTTTTAAAAGACTTCTCTAAAAAATAAATTATTTTTACAATTTCAAAATTGTTATACATTTCCATTCCCCGAACTTTTTGAACAACAGATTTCACCTGCAACCAAAACAGAGAATTTGTTTTCTAAGAAAACTAAACTTACTTTTAACTTAAATATTATATATACTTTTATTTGATTATATAGTGTAACCTAGAGGAGATTACATTGCCTTTGCTAGTCAAGAACAAACACTTGATTAAACATTTCCTCTGACAAGTGCACACACAATATCAAGAGCAACAATAGGAAGTAAAGGGTTTCCGCGTTCAAATGTCACAGCACTTCATCGACTACTCAGCCAAATGGATGGGTTCGATGCTGCTTTGATTGAAGTTTGTTTGCTCAAGTGTGAATATTTATAAAGCGATTAAGCGATTGGTTCGTGTCAATGAATTGGAAAAATTACGAGCAACAACAAGCAAACAGAATAAATAACAATAGAATTATTTTCAGTTTACATTTTCAATAAAAACATTTGTATTTAATATTTATAAATAAATAATTTCCATTTAATATTTACTCTTAGTAACTATTTTAATAGCTAAATGTTGACAAGTTTAATAGCCTTCATATGTGTCATTAGAGTTTTTAGTGGATTTCTCTTCTGATCCGCTTTGACTTTATATATATCTTAAATTTCGGTTTTAAATATTTCGTTCATTTTTTATTTTTATTAATCTTCAATTTCATTTTTAGGTTCCTCTCCTACTTTGGAAGTACGATCTTTTGCAGCTAATATATCGTTATCTTGTTCAGTATTAGCAGTAACATCGGTTGTCTTTTTTACAGCTTTTATCAGTTCATTTAATGAGGAAATCTGCGGGAATAATTTTAAATTAATTTTGATTAATTTTACTTAATTAATTAAATAATTTTAAATTGAAGTGTTTTAAACTTATAACTAGTTAACTAGTTTATATTGAGAAAATATCATTCAATAATTTATTTTCTATTCAGCGAAAAGTGATTAATATGAAACAGATATCTGTATTCAAGAATTTGACGCCTAGTAAAACCCTAGTAAGCTTACTACCATGCGTTCTGTATTTTAAGTTAAGTTTTCTGACGGTTCACTATTATTGAGAACTTATGCTATGAATTGGAATTTTCTCTCGACCGCATTAGACAATGACGTTTAAATTCGTTGACTGTGCAGATTATTTTATGACTACAAGAAAACAGAATTGATCAATCACTTCCTATATCTTATCCCAGAATATAAATAAATAAATGTTGCGTCTTATATGCTTTAGTGAGCACTTCTTCACTTAACTGTTAGAGATAATTATGGTAAACTTATCGAAACTCCTTAACTTAGCTAAGCGATTAAGAGGCTTCATTAAAGTAGTATATGAGGATATAATGGGAGCATATATTTTTAAAAGCACGCGTTCTCTTAATCTTAACAAATCTTTGCCGCAGTTATGAGGAAAAAACAAAGTAGCTCTTATCAACTTTGTCATTGTCAATGACAAAGTATGTCAATATGTCAAAAATTTGCTTTCTGATTGATCTTAGACAGATTTTTTTCTTCGAAGAGCTGTTTAGCTTCATTAGAATCATTATTAAAGGTTTTCATTAATAAAATATGAAGTCATCGACTCATTTATATACTTGACTTCGTGTATATTGGTTTAAAGAACATAGTTCCCAAATAACTTTACTGATATAGGTTATTTTACAAAATAAATAATGCAATCGATATGCCCTTTGGGCTTTAGGGTTCCCTATTCGAAGTATAAGAAGCTATTGATAAGCATTGATAAAAAATAATCGACTCTTTACTAGTGAAATACTGTAGACTGCAGTGAATAATAAAGTACTCTCGACTTTGAGTTTGACAAAAATGTGAATATACACTACTCTTAAACTTTATCAAGACACTTTTAAAAAATTTTTAAAAAATTATTTAAAAGTTACTTATTATAAATATTATAATTACTTATTATAATCTTACTTACCGTCTTTAGCTGTTCTAAGAGTTGATCAACAGCTTCTAAAGCAGAGCCTAATTCTACACTTGCACTATCTGATTCTACATCAACGATGTTTTCAGTTAAGGAACGTGCAACGTCTCTTGTCGTTAGTCCTCCAATCAACTAAAGCAAAAATATTATTAAATATAATAAGAATATAAAGTATTGTTGCTAATAATTCTATTCAAGTTTAACCAACCTTTTTGATTTGATTGAAAAGTGTTTCCACGGTACCAAGCGCTTTACTCAACACTCCATCTAATGTTCCTGTAACTTGATTTAAAGTATTGGTAGCACTACTAGCCACACCAGCCAACACATCGCCAGTCTCGTCGATAGCAGCATTAGCCTCATCCACTGCTCCATTCACAACATTTTCAGAAGCGTTAACCGCACTTTCCACTCCACTACTAGCTCGTCCAGCTGAATTCTCAGCAGGCAATTTTGAGCCATGACCAAGTGCAACTACGACGGCAAAAGTAACAAAAACAAAGTATAATTTCATTTTTATCTCAACTCAGTCTTAAGTATCCTTTCTCAAAGCGTACTTTGCAGTTAATTGTTTGCAAGTCAATTGCTTTATAATGATTAACTCAAATCATTGCTCTATTTTATAGTAAAGAACACTGATTCAGATATAGTCGGTACCAACCTTCAAGTCATCGAATTTTGTCGCGCCACATCAGTATCGACAATTGTTTAAATAAAACAACAAAAAAATTTATTTATTGTTTATTTATCTAAGAATTTACAAGACCCTGCAAAACTAAGTTTTATTATTTTTTTCTTATTTTATTTTTTGCTGTTTATTAGAGTAAAGCCTAATCTTAGTTTAAGTGTAAAAAAATATACTCATCACTCATCGGTTTAAATAAACAAATACAAAAGTTGTTTATATCTAAGCTTAAGAAATTTTCCATATAAAAAATATGTTTTTTATAAATTCAATTTAAGACTCGGAACAAGTCTTGGAAGCCAATAGATAGATTGCAAAGCATTGCACTTTTACCGATTTTTTCTGGATTTGCTTGAACCGAAGCAATTCCATGAAACTCAATAGTTCTGTATAGAATTTCGATGCAATATTTTTATTTAATATTTTTTAAGAGATGTAGTGGATTGACAAAAATTTTTAGTGAAGCAGATACTGAAATCAATATCTTTTGTTTATTTATATTTATTTTTTTTTTAGTCAATTTCTAATTGAATTCATTAAAAAAACAGTAAACTATAAAGTTATTAAATTACGAGTTGTGCATAAATTTTAATATTCATAATTGACACCCACGAAGAACGCGTGAGTCATAAGACAACATTGGAAACATTCAGTAACGGATTCGAGAAT
>NC_051847.1:220347894-220353760 GCF_002237135.1 Teleopsis dalmanni
AGATTTCAGAAGAAAAATTATAAAATTACATTGGTTTGCCTTCATACCAAAATATGTGTGGAACCGTATCAACTATTTTAATATAAAAGATACTGAAATAATTGTGATATACCATGACAAGGCATAAAGTATTGTATAATAACTTAGAATTTATATGTCATGCCCTATGAGGCCCTACGCTCCAATGGGAGATACAGGAATTGATGTTAATAATGAAGACACCATCACAATACATGTCATCTAACAGTCAGATAGTCAGTTAAACGATATTTATATGTTATCTTTATAAAATATATATTTATATGTCTATACGTTCAAAGTACACAATCAGTTATTCAATACATAAATATTTTTCAAAGTTAATAGCAGTACGTCACCATTTTAAATTTATTTCAACTTATAATTATATTATTCAATATATTTAGGGACCCCGAACTGCATATATTTCTTTATTCAACAGAAAATACGAAATTTTATATTGCGAGAAGAAAAAGTACAGATAATAATAATAATCATTTTTGTGATCTGTGATATCACTCCAATATCGCATGCCTTACAGTATCGTTCAGCTTACTAGGTGCGCCACCACTCTCTTTCGACAGACAGAATTTCTCTTTCAAAAGTTTATTTAGAAACAATTGTTTTTCAAAGTAGAAAAGATCAAACCTGCTACATATCAAGACAGCTGTAACATGTTTTTGTTATATCCGAAATAGATTTTAAGGATTGGGTCGTGGAACGTTTTGAAGTATAATCGTCAAACAACAATAAATAAGACAAATAATATAATAAATAAGCAATAAATCAAAAAAGAAAAGGATACTCTGGTAAATTTAACAAGAAATACTGTTTATTGCCTATCTTCATCATGTCATAACCGGCCATTATTTTTAATACATTGGATGTTCTGAGTAGGAACTGCAAAAATTGGGAAAATGAGAGTATGTAGAGCACTTATTATGTCAAACACTCTCTACGATAAGAGCAGCATACTTATGACATTATGTGTATAAGGATTTAATAGAGATGGTCTCGGTTTAAGGTTTATTGTTAAAACTAGTTGGCTTATCGGGGGTGACTGACAAGATATAATTTAGCTACACAATGGACATCAAATCTAAAAGAACTCTTTCATTTTCTTTATTATAATAATAATAATACTTAATAGACAGTTATATATGTAAAATAACAACAAAAGCTATTATAACTATACTGAGTACTTCTTGAGTTACAGTTGGGCTAGTTGGTTGATATCAGCAGCAATAGAGCTTTCTCCTCTTTCCATTTAGTGCTTAAATGCAGTTGTGTTGGTAAAACTTGCATAGTTGATTTCTTTTATCTATTATCTTGCAGCTATTTGAGCCAGTACACTTGAGAACATTTAATCTTTCTTAACTCGAGGTATTTTCAAACCCCCTCTTTACGCCTTGATAGGATTATTGTTCATCACTTCATCAGACTAAGCAATGATTGACCTCAGATCTGCATACCTTCCCGAGGAGCCTGTAACAATTTTGAGATTTGATAACGCGGTGTTGGTAAGTCTGTCAGTTTCTGGGCTCTATGCTTTATGTATTTTTTTTTTATTTTCCCTGAGGATGTCATTCGTCTTAATGTACCATGGTACTTTGAAAAGTCATCTCACAGTCTGACTTTATGCAATTTCTAGCTGGCGAATAGTAGTCTTTGAAGCCTTGCCAATTTCTTTTATATACCGCACAAGCTTTGTTTGGGATATCTACCAGGCTCATTAGTCCATAGACTGCCATACTGGTAACTCGTACTCTTACTTAGACATTTGCAAAGAAAGTTTTTGAACACTTCCTCTCTTTATTTCCTGCAGCGGTGGACTTCATAGTGAAAAGTTTTAATTTTATTTAGTCTGGGCACATGATTTAATTTCAGTGGACTTTTATATTGCAAGTACTTCATTTTACTTGGCCTCTACATTTTCAAAAAAAAATGTGCGGAACGTATTTTTTTCATCTTCTTCTCTTCTTCCCTTTCCTCCTTCTTGCCTGTAGCTCATGAATTTCTGTTTAAATTCTAGTGGACTTTTATAACGGAAAATCTTAATTTAAGTTGGCCTGGGTATTTATGAAGAAAATGTTAAGATGTATCTTGATCTACATCTCTGACTACGTTTAAATAACCTTACATATAGATAAGTAAAACAAGTTAAGTAAAATACATATAGAGATTCTAACCAACGATGTCTATACACCATGCTAAGAGAAAGAGAAATAATTAATTCAAATTTAATAAATAAATAATAAATTTTCAATCCAAAATTTAATAAAGAAGCTTTTGAAATAATTGAATTCATATTTTCAACGTAACTTGGTTTGTGATAGACTTTTAATACCGCTCTCGGAACCATAGCAAAAACTTCTATAACATAGAAAAGCACATAAAAAATATTAAAATGATTGCAAAAACTGCGAAAACCATACGCAGTTCCGTTTACATATCAAAAATGTATGTGTGATACCACGCCATGTGGGTCCGCCCTCGCATGGGGCATAATGCGAACGAGCATACAGCGTGGCAGACAAGATAGCGCGGTTAATACTATGGAGCATATGCAGCACGCTTTTTGGCGTTTAGATTTCGAAAATGCGCTAATGTCGTCCTTACACACAAACTACTCACTTATCTCTTCTGCGATAGATACCGCACCGCCCCAGAACAATGTATAAGCGAACACATTTCATCGTTGGCGAACATAATTTGTTAATATTTATGAAAATTATGAAAATTTGTGGTAAAATATGAAAATGCTATATTTTTCATTCTTATCCTTTGCCTTCGCCTTTCCCTTTGCCTCTGCCTTTTACTCTTTACTTTTATTTGCTTAACTTTAGTTTAAATGAGTTTCCACTGAAAAATTCAACTCCTTTCGTGAGCACATAAACTTTCCTGAAATGATATTTTAATATTTGTGTCAAAAAGTATACAGTCCTAGCATTTCTAGCGAATCAAGCGATTTTAGCGATTCCAGCGCTAAATTTTAACAGCTAAACTCATGCAGAAAACTCATTTAAAATACTCAACTCAAATCCTCAGTGAAATTGATAAAGTTTTTCTAAACACACATCAGGAACTTCAGAACTTTGTCAAATTTAAATTTTCATCAAATGTTGACAAATTTTTTTCCATATTTATTGTTTAATCTACAAAAGTTGACATATGAAATTGTGCGAAAGGTACTCTTTACTCCTTCCTCTTTACACTTCACTCGTAACTCTTCACTCAACAAAGTCACATATTAAATTTATGCTAATTTCCACAAATTTATCGTTATTAAGCCGTAAGGACTTTATCAAAAGTTTTCTGTAAAATCTAATACCTAAAAGCTGAAAGTTTTCCATTCTCTGCTGATGATTATCTATATAGAAATAAACTAAAGTAACGTAACAGGAATTAAAATTGAATAATTATTATAGACGCCAATGAAATTTGAATCCATATTATTTCAAAAAAAACTCGTGAAAATTTGATGCGGACGAAAGTACAATATATTCAGAGAGGCTTCAATTTTGATAGACATTTAACAATCCTAGTAAAGCGTTAGAACCCTAGTCTTTTATTCGCAACAAAATAAGAATACTTCTTATCAAAGATTCGAGTTCTAAATTGGCAACACTGTTTCTAGTGGCAACCACTCAAACAATTGAGGTTTGATTTCGATTCAAAAGATTTTGTTTTTTTAACCTGAAAAGTTTTGATGTGTTATACGGGCTGGTTGAATTTTTTTTAAATGATAAAAACAGTATAGAACCAACTATTCTTTCATGCAGATCAATCAGACAGAACAGATTAAATACTCAATGAGTGGATAATTTATATATGGATGCTGTAAATTAGCTTGCACGATCGTTTAATCTCACCGCTATTGAATTATTTTCTGTGAAGGTGTGTAAAATTACTTGACTAGCCACAAAAAAAAATCGGAGATATTGAATCACTTCGAATCCAGCATTTGCAGAATTATTGCCGATATGTAGGCAATAATTGCACAAAAATTTAATGATAGTATAAGTGATACTTGCAACTCTATTCAAATATTAGAAAAAGACAATCATCTTTTTAGTGATGATAAAGCGAGACATAGCGATAAAGGGAACTACTAACAATTGGAACCTTTATATCTATTATTGGGTGAAATTCGCAACACTTTTATTGAGGAAATCCATTTTTTTTGTAATCTATTTATATATGCATATAAGTCTCTATATCTCTAAACCGTGGTATCACAATGAATACAATTCTCAAACCAATGTGATCCGATTTTATTTATATAAGCCAAGCTTGGCAAGCTGTCACATGTAACTACTTACCTACCATGGCAATAAAACCATTTTGTATTTTACTTTATAAATAGAACCTTAAATATTTTATAAAAGAAAAAGCTAAGTAGTTCATAAACGAACTAGTTCATTCCCATATTAACGAGCTTGTAGAGATTGAACTACTAAATATTAACTATATATTTGACCTAACTTTCTCAACTCTTTTTCTGTTGGCCAATTCTGATCGGTTTTTCTTGATATATTAGATATATTCCAGACAACAAGATCAGAGCGAAAAATTTAGACAAAACATATTCGTTATAATATATATATAAAAATTAAAAAGTATATTAAATAAAATGAAATAATGGTTTTTTAATAGATTAGATATTTTCAAAGCAGTCTTAAACTGCATCAATATGATAAATTATCGCTAAAGTACAGGATACACAATGATGATGAATAAGATATTCGTATTCCGTCTACAAATCCATATCGATGTGCGATGAGAGCCTGCCGCATATCAGTAGAACATGCGCTAAGTCGAATACTTGTTTGAAATCCAGCATACTTTCTTTTGCAGGGCGCTAGTTCTCATATTTACTTTGTCCTGGCTCAGACTCGGTACCGGATGGGACATAACGGACGGCAACAAAAGCCAGTGTTTGGATACGATTTGACGTGCTCATATGCGAGTAACGAACATTTAAATTGTTTGGCTGCAATTTCATATGATTACTTTTAATTAGTACAGGCTATATAAGAAAAAGGAAAGCTAAGTTGTGCCTTGGGAAAACGTTTGATAGAAATTGAAACTGACCCAACCATCAGTTTAAATATGCAGTAACCTTGCCTCTCGAATTCTCTGATGCTCAGGTCCTCAGATATAAAGTTTTCTGTTACCCACTGTAGTCTTCTGCTACTAATTTTCCGTGGAGAAACAAACTAACAAAGTGAGAAGGTGATGGCTTGTCATACATACTATTTATACACCTGTTGGGATAACAAGATAGAGTGTTTGTATTTAGAATAACGACATCCTGACTCGATAAATTTTCCATATCATCTCAGTATTTACAATCTCCCGCATCACACTGTCTTGCTCGAGCCTCTCTATTCCGCGAATTTTTTGAACAACAGATTTCACCGGCAACCAAAACAGAGAATTTGTTTTCTAAGAAAACTAAACTTACTTTTAACTTAAATATTATATATACTTTTATTTGATTATATAGTGTAACCTAGAGGAGAATACATTGCCTTTGCTAGTCAAGAACAAACACTTGATTAAACATTTCCTCTGACAAGTGCACACACAATATCAAGAGCAACAATAGGAAGTAAAGGGTTTCCGCGTTCAAATGTCACAGCACTTCATCGACTACTCAGCCAAATGGATGGGTTCGATGCTGCTTTGATTGAAGTTTGTTTGCTCAAGTGTGAATATTTATAAAGCGATTAAGCGATTGGTTCGTGTCAATGAATTGGAAAAATTACGAGCAACAACAAGCAAACAGAATAAATAACAATAGAATTATTTTCAGTTTACATTTTCAATAAAAACATTTGTATTT
>NC_051847.1:220353860-220376911 GCF_002237135.1 Teleopsis dalmanni
AACTCAAAAAATGTTGCGAACAAAAGGACTTTTTGCTCGGAATTAGTTTGCGCATTTCATGCAAATTGCAGCAATTTCACTGCAGACGACGTGTGGCATGCAACGTCACACAAGGATCCTGCCACAAATGAATATTTATAACAAGTGTTGATGTTGCAGTTGCCTTATTGCTGAGCTCGTTAAAATAATAGGTTTAGAAAAATGATTTGCTAGCTGCATTTACACACTGGAAGAGTGAAGAGTGTATAATTGACACGTGAGTCAAACATGCGATATATTTTTGCATATGTTTGACACATATCTTTTTTGCAATTTCGGTACATAAATTTCAGGTTCTTGATTTTTATAGCAGATAATGTGAAAGAGGGAAGTGCCCAAAAGCATACAGAGTATTAGATACCAGAAAAATTTCAATAATCCAATTTATTTAATAACAAAAATAATATCTTTTACATATTTTACAGAGAACAGAGATTTGAGATAATATTTTAAGCATTACTTTGGCATATGGTAATTGAAAGTATCAACAGTGTCTTCTCAGTGCCTTTCCCTTCTCTTCTAAAAAGGGCATAGGCATCATTTTGCTCCCACGTGTTTTGAAAGTCCGTCGATCACACTATTTCATACCTCATTATAATGAAATTCGCTTTCCAAGTCAGAGTATTGACATAGATAGTGTCCGGTTCCTCTTGTTCCCTGTAGTCTGAAAATATCGCCAATCTTCGTTAATTTTGATTCTACTCAGCCCAACGCAGTTCTTTACTTTTCTTCTGTTTATTCTACGGAAATCTTTTTGATTATATACTCGAGTACCTATTTCATGCATATAAACTATTGCAGGGCTGTACAAAGCAGATGCGATCGCAGGCTAATAACAATCACTGAACAGATTGGAGAGTTCCAACAACAAATATATATGTTTATAGTCGCTTTCAACAAAAATAAGGTTATTAAATTTAATTAAGTTTTATTAATTTATTAATTTAAATTCATTTATTCGGTATACCCTAATGATAAACAAATATGGTTTTACCAGCACATCAAAAGAATATTTGTGGACCGTGCTTTGGACAGCTCTAATCTATTTTACAAAACTATGTCATACTGAGCTTCTATAATAAATGTATATTAATTATTTTTGTGAAGCAAGAATTTTCTCTTCTTATTAGATTATTAGATGTGGTGATCAAAAAAGGTATACTGGCGGTAGTATATTTACTGGTAGCGCCTTTCAACTCGTTAAGGTGGATGGGGAAAACCGTATAAACTGCAGTCCGCGAACAAATCCTCTTATCGTATACAAATTCGATTCAGTGTAGAAGCAGAGAGGAATACAAATAGAAGTGTAGAGATTATGAGTGTTACAGAGAACAATACCATATGATAGTTACTGCTACTAGTCGAGTTTGCAAACAAACTAAAAGAAAATAAGAAGAAAAAGACAAAAAGATGAGAAGGAGTTTTTCTAAAGAAAAGGAATGTTGAGATAAATTGTTTACAATCTTACATATATCCTTAAATTCTTAGAGCGTAACGAAATAATTCTAATAATAACTTCTCACATGGATATAATCAATTACGAAAATGCTCGTCGATTATTTACGTACCAAGTTAAAGCGCTAATTGATTGCTAACGGAAGCAGGAAAACTTATCGAGATCGTGTTGCATTAAGCACTTCAATATGCATATAAACACGTTCATCAACAATTTGCTACTTCTGCAAAATCCAAGCCTCACAAGCAAATGGGTTAATACTTAAGCAATTTCATTATTAAAAGTCTGTTAACAACAATCTCAGTCAATTTTGCCACACACTACAAACATCAAACAAACCAAAGCAAACACTGTAGCACCCATATACCTACTGTACATCCATGAAGTCGTGTGTGCAAACACTTCCTGCAATGGAACAATTCATCAACATCAAAAATAATCGTCAACATCCTTTTTTTTGTGGAACGCTTTATTTTATGTTTCAGTCGCTTTAGTCGTTTTAGACGCCCGCCTGCGTCGCGCACTAAAAATCTGCAGAGCTCCTATTTTCTATTTTCTATATATATACACACATACACAAATATATACCATATATAAAATATATATATATACATACGCGATGGCTTATACGTTTCGGAGTAATCGTGCAGCCTACATACCCGTATCCGTATGTGCCTGTTTACGTTAATGTGCGTGGGAAGTGAGGCGCCTGTTAGTAGGTAATAAGGGCAGGGAAATGTGAGGCTATAATCCACTTTGCTGTTTTGTAGCCTCAAAAACAGTACGTAATATACATCCGATTATGAGTTTCGCAAAAATATATAGCAAATTACCGCATTTGCGAGACGTGGAACGTAAAATGAAAGTTGTTTTGTGAGGAAGTAGAGAAAGTCTAAAAAGTCTCGGATACTGTGGAAGTGGAGAACTGTTGAAGTGCTACTCTTTTCGCTATTATTTTTGTTGTTATTGTTCTTGTTGTTGTTGTTGTTGTTGTTATTATTGTTGTTGTTCTGTGACCCTAAAATAAATACACATCTCAACTATACATTATTATAGAGACACGCAGTACACTTGATTCTGTATTAGGGAAAAAAAATTTTATGACGAAAAATGTGTGTTGAGCTACTTTTTTGGTAGTTCGTGACTTTCTTAATTTAGCCATTTTTTGCAGTTTATTTGCAAACTGAAAATGAAAATATTAGGCGGAAGTGAGTTTACATTTGTTGCCATTGTTTGTTGTCGCCGCAATGAGGAAGGCAAAACTTGAATTTCGTAAATTGTTATTTTGGGCTATTGTTTTCATTCTATTTTTAAGCAATTTTTGCAACAATGCGAAAAAGAATACTTAAGTTAATTAAATAAATTATAATCATAATAAATTATAAAATTTGAAGTTTATATAAATATTATAATAATATATATGCTGAATTAATATGGCCAATTTATGGACGACCAATTATAGTCTTTCCTTGATAGTCAGCTGAGTCAACCGCCATAAATATATAAAATCAGGAGAAAAAGTGTTTACAACAGAAGTCATAAAGCAAGTTAATTTTACAAATTTACGTCTTTTACTTTCTTCGGATAATAGTATTTAAGTGGTACAGCATAGCTTCAGAACTCTAAAATCAAACAAGCTACAGATAAGTTCAATTGAAGAACTAATTAATTTTATAGAATGATTAACAAAATTTTCAAATCAGCTAAGTTTATCTTTTGGTAGGTTGATAAAATGGAAGAGAGCACTCAACACGCAAAAGAGAGTTACCTACAAGTTAAGTTGTGCATTACTGTCAATCCACAAAGTGGATTACAGATATGGCTATAAACAAATCTAAACTGTAAGGTTTACTTTAAAAGTCATAATAAACATAAAGTTATAATTTGACTCAAAGAATATATAAGCAATCCGAACGTGTCCCCATTCCCATTAGGAGAATATTTGTAAAATTTTAAAAGGTATAACTGAAAACCAGGCTAGCTTAATACTAAGATGTGTCAATTCACATCTTGAAAATGGGAAAAATATGCTTGTGATTTATACTAAATTCGTAATTGTATTCATAGACAAAATGCTGCTGTACAAAGTCATGCTTATATTAGTTTGAACGCACCTCTAAAAGGTTTTGGACAGTTTAAGATAGTTTTGGACAATTTTGGACATTACATAAATCATGAAAAATTATCAAAATAAAATATTTGGAATATTGTCTAAACTGCTATATATGTTATAAGCTACTATATTCTTCAAAATATTAGCATACCATCTGTAAAAGAAAAAAATTAAAAACTTAGCATGGAAAAGGACATTGCTGAGCATCTAAATAAGGCTATCTCTTCTCTCAATGAAAAATGTGTTAGTTTACTGAATAAAAGAGATGGTTGAAGAAGCTTCAGGTTTAATATACTTAGGAACTTTTGTTTATTCAAGCGAGGTGTTACACCCAAAACACTTAACAATATCTTAAATATATATAAAAAAAAATTTGGTTATAGAGAACTTGTCTATCTGAAAGGAGCGTCCGTTCAACAGCTGGAAAATTTGTTATTGTTATTATATTTGTATCAATAGATATCAGTTACTTCTATAATTGTCTTATAAAAAAATTCATTTATTACTAAATTCGTAATAATTGTGTTCTTACCCTTACTTTATACCCCTAGTTTTGCTATAGACATCTTTCTAAGAGTTCCAGTGTTTCTTCTCTATTGACCATTTAGAGAGATGTCTCTCTGCCGCTAACTATTAATTGATGAAAGTTACTCAATGTATACAAAACAGTATAGTCGATCTTGCCTTCTAAGGCTAGATACAGAGTACTTGTTAACACGGATTGAGTTCATACTGATAAAATTTATGCACCTTGCTTTCTTAGGATTGAATGAAGAAACTCATAAAATCGAATCTAATACAGCTAGTTGTTTAATTTATTTTTGCTCCTTTCTTTAAAATTTGCTGTCACTTTCGATTGGTTCCGGTTTTCTCTTTTGGACACAATCTTCTGCTGATTGTGTATTCTGGTATAAACATAATATCCAATTCCTTTCAAAATAAATACTGTATAAACTATAAATCTTAATAAACACTTATTCTCCAACAGACAAAACCATGTTCTGATTTTCCGTTCATAAATTAAACGGAAGCCTGTTGATTCAATAGATTGGGAAAGAAAACCTTATTATTTGAACACCACTTAATATTAAATTTTCCTCTTCAGATAAGAGAACAATTTAAAATGAAACTTATCTAATAAAAAATAATTTCAAAATAGTTTTTACAAGGCGCAAAAATTGAGTTTCCAAAATCCCTGAGGACATTCGAAATTGCAATATCCAAGACCATAACGAAGTGTAGTGGAGCTAAGACATCGATAGAACTGCAAATAATGCCAAGTAATAATGTGGTCAGGACTAACTGCAGAAACGGTAGAAAGTGCAGGAAAGAATAAAAGAAAATCTTAACTCGCAGAGAAAGTTTTCTCCCCTTATCAGTTATGAAATATGAAGGTGAAAGTAAAATGTAGGAAATTGAGTGTGCGGTAAGCGAAAAATCAATTTCCTTTTAGAATTTATAGCATTTTTCATTAGAGTTTTTTTGAAAAAAATAAAAAATAAAAAAATAAAAAAATTGAAATGAAATTTCTAAGCCAAGCGGCGGTTGTGGGGAAGTAAAAACTTCTCCTACTGGAAGTTACAAACTTACGTGTAAAGTGGAATTCCTGTTGTATCCTTGAACCATAGCAGTAATTTTACGGAATCTTGCGGCGTTGGCGGTGTTAGGTCGCAAGGTAGCTCCGCGCTCTTGCCCACAGCTGCCCAGACTAGTCGTGCAGGAACTGCAATAAAATAAATAAATACAAGGATATTAGCAATTTTTATTTATGGCCAACATGCAACAATAAAGTAAAATGCACTTTTTATTTAGCGTAATTTCCTTTTGAAGTGTAATGAAAAGCAATAAAACAGAGAGTGAAAGAGGCTGGCTGCAGTGTAAGGAAGGCAGAATAAGTTTGCTCTTGCCATTGTGAGTCTATTTAAGTTTCTATTATTATTCTTTTATTCGTTTATTCTTTTAATTTACAGTATATTTATTTTCCTGTTATTGCTGTGCGTTTCTTAAGTAAAAGGCAACTTCCGACGCAGATCGTTGCTGCTCTTAAATAGAAATATCGTGCGATTTAAATCGTTTCGTTGCGGTTGTTGGTTTTTAAGAGATAACAGGAATGCTATGCACTTGTTTAGGACTGAAATTTATTGTTTCTGGTATTAAATGTTAAAGGATATTATTTATTTATTATTTTATATTATTTGTGTGCAAAGTGCTGCTTTTAACGATGTTTTCGTTATAAAATTGGCGCAATAAATAGACATTATTTTTTGAGTGGCTGACAAAGTAATTTTATTTCTACTCAAATCAATTAAAGTTTTTATTACGAAAATTAAAAAATATTTTTTTTATTTTGATAGAAAAAATGTTAGGAGTGTTTTCAAATAGTAGTGAATAATAACAACAAATTTTTATTCTTAACTAATTTTTAATTTAATTTTGGGTTGGCCATACAGCTGTTTGGAGTATTCGCGAATATTCATCATCAGAGGATTTTTTGATATATTCATTGGTTTTATAAGTACGTATTTTATTACTGGACTACAAGGGACAGGTTTAGAATTTTCACGCAGTCAAATGAGAAACAACCACTTTTAATTTCAAGTTTTTTTGTTACTTTCTGAAATATCTGATATCTTAGCAGATAGGAACTAAAAGAATGTTGTTGCTATTTAAGTGAGACATTCTTATAATTCAAATTTTATAGAAATTGCAATCAACTATTATAATTTTTTAGAGTAGTTGCGAGTTCACTTTTTTTAATTCTTCTATTTTTTGAAAAAGTTTATGTGGATAATATAAAATATTAATTAGTTTTTATTTTTATTTTATTTGTTTTTATAATAATTATTTTTAATTGTCGGGGCTTCAGTACAATTCTTTTCTAAGAGACATTATTTATTATATATTTTTGTTTCATTATAAATGACCTTAAAAATTAAAAAATACATTTTTATAACATGATTTAATTTTCTGGGCATATCCATAGAACAATGCACTTAACGCAAGTCAGTGTACTATTTATTCAACAACAGCAAATAGACAACGGATTTTAAAGTTATATGTATATCTAAAAATGGAAATAAAGAACAATAGATAACACTAGTCGTTACTAGTCGTTTGTATAATCAATATAAAAATTACTTTTACTAGTTAGCGCTAACGATAACGTAGTTGAAATAATGTTAAAAGTTTAAATTTTTATAACCCAAGATAAAAGCTACACCACCATAACTCCGTAGTTATTTTCCGAGGTTATCAGCCGTGATGTCTTAACACCCTTATTTTCTCAACAAAAAAATGGGTTTATAAATTTCTCATTGCAATTAATTCAGCCGGCATTAATTGGAGTTGTATGTTGGGTATAGCTCCCTCCTTTTTGAGGAGCGAGACCTAAATACTCTGCTGTTGTTTGGTTCACAGCAGCCAGTTGAAGAAATGCAACTCTACATTGAGTTAAAGCATAAAGACTTACATACTTTCTGCATTACTTTAGGTATTAATCATAGGCACCTCTACACTTCTTTATGGAGGCAACTCTTTGTCCAATACACTGGAGGTTGTAAGCTCCTGAAAACCTTGGTACCTGGTTTTTCGACTTGTCGACTAACGCAAGTAAAAATCCACTTGAGGTATAATTTCAAAACAGTAACAGCTAGGCGAGTCTTGCCTCTGTAATTTACGAACCCTATCTCGAAGGCGTGCTACATCGTTACACAGTGTAGTGGTAAAAGCTGTTCAAAATAGTTCTCTCTACTATAATCCATTGTTAAATGTGCGTACTCGAAAAACCGGAATTGCTCCATGTTTTCAATACTTATTTCGATCAAATATTTAAAAGTTATCTTTGTATAGATTAAACATTCTTTTTAAATTTCGCTTCAATATTCGATTTTAAAAATTGTGAAATATTCTAAAATTTATGAATTTTAAAATTTGATATTCACTTTATTGCCAACAAAATATGAAATTTCCTCTTCACCTCTGTAACAAAAATGTTTATTCAAAATAGTATATGAATTTCTATTCACTATCTTTAGCTTTGGATCAGCTTATTCCAGCAAAATTACGCGCCACTTGTCATATGCAAAAATGCCCGTTTGCAGTTCAAATAACACAAATTTTTTTTAATTTCTACCACAAAAGCTGGAAATTTGCAAATAAAATGAAAAACAACTGTCATACGGATGGAAACATACCCAAAGTACACATGGACAGCCAGTGAAATGATGGAAAAAAGGATCACGGCGTCAACGAAATGTGTAACAAAAACCGTGCAACTCAGCCAAAAAATTGACATTTTTCAGCGATTTTTTTAGCAGATTTTGAATACAAACATTTCCATATCGTATATTCTATTTTTCCCTTCTATTATCATAAAACCGTCATCGGAGAGATTTTCTACACACGAATAAACTGGCAGCAAAGCGTTTCGGGAAGGCAGAATACCGAAAAGGTGGATGCGAAGAGGTGGCGTTGGAGGTGCATACTCTATGACGCCGCAGATATTGAGTGATGTGAAAAGTTTTCCATTGACAGCAGAAAGGGAAATATTGTGTTTGGAGTTGAGTTGTTCTTTTATTCCCGTTTGCAAGTCAAACTTATGAAAAACTGATAAATAATTAAATGGAAAAGCATCGCAGGCAAAACTATTCCGGAATAAAGGATATCAATTGCATGAAAAATAACATTTTTTTTAAGATTGTTTGAAAAAATACTAAAAATATATTTGGAGTTGTAAGAATTTAAGGATTGACTCATTTGCATGTAGTTATTGCAGTAAATTTTATACCGTCTTTGTTTAAGAGATATCAACGTTTAACCCATAAACACTATGTCCAGATTATTATAAAAAGCGTTTGAAAGTTAAATTTTCAAGAAATTGATAGTGAGACCATCTATTGACAAATTTATTTAAAACTTAAATATACCTGGCATGATCGTATTCCCCTGACTTGCCAGTTTTTACTTTCAAACTATTCTTTTTTTTCATGAAAGGTAAACTTTTTATTCATTATGTTAACAGAAAGTTTGCACCACATTCGAAACACTTTTTGACTGTGCGGAGTCAGAATATCGTCTTACTTATTGATTCAAAACCACCGTATTGAATAAAATAATTCGAATTAGCAGAGAAATCTTTGATTATGTTTATTTATGGTCCACTCGACCTTATAAAGTCCTATTAAACTTGGAAAGTATTTTGCTAAGAGACCTTAGAATACATCCGGTCAAAAAATACATAAGAGACAGAGCTCTGTAGCTATATGCGAAAACCGATAGGCTGCCCTACATAGCACTATCTAATCTCAGAGTAATCACTGACCGCACGGGGCGGTACGCAGATCTTAGATCAATAATTAAAGATTATGAGGATTACTCAAATTAGTCATTTAGATGGGTGGGACTTTGCAGAAACTCCTCAGCCATCTTAGAGTAAAAGTGTACGGATGCACTAACTCTGAAAAGGTTCAACAGAAGTTAGTAAATTTAAATACAAAATACTGTAGAGAATATATCCGATATAAGCCTAGAGATATCACTATACGCAATAAAATATGAGCAGTACATAAATGCTACAAAAATTATTACTTATGAATTTAGATGTAAGTAAAGCAGCTATATAAACACTAGGTTCTGTTGTAGATAATTTCTCTTAAACATTTATTTCCAATTTTTTAAAAAGAAGCTTTAATTTCTTAATAACGAATTTTAATTAAACGTACATATCCAATATTTCCGTTTACATACACAAAACCATAAAAATCCCACGTATAAGTGAATATTTATTTCCGTGCATATCCCCAATTCACATCCTTGCATCCTTATGGAGACAGATTTCATTAACCATGGCTTCGTAAAGAAATGACCACATTCTGATTTAATTGTGGTGTTTGCGGTACGCATGAACCGCATTTATTGTAAGTTTCATAAGGAAAAAACTGAAATATTTTTTTAATTGGACTGATGCTCTTTGTTAGCATTGCCATTGGCCAAAACTGACATCTATTTTGATGGTCTCATAGCTTCGGTGTACTTACGGAAGTATCATTTTAGCTGGAAATATAGTTGGCACGTACACTGGAACGCATGAATGCTTCAAAAAATAAACTAAAATTGCTGATTTCTTTTTAATACTGAAGCATGTGAAAAGTGATAATAGTTATATTAACATAAGTGATGTCAATTACCTTTATACATCCTTGATTGAGGTAGTAGAATGTTTTTAATTGTATATATTTCACACTAATACCTTACGTTAATTTAGGAGTGGCTACATATTGTATCAAACCCATTTGAATAAACAGAGCCATTTGTCTTGGTAGATGAAAATATTGAACTTATTTTTATCTAACTTTGAGTTCGTCGCAGTTATCCATTACAAATTATGGGCTTACCTATTATAGATGATTTAATATTGGTATGGTAACGATCAATAGATACTCTGTCATGGACTAAATTGAACCTGGATGAGATTGAATAGTAGTAAGATTCTGTAAAATCAGTTTGACATAAGGGATGAGGTTGAAAACTTGGTAAGTCTACTAAATATATGCTCTATTTTGAATGAGGTTGAATATTAATGACTTAGTGCTAGATAGGTATACTATAATGGATAAGGTTAAATATTCACCAGATACTGGTAAATGGATTCACCATTATGGATAAAGTTCAAAACTGAACTGATATGGAGAAATGTTTTCCCCATTATTATTGATTACTGATGAAGTTGAATACTACTGATATTCTGCTAGTTAAATTTGCCATTATAGATGAGACTAAGTGATTATTGACTACAAGATAGATTTCTTAATATAAATGAGGTTCAACTCTACTGAGCTATAAATAAATAGATTCGTCATTATGGATGAGTTGCTGAGGTTGAGTACTTATGAGATATAATAGTATCTCATAAAATTTACTTAAGATTATCGCATAAATCTAATAAATCTATATAACAGACTACTTTTTTTTTATTTTTTTGACCAAATTATTTCTACTATAATCTGTGAGATTTCAAAAAAAACCAAGCCATACTTATTTAACACAGTTTGACTTTCTAACTTATAAGTGAAGACATTCAAATACAAAATAGTGCGAGCAAAGAAATTTACGACTTAATTTTCTTAATTAAAGAGTATAAATAAAAGGATGTGTGCACAGTTTATTATTTTCTCTATTGCTGCCTAGTTGTGGCATCCAGAAAGTACAGGTTTTAAGGGAAATACTGTTTCAGCAGTTTATTAATCAATTAAACAGTGATGATAAAAGATCTGTTAATCTATAAATTTAGTTTTTATTTTTATCTCTCTAAGTTTCTTGCCAGAAGTGTGTAACGCCTAAAAATCGCGGAAGGGTATTTGCTGACTTGTAACTACAACCAACGATTTAATAACGGCAGGTTCCAAAAACGGTCGGTTGTACGTCCCGTAACCACTCGTCGACCTCGATGAACAAGCGTCATTCAACATCCCTCAAAGGACTACACTAGCAAGTGATTACTATGCTTATACCTTATTAAGAATTTGTAAATAAATAGCTATATTCTGTTAAATCAAAATTAGAATATAAAGTGTACATATCATATTGTTAATCACTCAGTTAACCATTGCTTAACAAAATAATACTGTTGCACTTTTCTATTTTGCAAAAAATAATTTAATTGTTTATTAATTTGCAAATTGATTCCAGCATTTAACAACTTAAAATTCATATAATCTACTTAACCTTTTAATTTATAAAAATTAACTGTCAACTGTTAACTGAAGCTGCTAAACTGCTCAAGCACTTCAATTTAGTGCCAACTAAAGCAGCTTAACAGTTGACATGTCAGCACTGTTAATAACATTTGTAAATATAAAAAATTAAATATAACTCGCACTGTTCACTAGTTGTAAAACTGCTTGAAGAGAATTATTTTCATTTTATTTAAATTGCATAAAATACATTAAAAATGCAAGTATTTCGTTATAAATTCTCACAATGTTAACATATATATGTAAATAAAAATGAATAAAAATGAAATAGCAGTTAAAAAATTATTGCTAAATATAGTTTTAAGCCATTTTTTATGAGGTATTATCAAATATTTAAAGTTAACATTAAGCGCAACAAACGAGTATGGAGTACAGTGGTGTCGAAAAAAAAAAACATGAATGTAAAAAATCGCTGCATGCACACATATTGGCTAAATATTTTCAATGTAAACGTGCCTTTTGCGCTACTTCCAACATAAAACATTACAGTCATTTGTCAAAGGAACACAAACCAAAAAAAAAAGAAGTGTAATACATAAAATAAAATAATACATAAAAATAGTAGTAATAACAATAATAATTCCAGTGGCAATGGTAGAAAAACATATAAAACAAAAAGTGTAAACAATAAAATTTTAAAGCCTTGCAAATTTGTTGCAAAAGATGGAGCATTTATGCATTCATACCAACAAATATATTGCATTGTTTTGTATTTAAATTTTATATTTATTTATAGTTCATATATATTTATGCATAATATTATTTTTACTATTAGTCGGTTTATGTGAAAAACGGTTATTGTTTATTTTTTTGGTTTTTTCCTACAACATAAACGCGGATATGCAGAAGAACTAGTACTTGCATGATAAATAGCAGAGATGTGTAAACTAGCCAAATTGCAAGTGTGCATATATTAGTTGCAAGTACTGCAACATTTCGCTAGCACAAATGTTAGTAGCAGTAGGAACAGTATTAGGTGTAGTAGTAGTTGTAGTAGTAGTAGCAGTAGTAGTTGTTTTAACAGCAGAGTTAGTAGCACAACAGCAATGGAAGCACATTTCACTTAAGTATGGTTTGGGTTTGGTGCACCTACGTACGGTTACGGTTTGAACTAGTTTGCTATTTTTGTTGGTATTGGTTGTTGCTGTTTGGTTGTGAGTTGAAGTTGTATTGCAGTCTCAAGCTGACGCAAGTCAAGCTGATACAAATGCGCTGCTTAGGGATTAGCGTTATTTACATTGCGGTTATGGCATTTGCGGTTATGCGGCTATAATCCTCAGATTTTCAAATAAGAATTAATGGCATACAAATGCAGCAAATATGTTTGTGTATGAACTCTCATATATTTATTTCTTTGGCATTTCGCTTGAGCATTTCGCTTCAGTATAAACAAGCGTCCTACGCTGTTAAGTAAAATGTATGATAAACATAAATTTTTGCTATTTGACATTTACACACCTTTACAGCTATGTTAAGACAAATTTCTGTTAGAATTTTTAAGTAATTATTATATATGTAGATATATTCGCTTCTTTCTCTATATGCGAGAGCAATATTTATGCGAGTTTAATTCATAATTTGTGCGGCAGAGACTTCAAAGCAAAATTCTGCTGCTTATTTTTGTGTGCATAGCACAAATGAATTTATTTTGCCATATTTCTCTTGCTTTGTGGTGGAATAAAGCGCACTGGAGTAGCGCAAATAATCACAGAGTAAGAGCATTCTTAGTTTCTTAATTAAATTAAAAGCCACTTGATGTGCTTATCGAGCGCTATGTTATGCTTCCCCACACATAATTGACATAGATTCCCGCTCTTTATGGCCAAAGTAAAAATGGCGCATCTTCAATTAACATAAATCGTGGCATCATAAAAAAATAATTTTATTTCGTTTGATTTTGTGACAACGTGGAAAAGTGAAATTCATTTGGCAGAAACTTGAAATTTCCGCCCTACCAACTAAATTTGTAACTAAAACTTTTCATACTTTTCCCCTTCGAAGAAAATATAATTTAAAATTTTTTTTTAAATTTTTTTTTGTTAATTTCAACGTAGTTGATTGATAATAAAAATCTTTTGATTTTTAGTTTTTAAATTTTCTATATTAAAATTTGATTTTAAAAGCAAGCACATGTCAAATGCTATTAACTCAACATAACTAACACGCAGTTATTTTTATGTGACACAAAACAGAAAAAATAAAAAAAATATAAAAATAGAATTTTCTTTTAATGATTTATTATTTAATTTAATTTGGATTTGTATTGGGATTTGCCTTACTATAAACTACCCACAGCTAAAAAGCTGTTCGCATGCAACACTCCGAACACTCCAAAGACTCTCAAAATAGCTGCTGCCACAATAGCAAAAAGCCAATATTCTACGCGCTGATGAATTGCATACAATTTCAATTAAAACATTTCCAATACACACAAAAAGCTATTCATATCTCATCTATATATCCATACATAATATCTATAGACTCCTATAGTATGGACTCTTTAATATGCTATCCGCAATCAGCTTGGAGCTAAATTTTTCACACTCACTTTTATGTCCAAAAAGCATCAATTCAATTCCAACGAACTTAATCTGATGCCATTGCCTCGACTATAGGTATTGTTGGAGCATATAGCCCACAGGCTTTGATATGTGGAATTTTCATATTACTGCGTTGACAGGCATATTGACGTTTACCTGCTGCTATAAGCAGCATTTGCTACCTCCGGCTCCGACTCCGATTCCGACTCCAGCACTGCTCTGGCATTTGCTGCATTAAATGTGTCATGTAATGTGTTGCATATGACGATGGTACACTCTGACACATGGACGCATTTGCCTGCCTCATACCTCAACAGACTTCATCATCGTTTGTAAATAGTTTTATGTGCTTTAGCAGCCAACGAATGCTTTAAAAGGCAATAAATATAAGCGCTTTGGCACTCAGTCATTCATAATAGATACACATTCAGTTTCACACTTACAGATACATTTGTATCTGCTCTAATATTGTTTTGCTTGCTGTTTAGAGCACATTTAAAAATTTTAATGTTTTGTTATTGTGCACTCATCGATTTATTTACTTAATTGACAACTTATTTGTGAACAAATACGTATGAATTAAAAGCAATTTTAATCTATAAACATACTTTAATTAGTGATTCTACAATTTAAAAAAAAATAAATTTAAATAAAAATTAGTACACAATTTTTTTGTTTTTGTTAATTTATTATTGAGTGTTTATTGATATTTCAGAAATTATTTACTCGACAGGAAATGCTTATTAGTGAATTAATGAAGTACTCTAAATTGGTTTCTGAAATGGGTAGGCAGGGGGGAGACTTTAAAATGTTGCATGTTTCATGTTAATTTTGTTTCTAAAAATGAAAAGAAATATTAGAAATTTAAATGAAAATTATTTGTATATTATTAGATTGCTACATCGACGAAGCTAGAGGAATAAGGGATAATTAAAAAAAATTTATTTTTTTGTGCTTTAATTTTGGATATAAAGAATTTTGAATATGAACTTTAGTTTTAATATAACCGCCACGTTAAACAAATGAATGTTCTCAGTTTGATATATAAATATTAGATAATGTTGGGACTTTTAAACCAGTATATTCATTTAAAAGTTGTTTCTCTTTTTAACGACAGAAAGAAAGACTTAATGCTAAAGACGTAAGTATCACTGCTACATTTAACAAAGAGTCGCTAAACCTCACCCAAAGAAATAAATCTTTACTTTAATACAGATATCACACATTAAGTACAGAAAAAACAAAAACACATTCTGATGACTATAAAGATAGATACACATAAACAATTAATAAGAATAAAGAAGAGAAGAGTGAAGGAGACAAGAGAGAAGAGGAGAAGAGAGAGTAAGAGAAGGAGTGAAGAGAGAAGAAAAGATGAAGAGGAGGGGGAAGAAGAAAAAATAGAGAAAGAGATAAGAGAAGAAGAGAAGATAAGAGAAGAGAAGAGAGAAGATGAGGAGAGAGAAGATGAGGAGCGAGAAGATGAGGAGAGAGAAGAAGAGAAGGAGAGAAGAGAGAAGGAGAGAAGAGAGGAGGAGAGAAAAGAGAAGAAGAAGAGAAGAGAAGAAAAAAGAAGAATAAAAAGAAAAAAGAAGCCAAGAGAAGAGAAGAGAAGAAAAGAAAAGAAAAGAAAAGAAAAGAAAAGAAAAGAAAAGAAAAGAAAAGAAAAGAAAAGAAAAGAAAAGAAAAGAAAAAAAAAAAAGAAAAAAAAAGAAAAAAAACGAGAAGAGAAGATTAAGAACACAGCAAAAGAGTCCATCAGTTAGCCTTAGAAAAAAGGTTGTAAATACGGTTGTATAGATGACATTCAGCTCAAACCAAAGAAAAAAAAACACACCATTCGCATGGACCCATTTATTTTATATTGCTATTTAATTAGTTATCGAGACTTCTTTCACATTAGAAAGTAAAAATAAGTTATTTAATCTGAACACTGACTCCATAATTGAATTTTTTGTTATAAATAATATTTTATTAACAATATTTAATATGTTAATCTAAAATAAGTAACTGATAATATAGAGTCATCATATAAATGTGGGCTTCGATATGTGGCTCGAAGACCAGGTGGTCCAGTATTATAAATAATAAACTACTGTTATGAATTATAAATCAGATATTAGAAGCAGTAAATACAATTGAATATGTTGTGGTCTTTAAAAATCTTATAATGATATTTAATGGGTGGTATTGAGACGGAATTCTTGGGTTACTTGTCGATGTGGCGAACTACATATAACTCGAAAGTTGATGTTTAAAATTAATTGATGATGATTTTTGCAAAATAAATTCGTCAAGTGTAGAATTAAACTACACAAACAAAAAAAAAATTATGGTCAAAGCTTCTACAAAGATCAGAAAGAGTTTAACACGTGATAAGATAAATAATAAATATAGAATAAATTTGAGTTAAGATACCAATAAGTTGAATATATATATGTATTTAGTGTACATTATTTTTAAAAAATCTCAATACCTGAACAATAGTTTGGGAGTGTTGGATTAAAGCATAAACTAATCTTAATCGTTAACATTATCAACGATATAGTTTAGTTTGATAAAAATGTGATAAACTATATATCTTAATGTTAATCATTGACGTATTTTATTTTCTCAAATACAATGATATTCCTTTTTCTCTATAGAACTTTCTCTGTATGAACTGTGAAAAGCTATAAAATAAAAAATGGGAACCTCTATATAAAAAATGTTGATCCACTGCCAAACGTTCAATACAAATTAAGTATTTTGGCAGCTGTTAGGCTTCGTGTTGAGATATTTATGAACTGCGTATAGTTTTTGGCGCAAAATCTGCATCGAAGTTTTATAGCGAAAAAATACTTAACAAGCCACCAACGAAAAGGTTAGTAAACTTTTTTCGTCAACCATGAAAGAAATTGGTCACTGGCCAAAGTTAAGGGAAATATTTATTTCAATTAAGACGACAATTTTTGCATATTCCATACAATTACTGTAAATGTTTTCACTCGTGCAGCGGCATGCAGCCACTGATCCTTACAAATCCTTACAATGTCAATTTAACGGAGGAATGAACAAGTGCAACATTTAACAAAACAAAAAAAAAAATTTTCAAAATTAAAATGAACCAGCAAATGCAAATATGAATGTAAATAGTTTTTAGCACATAAATAGTTTTTGCTTAATTATTTTAATTAAGTCCTTGTATGAGTTTCGCTTGCATTTTATATGCAGTTGTCAACATACGAACATCCTTGCACGTGTCACTGTCTTGTATTATCTCTTTTTGTGTTTGTATTGAGTTGTCTTTTATAATATATATATATATATATATATATAATTATGATATGTATGAATATATATATAAGTTTGACTTTTTTTAATATCATCTTATGCTTTTACTGCATATTTCTCGCGTAATGAAGCTGTTGCCTTTCGAGTGTCCTTGACATTTTTCATTACACTAATGAAGTCAGTACAGCGAAACGAACTATATGAACTATAAAAATGACTGTGAAGCGCCCTATAAGGCGTACGTACACTTGCAAGTTGACTTACAGTAGTTGCTTGTCTTTCATTTGAGCCGCTCCATTTTCCAGTCAAGCGTCAACATAACATAAAACACTAGTTTCTAGATTTTGTATGTCCCCATGGGCCCTTTGTGGTTGTTGGTCTCTTTCAACATGCTTAGATTTTTTTCATATTCCCTTCCAACATTCAGATACTTTTTTTTTACTCTTGCTACTGCGTGTTTTTCTGCATAATTAATGAGTCAGGTACATTTAAGTGTGAGCGGATGTATGACATGGATGCGTGTCCTTTTGCGTGTTTATGGCTGTATGTCGCTATATGGAATAGTGTGTATTTTTTATGCAGTGTAGTTGTGATGGAGAAAATGCTTTAACCTTGTATATGCTTGTGTGTGTTCCTGAATTTGCAATGATGTATACATACATTGGATAACATACATCCAAAGTCATTTTAAAAATTTACAGTAAGTGAATAAGTGAAGACAAGGACTTCACAGAATCCTGCACAAGTGCTTTTGTTGTGATGCAACCCATTTTTATCTCATTTCTATAGCAAGAACATTGAAAAGTTTTAATTCTATGCTGCACGTCAGTGCGTATGAGTAACATTTTTCACATGAGCAGATTCATTTAAATTTTTGTTCAAACTGAGATGTAATTTCACTGTCAGTTAATAGTGTATGAAGTAATTTCTTAATTCTTCAAATTTGTGCTGATTTAGTGACTTAATGGTGTAATGGGTGACGATACAAAAATTATTAAAATTAGATTTATAGTGCACATGAATATATTAGCTATATATTTATACTTTGTATAGTTTCCTATAATATTTAAGTTATACTTGATTCATATGATCACTCTATATATATATGTCTATATTAAAAAAAATTTACTGCCTCTATCAAATGTTCATTCATTTGTAATTTTTTATGCTTTTTTGGTTATTGCATTTTATTGGTTTCAAAATAACTGTGGTTTCTTACGAACTCGACGTATTTTAAACTCCAAACAAATTTGCAACTTCGGAAGTATAACAAACTTCAAAGCAAGCATGTAGCAGATACCGAGAAGGTAGTTGCTGCAGTACGTACAAACGTAGTAAATTCTAGTTTTACCAGCGCAGTAACGTAGCTGCAAATAGGTGGAGACATTGTGGGTAAGTGCTTAACCAGTGCAAATACAGTAAAAGCTTTCCAGAATTTATTGCAATATAAGACCAACAAATTCTGTACTGAAATCACATAGATGCGCCTTTAGTTTGCTGGGCTCCTGTTAAGATATATTCGGAAAATTTTTTATTTGATACTATGAAAAAATTTGTGATATATTGGTGAGTTTAATATGCAATCGAAAATTTAAGTATTTCTGTATTAATAATTCTATTCAAGTTTGTGTTTTGAGTCATTTATTGGAAGAAATTGTTAAAGTAATTTTTGTTTTAAATTCTTGTATTTAAATTATACATAGTATACATAGTATACTTCTTCATAGTAAGTTCTATCATTATTATCGCTTAGCAAATTAGAATTTGAGTTCGAACCGTTCACAATTTCTTTGCGAAACCATATAGATTATAGGTGAGCCATATGTAATATTAAAACTTAATACAGATACTTAATTAGAAATTATATTTCATATTAGATATTTTAAAATTTTTTTAAATAATTATGATCATTAAATGGCGTGGAAGATGCACTTGAGAGATTTGACTTGAAAAATGATATAATCATTTTTATCTTCTACAATGTCAGCATTTGAGTCTGTGTTTGCACAGCGAGTTTAGATCATTTTCAGTCACATATTTTTGGGTTACAAAGAAGCAGTCGAGACAGTAGAATGAAGCCACCAATTACCGAATAGTTTCATTTCATGGAGAGGCTATGCAGGCAAGTAGTACCTTCCTTTGGGTTTATACATATGTGGAGATGCTATTGTGTTTGTCTTTTGGGTACACGGCAAACAAAAGACATAGAGCATTTCAAAAATTTTTTTAAGATTATTTTCAGATTTAGCAAAAATCTTTTAAAATTCTAAAGATGTTCAACATTGTGTACATAAAACATACCTTTAATTGTGTAAATCAATTGAAGAAACAAAAATTGCAGTAATTAACGTAATTAACTTAAAGAATTTTCAACCTTTTTATAATTATTTTTTATTATAAGGCAAATATCACACTCTTTTCTAACTCATTTAAATTAACATTACAACAGTTCTATATACATAGAAATGCCTATAAATGCAACATAAATATAATGAAAAAAAAGAAGAATGTATCTGAATACCCATGAATTTTTGTATATTTTTTAGCTTTCTTTTTTGACTTAAAGCCAAAAAAAATTTGAAATGATACTCAACAAAAAATTTAATGCTGCCATACAAATAAACGTACTTATATGAACTCATACGCATGCATATAAGTATCTACATTTTTGAAGATAAACTTGTGCATAGAGAGGACCACTCATAAATGGAATTTATAAGTGGCAACAACAACAACAATAAACCAACAACAAATAAAAGAAAGAATGACCCGACCCTAATGTACATTTTCGCACTTTTTAGCTTTCATTACGTTTTCAACATAAAATTGACATATCCTTGCAGGCAGGACATGCACGAGAATGGAATGTGAACATTCATCATATATAGGAGCATAAAGCTTCTATATAGCTCGGTTTACAAATAGGCAGAGCTAGGCATTTTGTACTCAGTAAATAGAATGTGAAAGCGAGTGTAAATGTGCAAGTGTAAATAGCTTTTTAAGTGTTTTTGCTTTATTTCCCTTTTTGCATTAATATTTTTATATATTTTTTCTTTTTTATTTTTATTTTTATTTCCTGTTTATCTAAGTTTATGTTTTGCTCTTAGCTTATTTCGAAGCGAAATTCGAATTTTTTTTCTCTCAAAGGATACGTTTATGTGAAGAATTGCACATTTATACAAAATTACATACTTATATATGGTTATATATATAGACATATATAATTATATACTTCATGAACAGCTCTTTTCATAATACGCTTATACATGTTTGTTTATCTTTCAAATTCATTTAAGGTTGCAGCTAATTATTAGATGAAAACTAGCATTGCTATTGAGTGAAGGATCTATGAAAATCCTTTAACATTTCATGAAAATTAATTTAAAAATGAAACTTTTTTTCCAATTCAAAATCTAATCAATTTTGTTTTTTAAATGTTTTATTTTAAAATTTGTGGCTTCTATTTATTAATTTAATAACCGAAATAGTATTTATTATTTAGCAATTATTAACCAATATAAAGTTAATATGGTCTTTCAGGGAAAGAATATGATAGAGTTTCCCACTTAAAGATGCAGATACTTTGGTATTCCTTAATTTTCTTGGTATAAAAATAAAACTCACAATTAAATTGCAAATCGGTTCATTTCCAATGAATATTTAGTTAATTGAGACAAACTTTTTCAAAGTAATTATAAGTTGTAAGTGTGTGCTGGGATTAGTGCTTAGATTAGTTTAATTAACTTCAGCACAAGTGAAATGTAATTACACCAAAGTTACGGCAATTAAAATTCACACAAATATGTTAATTTGATGAGTGACTTTTTAAATCTAAGATGAATTTTAACAACTCAGTATCAATGACCTTAAAGAGATGTATATTGACATGGAGATGTATAGATCTCGCAAGTACTTAATGCGATTTATGACCCGTATCCTTTAGCAATTAATTTGCTTAAATATCTTTGCCACCTCTTGGACTTGCTTGTAAAGAACATTTTAAGGTTTACCAAAGGTTTAAGCTGATTTTCAAACATCTGAGTTTTTTATATGAGAACAGAATGTTCCAATAGGTCTAAGTGGATTCTTAGGATCGCTGGTATAATCAAACGTAACCTAGTAATAGCTAGAAAATTACTACTCGAGCACAAAATTAATCAAAACAGTGAAATGAAACAACTTAATGGGTATAATACAAAAATTATATATAATTATTGTATATATGTTATATTATTTATTCTAGTCAGAATCAAGGCAGAAACTTTTTCAAAACTTTTTACATGAAACATCTTGTTAGCTGAAACTTAAATATTACATTTGATTATTATATATTTACTGTTAATTCTAGTCAGATTTAGCATATAATGCAGAAACAAACACTTTAGCTTCATTAGCTTCTATGTAGAGTTAGGGATCTCATTTGTTAATGTTATGTATTGAATTCATTTAAAGGGTTCAACCCGAAATTAAGCTGGGTCTATCTAATTTTCTCCTTTTGAGCGGATTCTGCTAGAAGGCAAGATTGTTTATATTAGTATTCTTCTTCACAGATCGGTTGCAATGCATCTCTATTTGATCTTAATATCGTTTTGATAGAAATCGTTTTTCATAGTGGATGTTCCAACACTTATTTTTCGTTGCTTTGGTCTAGTCTGCGTTAGATATACTGTCAGATATTTTCAAGAGCTCTTCAATATATCACTTCATTTCATTCAAGCAAAATATTCTTGAATGTGCAAGTATCACTTAATGAAATTTAGTATTTTGTAAATACTAAAATAAGTCGTAATTTTTTCGGGTCTTAAATTACTAATATAAATATTAGATTGATTTCAGTTAGTAAAGCTTTATAGCCTACTAAGAGGGGGTGATGTTGCTTTGCAGCTGCTTTCACTGAAGTTGTCACAAATATTTTTACTTCTCATATTATTTATATTATTTAGTATTATTTTCTTAATATTATTTATATTTTTATAATTTTTATTTTATTTATTTATATTAGTTTATTATTTTATATTTTCGTAAACAATAAAAATAATGTGAGAGTTTTCTTACGTCAATAATCAACGTCTTCAAGGATATGTGTTCCAATGGTAAGAGATTTTTCATAATTGAATTAATGAATTTGAATTTAAAGTAATTATGGCAAGAACAAAAACCTTAAAACGAGTGTATAATTATAATAAATTAATATATATCAATATTAATATATATATTAATATATATCAGTACAGAGAACAAAAAAAGAAATTATCATATTATATACAAAAAAAAAACAACAAAATTTTTATCCGCCATAAGATTTTTCGGCAGGAAAATTTATAAAAATGGCGTTGCAAACTGGCGCCAAAACTGTAAATGCGCATAAAATTAATGAAAGGCGACTTTAATATGAAAATAAGATGCCAGTCGAGTTGAGTTGTTGTCATTACAATATACAATGATTCAATTACATCGAGAGGATATTAAGACACAGGAGCAGACAAAAAGTGGAAAAGAAGGATGAAGTGACACATAATCATGCTACATTACAGCACGTACGAAATTGTTTTTCCTCCATTTTTCAAGCATTTTTCCAATTACCTGCTTCGTTGTTTCTGTCCTCTTATTTATTTCCTTTTGTTTTGCATTGTTTTCTATATTTTTTGTTTTTATATTAACTCACAAAGTAATGCCATCACGATATTACGTACTTCTAAGACACAACGAGTATATTTTCGTGCTTAACATTTACTTATATTAAGAAAGTAACGAGTAGCGAGTAGCGTGTAAGAGGTAAAACCAAGTACTAAACATACATGGGTACGTCCTTAACCAACTTGCAGTCTGCTAGACAACGCATTTAAGGTGTGAAGAAAGTTTATTTAAAACATATATAT
>NC_051847.1:220377011-220383853 GCF_002237135.1 Teleopsis dalmanni
TATAATAGGTAAGCCCATAATTTGAAATGGATAACTGCGACGAACTCAAAGTTAGATAAAAATAAGTTCAATATTTTCATCTACCAAGACAAATGGCTCTGTTTATTCAAATGGGTTTGATACAAAATGTAGACTCCTATATAAAAGTAAGGTATTAGTGTGAAATATATACAATTAAAAACATTCTACTACCTCAAGTCAAGGATGTATAAAGGTAATTGACATCACTTATGTTAATATAACTATTATCACTTTTCACACGCTTCAGCATTAAAAAGAAATCAGCAATTTTAGTTTATTTTTTGAAGCATTCATGCGTTCCAGTGTACGTGCCAACTATATTTCCAGCTAAAATGATACTTCCGTAAGTACACCGAAGCTATGAGACCATCAAAATAGATGTCAGTTTTGGCCAATGGCAATGCTAACAAAGCGCAACAGTCCAATTAAAAAAATATCTCAGTTTTTTCCTTATGAAACTTACAATAAATGCGGTTTATGCGTACCGCAAACACCACAATTAAATCAGAATGTGGTCATTTCTTTACGAAGCCATGGTTAATGAAATCTGTCCCCATAAGGATGCATGGATGTGAATTGGGGATATGCACGGAAATAAATATTCACTTATACGTGGGATTTTTATGGTTTAGTGTATATAAACGGAAATATTGGATATGTACGTTTAATTAAAATTCGTTATTAAGAAATTAAAGCTTTTTTTTAAAGAATTGGAAATAAATGTTAAAGAGAAATTATCCATAGCAGAACCTAGTGTTTATATAGCTGCTTTACTTAAATCTAAATTCATAAGTAATAATTTTTGTACCATTTATGTACTGCTCATATTTTATAGCGTATAGTGATATCTCTAGGCTTATATGGGATATATTCTCTACAGTATTTTGTATTTAAATTTACTTACTTCTGTTGAACCTTTTCAGAGTTAGTGCATCCGTACACTTTTACTCTAAGATGGCTGGGGAGTTTCTGCAAAGTCCCACCCATCTCAATGACTAATTTGAGTAATCCTCACAATCTTCAATTATTGATCTAAGATCTGCGTACTCTGAGATTAGATAGTACTATATAGGGCAGCCTATCGGTTTTCGCATATAGCTACAGAGCTCTGTCTCATATGTATTTTTTGACCGGATGTATTCTAAGGTCTCTTAGTAAAGTACTTTCCAAGTTCAATAGGACTTTATAAGGTCGAGTGGACCATAAATAAACATAATCAAAGATTTCTCTGCTAATTCGAATTATTTTATTCAATACAGTGGTTTTGAATCAATAAGTAGGACGATATTCTGACTCCGCACAGTCAAAAAGTGTTTCGAATGTGGTCCAAACTTTCTGTTAACATAATGAATAAAAAGTTTACCTATCATGAAAAAAAGAATAGATCGAAAGTAAAAACTGGCAAGTCAGGGGAATACGATCATGCCAGGTATATTTAAGTTTTAAATAAATTTGTCAATAGATGGTCTCACTATCAATTTCTTGAAAATTTAACTTTCAAACGCTTTTTATAATAATCTGGACATAGTGTTTATGGGTTAAACGTTGATATCTCTTAAACAAAGACGGTATAAAATTTACTGCAATAACTACATGCAAATGAGTCAATCCTTAAATTCTTACAACTCCAAATATATTTTTAGTATTTTTTCAAACAATCTTAAAAAAAATGTTATTTTTCATGCAATTGATATCCTTTATTCCGGAATAGTTTTGCCTGCGATGCTTTTCCATTTAATTATTTATCAGTTTTTCATAAGTTTGACTTGCAAACGGGAATAAAAGAACAACTCAACTCCAAACACAATATTTCCCTTTCTGCTGTCAATGGAAAACTTTTCACATCACTCAATATCTGCGGCGTCATAGAGTATGCACCTCCAACGCCACCTCTTTGCATCCACCTTTTCGGTATTCTGCCTTCCCAAAACGCTTTGCTGCCAGTTTATTCGTGTGTAGAAAATCTCTCCGATGACGATTTTATGATAATAGAAGGGAAAAATAGAATATACGATATGGAAATGTTTGTATTCAAAATCTGCTAAAAAAATCGCTGAAAAATGTCAATTTTTTGGCTGAGTTGCACGGTTTTTGTTACACATTTCGTTGACGCCGTGATCCTTTTTTCCATCATTTCACTGGCTGTCCATGTGTACTTTGGGTATGTTTTCATCCGTATGACAGTTGTTTTTCATTTTATTTGCAAATTTCCAGCTTTTGTGGTAGAAATTAAAAAAAATTTGTGTTATTTGAACTGCAAACGGGCATTTTTGCATATGACAAGTGGCGCGTAATTTTGCTGGAATAAGCTGATCCAAAGCTAAAGATAGTGAATAGAAATTCATATACTATTTTGAATAAATATTTTTGTTACAGGGGTGAAGAGGAAATTTCATATTTTGTTGGCAATGAAGTGAATATCAAATTTTAAAATTCATAAATTTTAGAATATTTCACAATTTTTAAAATCGAATATTGAAGCAAAATTTAAAAAGAATATTTAATCTATACAAAGATAACTTTTAAATATTTGATTGAAATAAGTATTGAAAACATGGAGCAATTCCGGTTTTTCGAGTACGCACATTTAACAATGGATTATAGTAGAGAGAACTATTTTGAACAGCTTTTACCACTACACTGTGTGACGATGTAGCACGCCTTCGAGATAGGGTTCGAAAATTACACAGGCAAGGCTCGCCTAGCTGTTACTGGATTTTTACTTGCGATAGCCGACAAGTGGAAAAACCAGGTACCAAGGTTTTCAGGAGCTTACAACCTCCAGTGTATTGGACAAAGAGTTGCCTCCGTAAAGGAGTGTAGAGGTGCCTATGATTAATACCTAAAGTAATGCAGAAAGTATGTAAGTCTTTATGCTTTAACTCAATGTAGAGTTGCATTTCTTCAACTGGCTGCTGTGACCCAAAAAACGGCAGAGTATTTAGGTCTCGCTCCTCAACAGGGAGGGAGCTATACCCAACATACAACTCCAATTTATGCCGGCTGAATTAATTGCAATGAGAAATTTATATTTGTTGGGAAAATAAGGGTATTAATCCATCACGGATGTTAACCTTATATTATCCACATAAACTTTTTCAAAAAACAGAAGGATTAAAAAAGTGAACTCGCAACTACTCTAAAAACTTATAATAGTTGATTGCAATTTCTATAAAATTTGAATTGTAAGAATATCCCACTTAAATAGCAACATCATTCTTTAAGTTCCTATCTGCTAAGATATCAGATATCTCAGAAAGTAACAAAAAACTTGAAATTTGAAGTTCCAACAACGAAAATTTCGTGCTTTACCTCGTTTGGTTAAAACACGCGAAGTCATTGTTTCAGACTTGACAGGGTGAAAATGCTAAACCTGTCCCTTGTAGTCCAGTAACGAAATACGTACTTATGTATAAAACCAATGAATATATCAAAAAAAACCTCTGATGATGAATATTCGCAAATACTCCAAACAGCTGTATGGTCAACCCAAAATTAAATTAAAAATTAGTTAAGAATAAAAATTTGTTGTTATTATTCACTACTATTTGAAAACACTCCTAACATTTTTTCTGTCAAAATAAAAAAAATATTTTTTAGTTTTCGTAATAAAAACCTACATTGATTTAAGTAAAAATAAAATTACTTTGTCAGCCACTCAAAAAATAATGTCTATTTATTGCGCCAATTTTATAACGAAAACATCGTTAAAAGCAGCACTTTGCACACAAATAATATAAAATAATAAATAAATAATATCCTTTAACATTTAATACCAGAAACAATAAATTTCACTCCTAAACAAGTGCATAGCATTCCTGTTTTCTCTTAAAAACCAACAACCGCAACGAAGCGATTTAAATCGCAGGATATTTCTATTTAAGAGCAGCAACGATCTGCGTCGGAAGTTGCCTTTTACTTAAGAAACGCACAGCAATAACAGGAAAATAAATATACTGTAAATTAAAAGAATAAACGAATAAAAGAATAATAATAGAAACTTAAATAGACTCACTATGGCAAGAGCAAACTTATTCTGCCTTCCTTACACTGCAGTCAGCCTCTTTACTCTCTGTTTTATTGCTTTTCATTACACTTCAAAAGGAAATTACGCTAAATAAAAAGTGCATTTTACTTTATTGTTGCATGTTGGCCATAAATAAAAATTGCTAATATCCTTGTATTTATTTATTTATTTTATTGCAGTTCCTGCACGACTAGTCTGGGCAGCTGTGGGCAAGAGCGCGGAGCTACCTTGCGACCTAACACCGCCAACGCCGCAAGATTCCGTAAAATTACTGCTATGGTTCAAGGATACAACAGGAATTCCACTTTACACGTAAGTTTGAAACTTCCAGTAGGAGAAGTTTTTACTTCTCCACAACCGCCGCTTGGCTTAGAAATTTCATTTCAATTTTTTTATTTTTTTATTTTTTATTTTTTTCAAAAAAACTCTAATGAAAAATGCTATAAATTCTAAAAGGAAATTGATTTTTCGCTTACCGCACACTCAATTTCCTACATTTTACTTTCACCTTCATATTTCATAACTGATAAGGGGAGAAAACTTTCTCTGCGAGTTAAGATTTTCTTTTATTCTTTCCTGCACTTTCTACCGTTTCTGCAGTTAGTCCTGACCACATTATTACTTGGCATTATTTGCAGTTCTATCGATGTCTTAGCTCCACTACTCTTCGTTATGGTCTTGGATATTGCAATTTCGAATGTCCTCAGGGATTTTGGAAACTCAATTTTTGCGCCTTGTAAAAACTATTTTGAAATTATTTTTTATTAGATAAGTTTCATTTTAAATTGTTCTCTTATCTGAAGAGGAAAATTTAATATTAAGTGGTGTTCAAATAATAAGGTTTTCTTTCACAATCTATTGAATCAACAAGCTTCCGTTTAATTTATGAACGGAAAATCAGAACACGTCTTAGTTTGATATTGTCTGTTGGAGAATAAGTGTGTATTAAGATTTATAGTTTATACAGTATTTATTTTAAAAGGAATTGAATATTATGTTTAACCCGGAATACACAATCAGTAGAAGATTGTGTCCAAATGGAAAAACCGGAACCAATCGAAAGTGACAGCAAATTTTAAAGACAGGTGAAAAAATAAATTAAACAACTAGCTGTATTAGATTCGATTTTTTGAGTTTTTTCATTCAATCCTAAGAAAGCAAGGTGCATCAATTTTATCAGTATGAACTCAATCCGTGTTAACAAGTACCCTGTATCTAGCCTTATTATACAAAGGCAATATCGACTATACTGTTTTATATGCATTGAGTAACTTTCATCAATTAATAGCTAGCTGCAGAGAGGTATTCCTCTAAATGGTCAATAGAGAAATAAACACCCGTACTCGTACTAGAGAGATGTCTATAGCAAAACTAAGGGTACAATTTAAGCGTAAGAACACAATTATTATGAATTTAGTGTATATCTATTGATACAAATATAATAACAGTTGAAAATGTTCTAGCTGTTGAACGGATACTTCTTTTTTTTATAAATATTTCAAACAATGTAAAGTTTTTGACACCTTGTGACATCTTGCTTGAATAAACAAAAGTTGATAAGTGTACTAAACACTCTTAAACTGAGTTATAAAACAATTTTTATTCAGTAAACTAACTCATTTCTCATTGAGAGAAGAGATAGCCTTATTTAGATGCTCAGCAATGTCCTTTTCCATGCTAAGTTTTTAAATTTTTTCTTTTGCAGATGGTATGCTAATATTTTGATGAAAATAGTAGCTTATAACATATATAGCAGCTTAGACAATATTCCAAATATTTTATTTTGATAATTTTTCACGATTTATGTAATGTCCAAAATTGTCCAAAACTATCTTAAACTGTCCAAAACCTTTTAGAGGTGCGTTCAAACTAATATAAGCATGACTTTGTACAGCAGCATTTTGTCTATGAATACAATTACAAATTTAGTATAAATCACAAACATATTTTTCCTATTTTCAAGATGTGAATTGACACATCTTTGTATTAAGCTAGCCTGGTTTTCAATTATACCTTTTAATATTTTACAAATATTCTCTTAACGGGAATGGGGATACGTTCAGATTGCTTATATATTCTTTGAGTCAAATTATAACTTTATCTTTATTATGACTTTTAAAGTAAACCTTACAGTTTAGATTTGTTTATAGCCATATCTGTAATCCACTTTGTGGATTGACAGTAATGTAGATCTTAACTTATAGGTTACTCTCTTTTGCGTGTTGAGTGCTCTCTTCCATTTTATCAACCTACCAAAAGCTAAACTTAGCTGATTTGAAAATTTTGTTAATCATTCTATAAAATTAATTAGTTCTTCAATTAAACTTATCTGTAGCTTGTTTGATTTTAGAGTTCTATTTTTGAGTTCTATTCTGTACAACTTAAGTACTATTATCCCAAGAAAGTAAAAGACGTTAAGTTTGTAAAATTAATTTGCTTTATGACTTCTGCTGTAAACAGATTTTCTAATGATTTTATATATTTATAGCTGTTGACTCAGCTGATTATCAAGGAAAGACTATAATTGGTCGTCCATAAATTGGCCATATTAATTCAGCATATATATTATTATAATATTTATATAAACTTCAAATTTTATAATTTATTATGATTATAATTTATTTAATTAACTTAAGTATTCTTTTTCGCATTGTTGCAAAAATTGCTTAAAAATAGAATGAAAACAATAGCCCAAAATAACAATTTACGAAATTCAAGTTTTGCCTTCCTCATTGCGGCGACAACAAACAATGGCAACAAATGTAAACTCACTTCCGCCTAATATTTTCATTTT
>NC_051847.1:220383953-220390558 GCF_002237135.1 Teleopsis dalmanni
TATCTCCATATCTTCACATTTTCATAGTTTCATTTAATTTTTTTTTTTTGCTTGGGTTGAACTCTAATTAAACTGAAAGTGAAATCGAATGCGTGCTAATCTCATGGGGAATCCTAAAATAATATTTTCTATTAAATTCAGTTGAGTGCGGTTAATCAATTGATTTTCTGTTTTAGATACTCATGTTTTCCGTTCGCACATTTTGTTGTTGTGCTCGGAATCAATGGAGCGTTAACAGACTTTAACACCTTTGGCTTTTCCGCATCATAGCTTAAATATTTCATTTATGACAAAAATATAAAAATAAATACAAAATATTTTGAAATATGCGAGATTTATGATATTTGCGATTATATTAGGAAAATCCAAGATTTCCAAAGAAAAATTAAATAAAAATATTTTAATAATCATCAATATTTATATTTGGTTTTATGAGTCAACGAAGATCTTGGAAAAATAGACGCAGCTTTATGGATTGTGGAATCATCTTATCAGGAAATTAAGAGTTACAGTAGGAAAGAGGTATGTTAACTAAGAAGAAGGAGCTATTTCTCTGCAATGTGGTATGCAATATATCTGAATGAATACATCTTTTCGTCTTCAAAGTTTGACGAAAGCAACTAAACTAACTAAAGTCCATAACTAAAAATACTGTCAGAAAAAGCACTTTCACTTACTTTCTAGCCTATTTTTATAACAAAACACCCAAGTATAAGATTTATTTTTGAATAAGTCTTAAATAAGTCAGGTTATAACTTTATGATAGTATTGAAATAGTAGTTGAGAAGTAGATGAGTTGAAGTACTGGCCACTGAATCCGCAAATCTTTGAGATTGGTACAGGTACATTGCCAAGAGACATAAAATCAACAAAAAATTTCTCGAACTTTCTGATTTAAATAGCTTTGCAATTAATCGAAAAGCCATTAAAGCTTTTTTTTGGCACTATAATCGCCTCAAAACTAGATCATCAATGAATAAAAAATCGTGTTGAATTCAGCCTAAACCTAAAATTTGTAAAAATAAGAATTCTAGGAAAGATTTTGCTCTGGAATCTAAACCTTTATTTCTTACAATAAAGCTGTTTTAGTGTTAGGCACAAAATTTATGACGATGATATATTCACGAAGGCTATGCTGAGGACTTTTTATTCTGGAAAATGGCTTATAAAAAATCAAATCACAAAGAATACTATTTTAATCCCTCATACCGGAGTTTATATCTTAAAATAATACTTGTTTGAGTTTCTTTGAACTTCTGCAGAGATGTAGTATTTATCAAATCTCTCTCTCTCTCTCTAAAAGACTGTTAGCAAAATAAAATAAAATACAGATCAAAATTTTATCCCAGTTATCATATTTTACCAATTCATCAATATATCTTAACGTTTAACTTTTATTAGGAACATGAGCAGTAGATGATTTGTTAGTCTGACAAATTTCAGATATTATAATGTAATCAGTCTGCTACTTATAACTTTTTTCATGACAAAACTAAAGTAAGGGTCGCAAAATAAGGGAAAAAGTGAGATCATGAGCAGCGGATATGAGATTACATCTCTTTCTTTCATTCGATTAGAGCCCGAGAAGCTAGAATGTTTATGGAATGCCTTTTTAAACCAATATCTACGAGGAATTTTTCACGTCCGTTGGCCCTAGATATTTATGAGTCTTCCAAACAGATATTTGTCCGTTTTAATCTTGAATTGATATTTCTCGTACCGTTTCCCGAGATAGGTTAGGAGTCCAATAAGAATCAGCCCACCTGATATGAAGACTAATTTAACATTAATACATTATTATTGCGTAATAATAAAAAGATTCTTATGGCCCTCAAATGAAACTCAGTCAAATTTCTCATTAATTCAGAGTGAAATAATATTGTGCCCTTCATTAACTATTAACATTTTCAGTCCTAATTTTTTTCTGAAATATTTTCTTTATTCCATATTTTATAGTCTAATTTCTTAAAATCCTGTTAAACTACCTAGGAAATGTTTTTCAATTTCCCAATTACGTATTAACGAGATTTTCGCATATGTAAAAATTTAAAGATTTTCATTTTATCTTCAGCATTTCAATTGTCAAATTTATATCTGCCAGCAGTCAATGAAACTGATAGGCTTATAATGCCCGATACCACAGTCGTAAGTGGCCAAAGCGACCCAATAAAATATTGTTTATTTTTCCACAGAGACACTTTCTAACACACACGTACGCACCAATACACAAGCATATACGAGGGACATGTATATGCCGATCACAGCATCCCACACGTGTCAAATGTATGCGTGTCTACTGCTTCTGTCAGAAGGTTTTTGTTCTTCGATTTTTTTTTTCTATTTCTTTTTATTTTCATTTTACATTCTATTTTCTTTTGTTGTTGTTGTTGTTGCTGTTGTTGTTTTGGTTTCTTAGTTTGTGGAGTATTCATGCTTTTAGAGCATTTGCCGCATTTACAACATCAACATCAACGTTTTCAGTTTCATCGTCCCTTGTCAAATCTGGTAATATGAGCTGTCAAAAAGCGAACCTTATGAAAAGTCATTGATAGCACCAGGAGACCAAATGTTCCAGCCTGTGCATGCACAATCGAACAGGCAAATCCAAAGGACATGGAAAGACGTGGTCACATACGAAATTTGTGGCTTTGTGAGGTGTCAGTAAAGTGTCATCAAATTCATTCAAAAATACCATAAAGTATGCTTCGTTGATGTTTCGATGCCATAAGGATATTTCATCGAATTTTAAAGATTTGCTTACCTTGCCCATAAAATGTAAAAAATGTCTGTTGCTCGGATTTTCTATTTCATCAACTACTATGAGGATTCTTCGCCTATGTTATTTAATGAAACAGCCCAGTTCAGGATTGTGCGTTTACAACGAACAACGAACATTGGGAACACTCAATGGCTTTGATAGTTTGGTACATGCGGTTGCAATTAGCTTCCTGTAATATATCTTAGGTATTGACTGCAGTGCTGCTATTGGTGCTGTGATTTGTTTTCTTTTTCTCTTAAAATTCTATTCAAACACACCTCTGCGTTACTACTGCATTGATATCCTTTGGTATTGCTTTGCTGTCAACAACATCCAACATCATTTTTGGTTACGACAACAGAAGATTTGAAAATGGTTTTAATTATGAAATCTGGAAAACTGGAGCATTTGGTTTCGGTTGACTTATTACATAAAATGCGTTCCTTTTGTGGAACAAAGTTCAACTGAGTTCAGTTAAACATTTTTATTTATGATTTTAATATGTGTGAGGTTATTGAAGAAAGTTATTTCCTTTATACCATTGGATATGTGAACTGGCTTCTTGATTTTAAGTTGGAAAGGGCAGTGATTATGTACATAATTATAAGAGTATAATCCTGCTGATGATACAAATGTGTTATGATGTTACACGATTACCCAGCAGAAAATATGACTTTCTTTGTTGAGTTTTTATTTAATTTTGGAACTATAATCTAATATGAAAAGTAAATATATATACCTTTAGATAGAAGGCAGTTCAATATTTGTAAATATTTTCATAAAAAATCGCTTGGTTACATATATATATATATATATATATATATTTCCTTCGAATTTAAACAACAGTACATTTTCACAACAGTAATCACTTTAGTACGATCAATAAAGGATAAGGTCCTTTATAGTACTGAACCGAAGTTTGTAAAACCCTATATAAAGACCAGTTAATGTATTCTTACTTACGGCATATGTTAGTTGTTCCAGAGATAATGATCGTATGTACGGGAACACTTTTAACTTGTTGCTGTCCTTTCTTTCACCATAAAATCAAGAGTGTTTTCAACGATTAGAGTTTCTAAGTCTGATATCAATGAATCAAGTTATAATTATATCGTCTTCGTCTTGACTGTAGATTTGAGATCAATAAAGAATGCAGTTGAGAATACTTGCAAGTGCAAGGCTAAATATTTATGTTATTATTTTACAGGAAAATATCACACCACAACCTTCTATCACGCATCTATGAAGAAAGTATTCTAAGCTGATTAACTGAACAATATCCCATAAATTTAAGATTGCAGATCTTATTTAATTTAATAAAACCAAGATGAAGATCTAGGCTTCTCAATTGCCAACTTCACCTACTCGTATTGCATTCTGTTTTCGCAAACGTGGTTCAGGCGATCGAGTACAGGTGGTATAACCTGAAAACCTGTTGGAAAGGAAACACCAAAACTAAGGCAGATAAGGAGGCTCGGCTGGCAATCCCAGCACCGAACTTGAGTGCAATGCATCAAACACCCGCTCAGCTGAAACTATCTGATTATTACCGAAACCATAAAAAGAAGAAACCAAACTGATCTACCGATAACGAAGTTTAGCATGAAATCAAAGACACGATTTGGTATAAGGAACGTTAGGAGGCTTTTGAAACCAACTAAGCTTTCACAGCTATGTATGGAGTTGAAAAGTTATAATCTAGTTATAATATTTTGGCCAGATTCCGGTGAATTCAAAACTTCCGATTACTTCACACTACTATACTCGACAAAACCAGAAAAACCTGGAGAAGACAGTTGCATCCAATAGAAAGGAATGGAAATATCTAATTGTGGTCGTTTGCTGCTTAAAGGAACTATGAAAATTAATATATAGGACGTGTGCGAGTTAGGCTACATGACTACATTATCGGCATCACTTAGAATTTCCCTCATTTACAACGCAACTTAGCCTAACTCGCACACGACCATAATATAAGATGCCGACACTGAATCACACATTTCGAAGAGATAAGCTAAGTAATCTATTCAAATTGTATTTCAATATGTGGCTCCCATCCTTGATTAGGTCGAATAACTTAATAATAATAGTAACAGTTCTAGGTTTAATAAAAAGTACGAAATAAAGTTTTTTTTAACTTATTTAGGACGTGTGCGAGTTAGGCTAAGTTGATGCTAAACCAAATGGGAGATTTTTTGGGATTTTTTGCACTGCACACATTTGCCATTTATCACACGTATGTACTACTACATTATCGGCACAACTTAGAATTTCCCTCATTTCGAACGCAACTTAGCCTAACTCGCTCACGACCTTAGCAGGCATTTTTAAGGAACTTCCCATTCTTTAAAATCCTTTAAAAATACCCCATATGACAGCTGTGATGTGATTTTCTTGTATCTCAAAAAAATTATATTCTCACTTATATTGCTACACTTCACCTTTTTATTATTTATTTACAAAATAAACACAAAGTGTACACTTGCTACTATGGCCCACGGCTTTTCCCTATATCAATATTTTAACACTCCCCTCTGTTTAATATGTAAAACTAAAGCCAAATGTTAAAACTATGAATATTGTTATTTCAATCAACCGACAGCTGTAAAAAGGTACTCCACCCGCATCGGTGTACACTTCATTAATCACCTCTCAAATGCAAAAGAACACACCTTTAATGCAAATGCTGTATCAAGGATCAACTGTTCGTTTGGTATTGAATAATAATGTGTGCAACTCCACACAGGCCACAACACAGCAAACATACCACAAATTCAATTCTGAAACTGAATTTCTGATATGCAACCAATAGGACTGCACTCACTGCACTCACAGGAACCCCTAGCGACTTGCGTGCAGTAAGCACAGGCAAGCGGTACTTTAACATTCCACAAACAAATCTGCTAAATACTTTGTATCTATGAACAACAAAGCGTTCTATGCCATAAAAGGCATAAAACGCATACCTAACGCTCACGCAGCAGTTAAGTGTTGAGTAGTCATTTTCATGCCTTATCAAGGATTTTAATATCCTTTTCACTTACTGCCTTTGTATACTTCTTTCACTTTGTGTTGTTGTTGTTGTTGTTGTTGTTTAAACTGTTCAATTATCAGTAATTATGCACAAAAAGTAATCGTGCCCCGTAGCTAGTAATTAGCGTTGCATGTTTCAATATAAAAAGAAAAAAAAAAGGATACCAGGAAAAACATTAAAATTTTTTTCCATTCTTTTTCATTTCGAAAAATATCTTGTATCTTTAAATTGGAATAAGTTTTTTAAATTAATTCTACTTTTCGCTTGAAATTTGAAATTTATTACCGCTCATTTCGTAATCATTGATTTAATTAGTCGCTGTAATGATGTATGTAGTTTGCTTTGCTACTGTTATATCTGCTATTATTGAAGTAATATTTGTTGTTGTTGTTGTTGTAGTAGCCCGTCTATGTCATCGTATCCTTACGCTTTCCCTCTTACGCACTAATGAATTATTATTTCGCTTTTACATGGCGCTTTTACATGGTGCAGACAATGCCCGAAATTGTAACTGAAACCCTTCTTTGAAAAGCAATTTTCAATTAAAACGAAGTATTAAGTTGCACATTAAAAAGCATAAACATGATTAATTGCTCCGCGTAAAGATATCCTTCGCATCACTTCCCCTGCTTCCCTGCGCTGTTCTTTTAATAGTTATTTTTGATGTAATAAAATAGTTGCAGAAACTCACTCGAAAAATAGCAAGAATTGCTTAGAAAATATTTTAAATACTTTAAGCTTTAAATTAAAATATATATGGGGTTATATTTATATATAAATATAATACAATTTATAATATTCGTAGTTAATTTA
>NC_051847.1:220390658-220395723 GCF_002237135.1 Teleopsis dalmanni
AATTCGTTCTCTAAAGTAGACAACTCGATCACTCGAATGAAGTAATCGCAGAAGAGTTACTAGAATTAGCTAACAGAAAAAATTGTATGTTATTTTATGCTCCATGACAATTCCAGCCCACACACTTCTCTAACGACTCGTTACAAATTGCCAGAATTTGTGTGGGAAACTTTGATGCATCCACCGTATTTATACTATCTGACTACTATTTGTTTTAAAATTTTCAATACTCTATTATTAATAAAAAAAAAAGCAACCCACCGAAGAAGCAATGAAAATCACTTAACGAAGTGTTATCCTGATAAATCATAGTACTTTTAGACCGATTAAATTATGAAGCTCCCGGAAAAATTATAAAAGATTATATTTTTGTTCATTTCTAAACAAAACTTTCTTGGTCATCATTAAGAGTGTTAAATTTTTTAGACCAAAAGTATAATTAGATTATTGAATATGAAATCTTTTATGGCTACCCAGCCTACCCTACCCTAGCCTACCCTAGCCTACCCTACCCTACCCTACCCTACCCTACCCTACCCTACCCTACCCATAAGGTGTATTCAATATTGAAAGAAGTTCAATTTAGTAATGTTGCACTTATATTACTTTTTTATTTTCGTTATTAAATGATATTGGAGATTTGAGGATTGAATATGACATTCACTCCTATTGTGGAAGTAATTCATAACATTTGTCATGTTTTTATAAAACAATATTTAGTTAAAGATCCATCTCACTTTGTTTGTAAATATGGTATTTAAGTAATCTTTAATCAGTTTAGTTGAAAAATAAGTTTTGATATATATTGGATTATTAGAAAATAATATGTTTTTGTTTAACAAAAGACAGAGCATAATAAATAGGGTTAGATTAAACTCAAGTTGACTATTAATTACTCATCAGGATCGAGTGATCGCGAACGACCACGTAAATAAGGTGGAACCAACAACAATATTATTCATAGTCTATTGAAAGTATATTAAAGGCATTGTCAAATCCATGTCGTTTCTAATAACTCTAAATTATTAAATATATTTTCAAAATTGACACTTTACTTGGCTCTTTCATCTGTCAAAAAACCCGTACTCTCAAAATATGCACAAAATATTCATTTCAATCAAATTCGTTATTTGGTTTTGTTTGTTAATAAAGGCGTTGTTACACACGAGCGGCACACAAGAATGGCTGTTGACAATTTACTTAAACAATAAATTCGATTATAATTCAGGTAAACGCCCAGATACATACGTAAAAACCAACCTCAGATACATGCTGACAAACAAAGCGCGCAGAACCATAGAAAATTTGTGTAATTCATTTGCTTTCCAACTGAATTTGAGCTCCTGTTTGTGTTTATGTTTGGATTTGTATTTGGATTTGGATTTGAATTTGGATTTGGATTTGTTGACAAAACGTTGTTAGTCATTTGGGGTTAATTACTTTGTAATCAAATGTGACTGTGCGAAATTTTAACTTAAATGCGAATAATCCAAAACACACATTCGCAACAAAGCAAGAAGAAAGACTTAAGGCTTTTACGAAACTAGCAAATGTATTTGCACATTCAATTGATTTTATAGAGAAATTCAACAAGATTTATGCACCTTTGAAGTCATTCCAGAACAAAGGCAGGCAATGTCGCAGGTTACGGTAAAAGCAAAGCTAAAGCCTATGGAAGCCTGATTAAATTATAACATTGCCGACAATACATTTGTCAACCAATACAACCAACCATACATTTGTATTGCACATGTGTTGCAATATGCACTGATGAGTGTGTGTTAGTGAATTTGCATTCGAAAGCAATTATTTTAAATCTATTCAATTGTGTTTAATTAAAGGAGCAGTGCACTCGATATAAGCTCCAAACTGCGATCTACTCATTACGCACTCATATTTGAACGGGTGTATGTGCGTATATATACAGAAATTAGTGAACAAGTAATTTGTTAATGTGTGTGTGTGTGTTCTATTTCTAAAACCGGTAAATAGTTTTGAGCTGTTTAGTCTAATGGCCGTACTACTAATGCATTTCTGATTAAAATACGTAAACGCCACCGCGCCATTAAGATTCAGGATATTAGTACGCATATTTCTTTGTACACGTAAACGTGTGAATTGATATAAATTCATGTTGAAGTATATATTTGGGGCTTATATTCTTATTGACTTAAACTAAAGTGGTTATCAGTTTCAAATTAGTGTTCATTTATTTTGATGTATATCCAATTTATACCCACCGGATATGGAGTTTGAAGTTGTATAATTTAACCTATGATTACGATTCCGAATACTGATCAGTATATTAACGATTTTAATAGATTAAAATCATTACTAAATCATAAATAAAATCTTCTTCAAAGTTATGACTTTAAGTAACTCAGTATTACTACTTCGGTAAAACAAGAATTTAATGTCTTCAACACCTTTAAATCAAATCATTTTAGAGTATTTTGAAGCTTTGCTTCGAAAACAGTTTAGTCAACAAACAAGGACGAAATTTTAATTTTTAAATTTAAATTCGTCCCCCAAATATTCTTTTGCATGTAAACATGATCAAATTTAGTACAAAAGGACTTTAAAAGGACGAAAAAGAACGTTTTCCAAACTGACTCAATAAAATCGCCGGAGTAACTACAAAAAGTAATTTTTACTTACTTCTAGTGCCTTTTTAATTTTGTTTCTCTTTTTGTCACTTCTGGATATTTGCATGCCACAAGGTCACTGGGGATGGCCACAAAATAAGATTACTGACAAAAAAATGAGAAAACCTAAGACAAAGGCGAATTCTACTAAATAACTTCGACTTGAGTTTGGCAATAAACTTTCTACAACAACATCAACAGTACACTTGAGTCAAAGGAGGCGTCCTCAATGTAAAAATATAATAAAACGAAAATAATATAAAATTAAAATCACAAAAAGGATAAAGGATAAAAATCAAACTATAAAATGGAAAACTTAAAAAATAATATTAGAAATCCTTCAGCATATAAAAATCAAACATAGCACTTTTTTCATGCAAAATATTTCACTCGATAAAGTTTTTTCACAATGTTTTATCCTCAAAACAAGAAACGAAAAAATAAGAATTCGCTCCGAGAAAAGTAATGGAAAAGTTTTAACTTCTTAAGTTTTGTAAACAAACCAAGTTATCGAAGAAGTTTTAGTTTTTCTTGCACTTGCGAAAATTTCCATTTTTCCATCATCAAACAGGTACATAATGTGCTTCAGTTTTAGCTTTATTTGTGGTTGTAATAACTGCGCATTGATTAGATATAATATATTGCCAACGGAAGCGGAAGAAGTTTTGAACACATTCTATCAAAAATATTGATCGCTGAAAACTGCAAATAAAGAACACAAATATTTTTTTAAGTTTAATTAAATTGGTAAATAATGAAAAGACAACGTTTCAATCAATTTTTGAACACTTAGAATGGAATCTAATATTATACCAGAAGCTTATGAATATAATTTAACTGTGAAGGGTCCTAAATAACTATTATTTAAATTTAAACAATAAAAGAAAGTAGAGCAAAAAGTAGCAGATTTTCTCTGTAACTATCCGATACTCTTTAAAATAGGTGGGTATTAACGTTCCCAATATACACATTTCAAGCATTGTTAAAAATAGAAGTATGTTAGGTTACATTAAGAGATGAATGCAGATATATTAATATTGTTAAATGATGTGGCACTGCGACCATCGGGTCTATTGTGCCCCCTTCTGGGCTTAGAGCAGGTCTTTAAGCTCTGTTAAATCATTAAAAAGTAGTATAGAACCTACTTTATTGCCTCTTGCGTAGGAATATACATTCCTAGGAGCCTATTTCGTAAGTGCATTAGCGCAGGACATTCTAACAGCACATGTGTGGCTAACTCCTCATTCTCTTCACAGAATCAGTTTGCATCCGTAAGTATACCCAGTCTTATAAGAATAACTTAATATTAATTTTTTAATTATTTTTATGTGCTATACTATATGTACCTTCACTGATATGGATCTCAATAATTCTTTTGAACTTTAAAGCTCAGTACTTCAGGATTACAAATAAAGAAGAATATAATATAAAGGTAAAATCCATTTTGGATTTGTTTTTCTCTAGAGTGAGATTTGTCAATGAAAGTATTATGATAATTAATATTCGTCTATGTTTATCAATAGATCTACCACATTAACAAAAAACAAATTTTTTTTAATTTTCATGTTTTTTTAACATCTTTGAGGAAAGAATTAAGACTATTGTAATCTCTGGCATATCGTAATCGATCATTTGAATTCAAATTGGTGAGAACCGTTCAAAGTACTCGTTAAAGAAGTTCTTGAAATAACTAACTTATTCATTAAAAATTAATAAAACAAAATGTAAAATGTAAAAAGTCACATTTAATGTCTTCATATTCTACAATTTGCCTTTCATATTATTATTTCCAATTACCCTAAAAGACATTTTCTCAAACTCAACACAACATTTCCAGTAAATTTCGTTTATTCTTTAAAACTCTCTTTGTTTGCATAAAGTCTTACAAATGCACTTATCTACCAATTTTTTCAGAGTTCCGCATTATACTTGATAAAGTTTTAGTGAAAATCTCACAGGCACTTTAAATCTTTCAGAAATTCTTGCAAATTGCAGTCAAAATTATTTCAACAAAAAAGACGAAATAAAACTCTTTATTTTCTCAGATTTTGTAAGCACAATGTAAATTGCTTTAGGACGTTTGTATTTTGTTGAAAACGTATCAAAACGCCTAAGCTAATGTTGCATGCGCACATCTTAAGCAGCAAATGCATTTAGCCTAATGCGGCGGGCACAATAATAAATTGCATTAAGTCTTCACGTTTCATACGCTATCATGTCTGCCTGCTCAGTATCTCAATCGCAGTACGGTTGTATAGCTGAGCATCTACTACAGAGTCTTACTATACAGTTTGCAAATGTTTCCGTTAAAGCATGCTAAAGATTTTGCTTTGATAGTCTCCAGAGTGTAGCACATAAAGCCGGTACGTACGCAAATGTATCTGGGAGATGAGTGCATGAATTCTATATACTCGTATGTA
>NC_051847.1:220395823-220413373 GCF_002237135.1 Teleopsis dalmanni
GAGAAATCACAACGCTTGCTATGCTATATTCAACATTTCTAATAATAATAAGCTTTTAAAAGGTGCTAATGCAACGTAGGGTTGTGGGAGCAACCGCCACACTAACTGACTACCGGTAAGGATATGTTGCATTAAAGCACCACAAAAGCAGTACTTAATACGAGTACAGAACAATACTTGCCTAGTAGTCTTTCTTCAGCAACCTTTGTTGCTGCAGTCAATTACTGTTGTTGTAGGCGGTATGGTTATGTCAGAGTTGTTATTGTTGCATGTTTTTGTTGCATTTGTTTTTGTTTTCTTTATGTACTAGTATTTATTTTATTTCTTTGTTAATACTGTAGTAGTTGTTGCAGTAGCATTGCGCCAGGGAATTCACTTTGAGTGATTTATTTGCCGTTGAAACTATCTTGTTTTGTGGCTGATGCATGACTTTCACAAAAGTAACTTTATTTAGCACTTCAAACCGTTTGTTAAATGCTTAAATTTCTTTTATTGAATTTAACTTTACTTTTTTTTTTCTTTATAGAATTTGATTCTCCTGAAACGAGAATGAGTTACAGCCGAAGTAGGTAACCAATCTTTTAACTGTTACCACAAACTTTAACAGAAATTGACTTTTTACCAAAGTTGCTGCACAATCAATATTTACACTTTCGAAAGATGATGCACAGCAGTGCAGGTGTCTTCGAATGCACACTGACGTCAAGTAAGTCAAGTATTAAGTACTCGTATTTCAAAAGTACTTTCTGCTCTTAAAATTGTTAAATTTACTTACAATGAAAAGCATCAATAAATTTCTTTACTTATGAGGAAAGTGAGTTACTTTTCCTTTATATAGTTAATATATAGTTAATGTATAATAGAATAAGTTTCTATGTTTTTAAAGTTTAGATATATCGCTTCAAATAGAGTCATCTAGTATTGTTCCAAAATAATTTAGTGTCATAATTTTCTTACTTTATAGTTAGTACCAACTTTGTATGGGTTGTTAGATTGCTCTAAGATTTCATTTCATATTAATTTTAAACTGGACTGCTGATATGCCAGACGTACTTAATCATATACAATCTGAAAATACTGATAGTACTTAGTGTCTAAATATATGTATTAATCGTTATATACTTTATTTGAAATCTATTAAATTTAAGTCAAAGACATATGTACAACAGTTGCTCCGATATCTACTCTTCAAGCGTGGGTCGACATGTACTACAGGAGATTTGACAGGGCAGGCCAAGCCTAGTTCTATGCCATCCTATACTTTTGTGTCCCGAAAGAACAAATATCAGTTTTCAGACTTCATTCCGACTTACTTCTATATACTAGGTCAAAGGTTTTATATTTGAAGTATAAAGGTTACGTAGCTCTTAACCTGGCTATTAACCCAATTGTTGTTTGCTTGTCGTAAAAAATGGCCATTTTATTTTGAATAAATGTAATTCTGAGATCCTTGTGAAGTTTATAGTTTGTACTCTTGAGTGAAAGCGTTACAGTATTTTAATATTTGATTTAGTCGTTTTTCCTATCGTCGAATACCATAGGTATATCCAGATGTATAACTTTGTAAAACTCTGCTCTGTTTTCCACACCTTGTTGCGATGTTTCCCGCTAACCAGATAATTTTCTCTAGTTTGATAGAAAGTTTTTTCACTTAGCATTTATATGTATCAATCGTCAGTGATCTAAATGAATTCCAAAATATTTATTAGAATTAGTATGCGATATTTCAGAAATATACATGTAAACAATTGAAAAATTCTTTTTTCTGAGTAAATATGTAACTTGATCCGAAATTTTCAGTATTGATTGTTATTTTTCATTTATTAAGTCAACACTTTGGGAGCCCCCTTTCTTGAGGATCTTGATCAACAGAAAGACCTGACACAAAATAGCATTTTAGGTTTCGTCAAAAGTTCAAAGTGCTTTTACATCACGATTTTTTCCTACATATACGGTCATACAATGGGCCAATAGACACAAGTGGATCTACCAGGGATCGCCGGTATAACCTAACTTAACCTAAGTCATATATAAATCACTCTATATTTTGTAATAATTTTTGAATATATGACGAAGCAAATCATGGTTAATAATTAATACTAATAATTGGGTATTTTGGCAAAAACTACTTAGAAGACCTCGATTTCGATGGCTAAATAGAAGAAGGAAAATATAAAGAAAACTAGAAAAGTATTATTCGAAGCGTCAACAACATTAATGATGTGACAAGGATTAATACCTTTAAAGATATCAAAAAAAAATTTTTTAGTTTATAATAAAAGTCTAAGGCATAAAAATGTAATACTCTTAACATATATTATAATTTATTTTGTACCAAGTATGTACAATAGCTGTTTCGCTCAAAAACACTGAAAAAAGTGTTATTTTAGTTAACACTATTTGTAATGCAATATAAAATAATTCATATTTTATTTATTTTAAAAGTATTATTAATCCACTTTGAACGATATCCATTAAAAAATGCACATTAAAATAAAAATATTTCCAGTGAATTAACAACAATTGCGTGTCACTAATTGTTAGTGCACACTTCAATATTTGGTTAACTAAAAGTATCAATTTTATTATTATTTACTCTTATGTGCTACAGATTCAATTTATAAAATTTCGTTTGAAATAATTTTGTAATGAACCCTTAAGCGTTTTTTTCAAACAATTCATCCGATACTGAAATAGCAACAAGTAAATATTGACAAAAATAATTTTAGTCATAATGCAATAAAGTGCAATTCCAAATAATGAAATTGTTAAACACACATTGAAAATAATGTCTAAAACATTTTAATTGGTTTATTTGAACTCACGGTATTTGTATTTCAACATTTGAAATCTATTTTTTTTTTTCAAGTATTTACAAGTTAAATATTTACACCTCTTATACATGCCGTGGTCGTCCCATTTGGCAGGTACCAGTTGCTAATGTCCACTAATGTACTCTGCTCATGTCCAATGCCATGACAGGAAATGAATGAGTAACTTTATAAGTCAATTGTAGTTGTCATCGTGCAACAAGACTTTCTGACTGACAACTCCTGGCACGAATTTAATGAATTTGTTGAAAGGAAAAATAGAATGAAAAAATAGAAATATAAATATAAATATAGAAAAGTGGAAAAGTGGAAAAGGAAATAAGTTGAACAGGTACAGCTAAAATTAGAAAAGTGTTTTTAATATTAATGCTTAATAGTCACTCATTACCAAAGCGAGAACAAAAACTCAGAACAGAAGACTTTTTTACAAAATCTGTGATAACTTACACTCATCATCATTCCTGATGTGAAAGTCCTTAAAGGACTTAAGTCTGCCGAATTACATAAGAATGTATGTTTATGTTCTTAAAACAGAAATATACTTTAAAACATTCCCAGATCTTTTCATTTTGTTAAAGAAATTTATTAAAATATTTATGTGCGATTTTAATACTGAACTGAATCAATATTTTCAACTCCGTTAATATAGATAGCATGCTGGATGACTACAAACAAACTATTAGTAAAAATATGAAACTTGAAGACCTAGAAGTTAGTTTTAGCTTTAACATACAATTAGTCATATGAGTCAGTACCAACAAATTACTAAACGTGTACCCCTTAAGTAATTTTGGAGTGAAATTAACACACATTCGAAACAAAGTTTATATTATAAAATATTGTTTAACACTTTCTAAGTATAGTATGGGTTGCCGTGAAATATTAGATGTTAATTGATATTCAGAAGTCTGATTTGGTGAATCAGCACCTTTACTCTATTTTATCTGTGGACAGTTTTAAGTCACACTAAGAATAACTGAATACGGCGCTTTATAGTATGATGGATCTGATGTCTTTGTATCTGCCTGTGTTTATCAAATTTCGCTGTATTTTTAGGTTGTTGAGTGTTGAATTATTGTGAATGTCAATTATATTGAACAGTTTCAGAGCACGATCTTTAATGTATTTTTCGACTGAATCGACTCTCAGATCTCTCTGTATATCCGCTCCTCTTACGTACCATGAGGCGTTAACCAGTTTTCTTAAGGCAATATTTTACCCTCTTTGAAGAATTTTTAAAGTTGAGTTTGGCGCTTGGCAAAACGCAATACTGTCATAGAGGAGTTCTGGTTTAATAATCTGCTTAAATATGCTAACTCTATTCTTTATGTTGAGCGTTTTGCTGCTGATGAGCGGGTGAAGGGAGTGTAATATTCGGACAGCTTGAGCTCGTTTGGACTTGAAATGTGCTTTCCAGGGGTGCTTGTTATCAAAGGTTATGCCTAGGTATTAGATGTTGTAATTAAATTATTTTACAAATATAAGTTAATGTTATTAACTGGTGAAACCATGAATACACTTCATTTACTAAAAATATATGAACAATATGTTCCGAATTGCAAATAAACTTAATCATCTCATATTTTAAGTTATTTCGTCTCATACACTTTTTATTGTGAAGAAAAGAGTGCAACCTGAAAGAGTGCGGAACTTTTTTCAAATCTCAAAGCTTTATTTGAAAAATTAAATTAGTTTAATTATCAGATAAGGTAATAGTTTATTAATTAAAAAGTAATACAAATCAACAGATTAATAACTCATTTAACTTAAATCAAAATAAATTAATACTAATTTACAACTCCTTCATCTTATAGGATTGTTGTCCGGCTTTTCATATTTTAGTTCTGCAAATCTCGATTTAAAAAAAAGTTGTACAAAGTAATCGATTTAAATAAATAATAAATTAAATTATTTCAAAATTTCTGCAAGCTCTTAATTACTACTAAATTTTATATAGTTGTCCGACTAATACGCTTGAATTGCAATAATTTGGTAAATATTTTTATTGCGCATATTATGAGCACATATGGCCGTGCAAGTAGTTACTTTTTGCAGTGTAATTAACTATGAAGTCATTATCCCTCTTTACAATTAAATACCCCAGTTGATAAATAATTTAAATCCTTTTTGGTAAATTATTATAATCCAAGTCTACTGATGCTTCAGGAGGTGCTTTGTCATTAAATAAATTGCGTGAAAATTAAAAATAATTTATTTACTAACTACGCAGTGTACAATGAAAACAATGTCGGCTGATTATTTTAAATTGAAAAGAGCATTAAAAAAATGGCGTTGCAACTTGCATTCCGACAGGTAAACAAAGCCGCGGAAGAAAAAAAACCATTTTAATTAATACGAGAACACACACACACAACAGGCGTAACATATACATATGCAAATTAAAGTTATTTTTCGCTTTCTACACAGCGAAGCTTCGGCGAAAATTTTACACGTATGAATATTGTCGTGTGGTTACCAAAGCGCACAAAAACGCACAAAAACAAAAGCAAAAGCAAAAATAAAAATAAAATTGAAAACAAGAACCAAACAAAATACATTTAACAATAACAACAATCAAAGTATTGCCATGCCATTAAAAAACAAAATGGAGAACACGGACATGATCGCGAACAAAGCGCGCCATTTGCATTTGTGCTGAAATTAAACCAAATTTTTAATATTTATTTTATTGTAGGTAAATGCACATGTAATGTATGTGTAAGTCTATGTGAGCATAGTACACATATAGGATTAATATAATAAATTTTTCAACGGAAATCCATGTCTCCCCCTTTCTGCAGAATTTATTACCGTACTGACCACTCAGTGTTTGCTTCAGTGAACGTCATTAAAGTACACTATGCCCAACGCTCATGCATGTATGCGTGTGTGTGGGTGTGTGTGAGTGCGTGGCTGTGCATATATGCGATTTTCGGAAAGTTAAAACAAACCCAACAATAAAAATGGAAAATGAAAATTGCAAAAAAAAGAAAAAATAAAAATGGCATTCATTGGTGTTGTTTGTGCAATGACGCGTGCTGCTGTTGCGTTTAATGAGGTGACAACGGAAGTTGCCTTTTGGCGGAAGTGGTTACACGGTACACAAGGGACTGACTATACTGTTTTGTTCCCATTATGCCCGCATCATTTTGTAGATTTAAATAAGTGCAATTTTTATTTTTGTTGTAATTAATTTCATTCATTTTTTCCTGATTCTGATTTTTTTTTTTTGGATTTCATGTCTTTTTTGTAATTTATTTTTTCATTTCATTCTTTTAATTGATTTTTCAAATTATTTGTATTAAGTTTTATGCTGTCGTAATATGTTTAATTAATTGCTTATTATATTGAAATAAATTTTAAAACATTTATTATTATTTGCATGTCTGTAGTATGATTTGTTCCACAATTTCGGTTGCCACTTATGTATTTTTGAATTGCTGGATATATAATATATACTCGTATTTGCATGTAAATGGACTCCAAAAGGCAATTAATATTAACAATTAGCGTAAATTTATTGATTTTTTTTTAAATTCATTTAACAAAAATTAATTGTGGTATTTGACTTTAACTTAATAATTTTATTATTAATTTTAATGATTTTTTAATGACTCAGACATCACGAATGTTTATATTTACATAACCATTTTTGGTTTGCTTCCTCGTTATTTTATTTTTATGCCGTAATTCTTTTATTTTTACTAACAAATTAGCTATGTAATAAAATATGAATGTATTAAATATAGTTAAAGTTAAAAACTACTAATTGAAATACTTTTTAAAGTCAGAGATGGCAATGCAACCTGAGCAGTATAGAAACTACCGGTTCAGATTAAAGAGAATATTTTATGTTAAGGTATATTTAAAATATAAGTAGAAATGCTTTACTATATAGAAGGATTATAATTAAAAAAATGTATTGTTATTTGATACAATACAATGACCACCTAACCAAATATCCATCATCAATGGATTTTAACAAAACTATTGGTTTAATTATTCATATATATATTGTGGACTGTCACGAATTACCGTGGACTGTCACGAATTAAAACCTGTCAATTTGAAATGTAAAAGTGTTTAAAATAATTTTATATTTTTCACCTATACTTGCTAAAAATCAGAACATTATGTATATTATATTCTGCTCCATCTATAATCATTCGTTTATATTAACATCCCGATTATACACTTACAATCCTTCAAATAATTGTATTTTAAAAGAGTTAACATTTTGTTATTAAATTAAAATATTGGTAAATATAAATTTTGCAATAAGAAATTATTTTATAATTACTTATAGTATTTATAACAACTAATATAAATAATTCATACACATTAAATTAACATATATATTAAAATTTTTCATTTTTTATACTATTTTTTATTTATTTTTATTTATGTTTTATTTTTATGTATTTTTTTTTATTTATTTTGTAAAAGATATACGTTAAACAATTTTTAATAAAAGTTAATGGTTTTGTATAATAGCCGAAGTACCAGTAAATGTATGGTTCGAATAAAACAATAAATCGCTGCACTCACCGGAAAGAAATCCCCATAGCAAAGATAAGACATGAAACTTATTGCAGTGGAGACTAAAAAGTATGGAAGTAAGGATCAGAAAAAATCTCTAAAGTCTACATAGGTTTCTGTTGTATAAGTTTAAAAGAATGCATGGAATAAGAAACGATATATTTAGCCGATGTTCTTGAATTTATTTGAGAACAATGGCAGTAGTATTTGAGACTACTATATATAGGATTACCTACAATTCATACATATTTCAAAGTAAATACCTTATTTTATATATCTTTATCTATCAGATTATGAATAAGTAATATTATATTCTCCGACTTTTCAGAATTTTTTTGATAGCAGTGGCACTCGTACTTTAAAACACATAGTAGCAGAACTTTATATACCTCCATTTAGACTACTAGGTAAAGTAAGTACTTTATCTTTTCTGTCTTTATCTAGAAGTAAACAGTCGAATCTTTTGGATTTTTTTGATAACAGTGGCACTACATAAGAATATTTAGGTTTACACCATAAATTAAATATTAAATCTGTTGATCACAGTACTTCGTATACCTGCTATCCACATTACTAGTCAAAGTAAATATATTATTTTATCTATACCATTATAAATAATATTTACCATTATTTTACAAAATTAACTTGAAATAGATCTTTATTTAGGAATTTTAACTATTTGTTTTTCAGCCCTAAACAAAAATTTTAATTTACTTATCTATCATTTCATGTAGCCCAAATTTATGGACTTCATATGTTTAATTTATTTTATTTGTGTATTCTTGTGTATAATGTATACATATATATACATACGTTTACATTTACTTTATTAAAACGAAACGAGTTGCTTTTTAATTTTAAAATGGGAACTCAAGGTATTAGCTCTCAAAGCCAAATTTGTTTATAAATAAACAAACTGAGTTTACCTCAACTGCAACCATAATAGATAGGAAACTGAAGCGAAAATATAATAAAACAGCAAAATTTTCCTAAATATTGAAATTATAAAAATAAAGCAAACTCATAGCGGTTACTGTGCATCTGATTTAGTGCAGGAAAACCATCGAATACGAATTTCTGAAATTATTGAAACTTGACTCCGATGCTGGAGCTCCGACGTACTCGTATTAGGATGAACGTGCGTGCATCGGCATTTCGGGTGTGTGGGCAATGCCAGCGTGAATTTGGTTCTCATTGGGGAAAATGTGCGGAAAATTAGTTACATAAAATCAATGAGATTGCAGCAAATGAAAATTAATGTAAACGCAAAAAGCATACTTTGCATGAAATGTTCCGTACGCAGGTCGACAGGATACAAAGGCACAAATCATTCGCCAATATTTGAAAAACAATCAAAACGTCGAATGTCGAATGGTCGAATTGTTGAATATCAGAATTATGCAAAATGAAATATTGCGAAACTCTCTGCTCTCTGCTGAAAATTAAATCCGCAAAACTGAATTAATTAATTTTTGCGGAAAATTTATTTTACATCTAATTTTACATCTTTTTTTTTCATTTTTTCATTATTTTCATTTTTGGTTTGCATTATTGCACTTTAGTAGAGAAAGTAGAACGAAGTTAATATGTCAAAAATTTGTTCACAATTCCTAATTGCAGCAGAATTTATAGAATTTATTTAAAAATCCGTTAAGAAGAGCAGAATTTGCCAAATTTTGAATTGTAAATTTAATTTAAAGGAATAAGCAGTAGAAGACAAGAACAAATTAAGATGCGAAAAGCATTTACATTGGGGAATTGGAGATATCAAAATTGTACATCAAATTATGTATGTTTGTCTTAAGCCATTAATATGGAATGACAATCGTAGCTTCGTGTACGATTACATTTCAGATTTCATTATGATTACGTTTGCGTTGCTGTTGCTGTTGCTGTCGCTGTTGCATTCAAATAAAGAGGGGAGGACGCGCTTTATTATTAAGTTCTCCGACTACTGCGTTAGCTGCAGCAATTGCAACCGGAACAGTAGCAACCGAAAAGCTTTGGGGCAGCTTTGCGTAGTTTGCACGCCACTTGGTTTTCATTTTAAATGCCATCTCCTTGAAAACTATAGTTTCTTCTACAGTTAAAAAAATATAACATAAGACATTGAAGTAGGAGACAAATGCTGAGCATGAAAGAAATCATTAAATTAAGAATAAGCAGAAGAAAACGGATTCTGCTCAGCGCTTTGGTAAATTGATCCAATTTATGGTTATTTTATGGCAAATTGCGAGTAAAATGAGGACATTTAAGTCCAGAGGGAATGTTTCCGCTTTGTATAATTTCTTGCTGTTTGCTTGCCGCCCTGCTGGTTGGTTTGGTGGCTGGCTTGGAGACTAACTCGCCTGATTGTTTGTTAGTGATTTCATAAAGGATTATTAAAATCAAGTTGACGCAGAAATAGTGATTTACCAAAGGATTTACAATAACTTGCAGTATCAGCAACGGAATAACCACTAGTAAGCAGCAAAGTTAAATTTTAAATATAAATGAAAAATATTTTATTTTAATATGGTTTTTATAATAAATGATTCGCTTCATGAATGTACCAGAAAAATGATTTCCCAATGTTGAAAGATCAGTACTAAATAATAATAAATTATTAGAGCTACTTATATACTTTACATATACTAAATTAATTTAAATTTGAAGAACAAACAAAGAAACGACTTCAGTTACTTTTCTTTAAGGATGGAAATCAGACATTTGGCAGTAATGCAAATTCAAAGCAATCAAGACATTCAACAAAAAGTTAAGTATCGCATAAGTCAGCTAAATCTGATAACATATGAATAGATTAAAAAAATAACTCTTTCTACTTTTATAATTCAGTATAATTTGTACTCATTTGCCATCCTACAAGTAGATCTTATCTAGAAAGGGTTTAAAGTTTACTGGTTACTGAACTTACTTAATATGTGTTACAAAACACTAGACTTTGAAAGCGTTTTAAAAGCTGCAGAAATATATCCAAAGACATCGCTTACATATATGAAAAAGCATATATCAAAGCTGATATAATATTCATATATAACATTCATATATACATATATATAAAAATATTGCAGATTTTTACTATGTACTTATTTTCGACTAATTAGGATACGTAGTGAAGCCATTAAATCCGGCATTCAATCACCATTTAGTAACCCCGAAAATCATTTATTTCATGATTGATATTCTTCTGCATTCTCACTTCGCCACTCAATAATTTATTTGGAAAAATTAAAGAAAAATTCTAAAAGTTTATCAGAAATATTTAATTTCGGCTAATTTAATGCAGTTTCATCACATTACTTTAATATTTTTAAGGACAAATAGTTAACAGTTGCGCTGGAACAGCCATTTTAGACCATTCCACTGCAGTTTCATTATATCACCATAATATTTTTATTTTTTAAACAAAACTTATTGTGTATTTATGTATATACACAACACCTAAAGCATTGGATTACCTTTGTCAAATTACATCAAAAAAGTTTTAAATTCCACACACAATATAATCATTTAAAGTACACTTACTTTGTATCTGTAATATTCCCATTCGATATCCTCTCACAAGGATTTCAAGTAGTGTTATTGTTACTTTCTGTATCAATAATGCACTAAAAGTTTTACTTTACAAAATGTATTGCATACACTCTGCTTAACACTTAGACAATCGGAAGGACCTTCTCGAGTGAAAAGTGTGCAATTTCAATAGTCCAATAGTGTGCATAAAAATGTCCTTTTACACAATTGTTTCATTTGCTATACACTAATAAAATTAATCTCATTCATTTTCATGCTACGTTTACTTTCAAATAAATAAAATGTGCATTTTGTGAAATGTTTAAACGGAGATGCTTTTCCTCGTAAAGTAACACATAAATTTAAATATGCATATACTTTGGAACTAAAAGAGGACATTTGCTGGAGCACATTGAAGCTCAGTGCAAAGGATTTGTGACCTAAAGTGTGCTAAGTAAGGAAAATAATTGATTTTGTGTAAATTTTTTTACTGTGTGAATCCAAGCAAGAATTAAGTGTGGCATCATTAAAATCACATTGGAAAAAAATATTAACAACAAAATATTTATTTTTCTTTAAATGATTTTCATTTCTTTTTTATTATAGTTTCATTTAAATAAATAGATTTATTTGAAGTAATTATAGTTAAATATAATCAACCATCCTGCATTGAAAATATAAAAGAAAATAAATATTTATAACTCTTTCTCTTATTTCTCTTGTATCTTTTGTTTCGGATATTATGATGTGGAAAATCGGAAACATAATGGGCGCTTTAAGCGGCATCTACACGACTTTAATTACGAGACTGGTCCTTTCTGTCGTAGTAGAAGATGTTATTTTACAATGTCTGCGTTTTGGTGACCTCTCGTATGTGGTTGATTGACTGTTTACAGTTAATAGGCCATTTTTCATCATTATATGAACATATTCCTAGCAATAAACATTGTGAAATAAGAATAAAAAAGAAACCTAAACCATCCCGTAAAATTAAGCTAACAGATCTTTTGTTTTTGTCGATGAACAGACTGACATAAAAAACTATCAAAAAACTACTTTTCTAAAAACCTATTTTGTCAAGGCATTCACGGGGAAGACACTTAAATGGTTCTCTTTCACATTAGTTTGCACAGCTTCTTCAGTGAGTATTAAAAGAAAGGAGTAGTTTCTAGCGATTCATTTTAATGAGTTTTCAACATTTGGTCTTCTTACGTAGGGTTCGAAAAAGCCCACTTGAGCTGAAATGAGATCACAGAAATACCATAGGTACCAGAGGAACAGCACTTGTGCGTACATAGATTTAAATAAGTATACAGCCAATGCCGAAAAAGATAACGAGTCTCATTAGGTAAAAGAAAACCAACCTGGTTTTTCTTAGGAACCAACCTGATCACTAACATTACAGGATGACAGCTAAGTCAGATCGGTGAGAAGAGGGGATCTGAAGATTTTCAATCTTCTTCTAGTTAAAGAAGAGCACCGATATATGGGATGGAGCACGGTCTCTTACTCATTCTCAGAGTAGCAACCTCGACAAAAGTCATTATAATTTAAACCCAGTCTCATAGCATGCATTTCTATTTCACAGTGGCTCGTCAACACAGATACCATGGTGCTGAGCAGATTCCGCCTTAGTTGTAAATTAGACTAAATCAACAAAGGTATGTGACAATAAGGTTTATCAGCCCAGTATTGCTTAGCTATGCTCAGATAGTTTTGTTTAATAACCTAGTTTAACTGTAGCAAGTGGAACGCCTCTATCAGTAAAATATCTTTGTATCTGTATCTGTATATCTGTATAAAATCTATAATTTTAGTATACAGATCAATAACAAATATTTTAGTACAAAGTATTACTTCTTGTGATTTTAATTAAAGTGTCTTTATATTTCTCTCATAAATGCTATTTAAAGGTTATTCGCATAGAAAATAAATATATCTATTTGGTAAGTAAATGAAATAAATATTTTTCTTAAAAAAGAAAAACATTTTAATAATATTTTATACTTCAACGTATTCTACAAAATTAATCTTTTAATTTTAAATCCAATATTTTAGGTGAACCGTAAGAACATGTCTTCATTATTCCCAGGATGTGAATGGCGTGCCAACAGTAAAACATGTGCTGTCAGTTGAAATTTACGAAAACGGAAGTGTATATTTTTCCTAAGGTTGCATGCGAATGGCGTCACTTTCGCTTCATGAGGATTCAAGTTACTAGAACTGATATTGTACACTGATTTAATGTTCCACTGTCACGTGCCAAATTGTGGTCAAATCTAAACGAAAAAAGCACTGCATGAACACTGCATGAACATAGATATAACGCAGCGATGTTCTTTGAAAAAAGAAATATCACAGGGACTGAATGCAATTACACAATTTAAATATTTTATTATGGTTTCTAATGTATTAATAATGGAGACTTTAGTATTTTAAAAATTTTGAAATATTTTTGAAAATATTTATAATTTTATATTAACAAGTATTTTTCCTATCTATAACTCTTTAATGCAAAATTTTATTCAATCACATTTCTCAGTTTAAGTTTTTCTTCATATGATTTTTATTTTGTTGACCAAAAAGAATTTAAAAAAAAATTCTTAAAATAAAAATAGTTCGCATTTTTCACACTTGTAGCCACATTTCAGCAATTCATTCATTCATGTGGCATTTGCATTTGCAATTGCAATGGCAATGGGACGGGCACAGGAGTTGGAATTAAATATTTGGGGCTGGTAGCTGGAATGACTGCCGGCTAGCTAGTACGCATACCAAGTCTACACAATAATGCAACCAATGGCATAATAAACCGACGCAGTGCAATTGTTCGAAGTGGTACGAATGCAAAAATAAAATTTGGGTCAACACATAATAATATTGGATGGTAGCCACAGCCACAGTAGCAGCAGAGATGAAAGGTACTGATGTAGTGCTCACACAATATATGAGGTGGTAATACTATGTGATTTTTTCGACTATTTTCGAATTTTTATCAATAATTTTAAAATAAATAAAATTTAAAATTTAATATATCAAAACGATCATAAATTTTATGAGGGTGACCTTAAATTTTTAAAATATATTAAATCAAATTCAATGGGCTCGTTTAAGTGTCATCAATTAAATTAATTTTTTAAAGTCTTAAAATATTATAGGCCCAAATTTATTATTTTATGCCTTCATTTTTAATAATAGACATCACAAAACTGTGTGAAATCAAACAATTCTTTTTTAACAATGCAACGCTTTAGTGTAAATAAAAATCTTATACCACAGCACATGTCTTCCGATTTTTTACAGTCAATTGCTAAAAGTGCGGGCTATTATAGACTATTCAGTATCATCACCATTGCATATACAAAGAATGAAAATTATTGTCTGGCCAAGATTGCAATGGTAGAGAACCCAACAGTCGCGAGATTACCCGGACGACCGCCGAAGAGTTGGCGTAAATGTTGTTCGTTTGGATCTACAGGTATATAATAATTTAATATGTCATAATTTCTTATAAATCTATCTAAGTCAATTGTTATAACAAAACAGGATTTAATCCTTTAATAAAGAAGAAGAAGGATTTAAAAATAATTATTTACATACATAAAAAAAATAAAACATAACCTATAAAATTCAAAAAAATAATTTCAACTTAGTTTTTAAATAATTTCACTAATATTTATCCTATTTTAGAATTTCTTTCCAGGTTTTAGTAAAAGGTGAAAAAAAACATATCTCCACTGTTTGATTATTATGTCATGCTTGGAAGTCCAACATAGCAAAATTATTTTATTGAGCTATTGCACGTTAATTGCACATCCTGTACCACATTAAACTCATTTACAATATAACAAAATGGTCACATTTCTAACACACACAAAGGAAACGGGAGAAATGTATCTTTTCGATATTCCTGCCAACCACAAAATTTATCTTGACTGTTAATTAGAAAATGTAAATTACGTCTTTGGCCCTGATCGTTTGCTACTGAACTGCCAGCCAACGTACAACGAACGGCTAATGACAACTTCATATAATTGCATTGTATTTCTATATATGTGAATGCTATTGTAAAACACTTAAACTTTAATGTACCTCAACAGTGACGGTCCTTTGTAAAATTACTTAACATTTCCAAAACAAATTAATTAATTATCTTTATTAGTGAATTGAAAAATTGGACTGGAGTATTTATTCTGTAAAATTAATTATACAAAATTAATTTAAAATTATTTCATTTACCACCGCCACTGAAGATTCTCTATATTTCACCCAGAGATATATTCGTATATACACTCTACACGGCTGCCTACTTGTCACCAAATAGTAGTACGAATTAATTGCATTGTATTTTGTATATTCTCTTATGGCGTTTTGGCCAATTCACCATAATTTATAATTTGGCACAATTACCTAACACACGGGTGCATAACTTGTTGGCCATGTTGACTCCGTTCTGCTACACTCCACTTCGGTTCACTGCCATTTGCAATGTTCCTTTCATGCTACACTGCTTGGGGTTGTGTTTTACTATGCTGTGCTGTGCTGTGCTGTGCTGTGCTGTTTTTCGTCTGCAGCTCCAGTTCCAGTTCCAGTTGCAGTTGCAGTCTGCATACGTTTTGCAACGAAATTTGGGTCATTTGTGCCTTTGGCACCAATTGTTTTTTATCGATTTTTAAATTTTAATAAATCTTAACCGATTTTTCTCAAATAAATTTTTCGGTTTAAACTATTTGCAACACTACACCAGCAGCTGCAATAGCAACACTACCAGCACCAGTAGTCGCTAATGTAGCAACAGCGGTAGAAGCAGCAGAAGCAGAAGCAGAACCATAGTAGCATTACTAAACTGCATGAAATTTTGGGTGTTGGCCTATTTAAATGCCGCCTAATAAACTTTCACTGTTTTCCACATATTTTTGTCGCGTGCTTTAGGAAACACAATATTTCGTACGTGAACTCGCTGTGAAACCGGCACTTGCCGAGTTGGATTGTTGCCATCATTTTCACTCAATACAAACGTTGTTACTCCATATTGCCACTGTTGCCACACTTTTTTGTTCTTGTTGCTGCCGTTTGTAGTGTTGTTAGTGTTACTAGTGTTGTTAGTGTTGCTAGTGTTGTTAGTGTTGTTGGTGTTGTTTTTATATTTTTTCCACTGGGCTTGTTTTCATGTAAATTGAAATTGCTAAAATTTTTGTGTTTTGTTTTGAAATTTGAGCACTTTTAAGAGTGTCGTAAAAAGTGCCACTACATAGAAATGCTGCTGCATGTGCTGCTGCTGCTGCTGCTGCTAGTGCTGCTGCAACGGTTGCAGCCGTTTATGTTGTTCGGAATGCCATGTTGTTTCTGGTCTTGTTACTGAAACAACTGCTTCATGTTAAACTGGGTCAATAGCCTTTGGGCCAGAATGGTGGTGTCTTATTATTTTCAATGTTTTGACTATGTGCGCACAAAATTTGTTGCTACTCTACTTCTGTTGTTAGTGGTGTTGTTGATGTTGTTGTAGTTGCTGTTGTTATTGCTGATGTGTTGTTGTTTTTTTTTTGTACTATATTTTCTAATATATTTGCATACATGTTTGTATTTTATTGTTCAGTTTGTTATTATTATTTCTTTTTTTTGTTGGGCTTTGGTATTTGCCAAGTTTTCACTATTTTCTACATTTTTATTTTTTTTTTTTAATTTAAAGTTCGTTACCAAAAACATCTACAACAATTGTTGTGGGGTTAGTAGAACTTCTTGACATGTTAAGAACATTTCACAACTTGTTACATTATAAAAACCGATTTAATTGTAAGTTATACTTAAAGTTCATTTTATTTATTTAATTGAAGTTTAAGTTCTACACTTTATTCTAATGAACAACAAATGAACACATTAAGTTACACACCCTTAAGGGAAGGACTGTGGGTATTAAACTAGAATAAGTAATAGGTAATGAAAGTGGTATTGTTGCGATATTAATTAAAAAGCTAATAATTAAAATATATAAAAAACGAGTGAAATAGAAAGAAAAGGAACTACTGCCAAAATCTGGTTATCAATTAAATCAACGAGCAAGTTGAACTGATTGCTGAGGATGCGATTTCGCACTATCTTTTTGGCCCAAAAGTCATATTTTGTTCAGATTGCTTTATAATATTTTGATAAGAATATTAATAATATATATGTGACGGATATGACAACCACAGAACACGAAAAGCACGTGGGCAACATTGTAACATAACGTGCGAAAAATGGTAATAAAGCAACACACAAGTAAGCATCGATCTCTTTGGCATTCGAACCGGCAACCGACAAGCACGCAGCAAGTGAAGCTATAGTGGAGTTAGCACCCCACATATATTTTATAGATTGTAAATAGAGAGAAATTATAAACGAAACAAATTAGTAAAACAGTATCTTTGATAGGTGGAGCACAAATCGTGGGATAACCTTTTTCAAGATAAAACAGAAGGTACTACGATTTCAATCGTGAACCATACTTTCGTCTAAGTATATTCTGCTGATGAGCTGAAGCATGCTTCGTATCAGCCCATAGCTGTTGACTTTGAACTATCTGTATTCCATCTGCGCCCTTCGTTCTGACTACGTGGTAGAGTTTTAACGTCATAGAGTACATTTGTCCAAAACCGGAATTGACGTTGTCATCGCTAGAGAATAGTTT
>NC_051847.1:220413473-220433225 GCF_002237135.1 Teleopsis dalmanni
AAGGGGAGGTATAGCAGGAGAATACATTACTTTCTTTACCTTGTAATTTCACATTTCTTTTACATAATTTGTTTTAGTATTTCTTACTTTTGCTTGCTCAAATGAAGAATCGATGAAAGAGAATTTATTTGCAATTGTGCACATATAAAGGATTCATAAATTGCATCAATTTGTGCATGAAATGAAAAATAAAACTGCACAAGATGAAGCTAGAGAAGCGAAAAAGAAATAGAAAAAGAAAAAGAAAAGGATAATTGTAAGCAAAGGAAGAGACAAGGAGAACTTTCAATGAAGTAGTGTACTTTGCATCCTTGAAGTATGCTAAGAAATTTTGTTTTCCGTTTTTTTTTCATACACTGAAGGACCCATAACAGCATAAACACAAATACAAACAAAAGTACAAATACAAGATGAATAAGCAGATGGAGATGCAGATTCAGATGCAGATGCAAGAGTGGAAATAAGAGTAAAAGTAGAAATAGGAGCAAACCCATATAGTACAAATGACTCAAAATAGTTAAATAAGCAGGAAATCCTGTTGCTCACGCCGCACAAATGTAGTAAAATCGTAGTTGATTGCATTTGAATTGTGCAATACATAATGCAGTGCGGCTTGTATGAATGAGATGGCTGCCACTGGTATTGGTACTGGTGGCACTGGTTAGTGCTACTGTCATTTGTTTAGTTGGATCGGCTGAGAATCGTAGAGAAATATAACCAATTGCAAAATATTGTTAAGTGATGCACCATTAAATTGTTGATTGCATCCATTGCATCCATCTATTGAGTTGAACAAATGATGTATATTCAATATGCTCCTCTAAGCACACTACAGTGCGTCCTTTAAGTGTAACTGCCATACGCTAGCAGCTGTATAACTAATATTTAAACTTTACTCCTTACTCCTTACATACGACTACGTGAAGCGCTGCCATAACACTCGACTTATAAACACATTGACAAAAACTTCTGCTTTAATTGATTTCATTATATTTTTATTAAGAGAGAAACTTTTGTTGTCGACGTTGAGTTTCGTGAATTTCGTTGAAAATCTGCGTTATGATGTTAGTAATTTACTTAATCGCATAAATAAATTAAAACTGAAGATGAGCTTAGTGAAAGTTGAAGTCATGCAATTCCCTTAATAAAACTTGTTAGTATTCAAACTTGCAAAGTTTGTACAATTTTTGCACTTTTAATGATATCACAATAAATTGGATAAGGATAAAGCCCGCCAAAACATGTGTGGCATAGAGTGTTGTGCAAGGAATGAAAGTGAGAAGAATAAATGTATCTGTTACTCATAGTTAAAGTTTCAGATGAAGAATATTTAATATTAAATATGAGTATTGTTGAAGAAAGTGTACTTAGTTAGTTGATTTTTACGATGAAACCATAATATAACTTTTCAATATTATAGCATTATTATTAAACAATATGAACTTATTATATTACGCTAGAATTTGAAATTAAATATGCGTATTCTGCAGAAGATGTAACCAAGAGACTTAGGAAAACCAGATACGAGTATGCCTTCGCTAATCTCAAAAACATTTGGCGTTCAACAACCTTGCATTTAAAAACTAAAATTACGATATTCGATGCTTGCGTCAAAAGTGTGTTGTTATATGGATCTGAATCGTAGTTTGTTAAAGAGGACTTCTCCAGTTCCTAAACATTTGATGGTCGAGAACCATAAGTAATAAGCTAATATGGGAAATCACAAATCAGCAGCCGATTGAAAAGCAGATAATGAAGCAGAAATATGGCTGGCTGGGACATATGGCATTAGAATGAAATTCCCAAAATAGAAAGAATCGTGGACGACCAGAAAGCACATGGAGAGGAGCGATAAATAGGAAAACTAACGAATCATTCAGCGAGCTTAGAGCATTAGCGCATAATAGGGGTGTCTGGAAAGCATGTGTGAACAGACTAAGTTCTTGAATTAGGATTGTAATATATAGAACGTGTCACAATAATAATAATAATTGTTCTTGAAAAGTTTAATCATAAAGTGGATTTTTAAGATGAAATCACAACAACATCGCATCAAACACTCGACGCATTGCGGATATATCCCAACTATGTGTCGACATACCATTGAAAATTATCTCAAAAGGACACAGTGCTATGAGAACATTTGAATTACATGGTCTGCCATACCTAATAACATAGTCTAAGCAATATACTAGAAAAATGTTTTATCAAAATAGCAATCGTTTATGTACTTTATTTATTTTTTTTTTTAAAGAAATTTGATAGAAATCTCAATCCTACGAGTATTTTATCCTATACAATAATCCTATACAATAACTAATCGCAGGGACTGGGTTTGTTGGTAGACGTAAGAGTAGTCAAGTATTAACATTTTCCGTTCTCATTCTTTATTATTCCTTTTTTTTTGCTCTGACAAACTACTTTCAACATATAATGAGAATGAATTTCGTACATTGGAAATTGAAAATTTCAATTCCCAATTAAAATACAGACTTTATAATGTGCTTATTTTATATTTTATCATTATCCTTTTCTCAATAAACTATCCACATTTATCTTTTAATTTCTAATTTGCCAAATGATTGAAGCTTTAAACTCACCCGTTTCGGTATCGGAAAAAAAAAAACTGAAAATATTAAAATAAATTCGTCGAATGAAATTTACTGGCATATGGAAAATAATTGACGAGTTCTTAAGCATATTGAGAAGTGGAATCCAAATGGTTTATTGAACTGCAGAATAGACGTATATAGCAAAATAATTGCTTTGCTATTTGCAGTATCAAAGAGACTCATTTGTAAGGACATCTTGTTAAGTATGAGTGTTTTTTTTTTGTTCACATTTTGCTTGGCAGTTTAATTGTCTGATGGTACGTTTTATACGCTCGATAGCGTTTTCATTGAAAATGATAATTCCGGGCGGCCACTTCTATTATAAAAGCATTTTTTTTTGTTTTTTAAATACTCATTACATACAAATGTTAAAAGACACAAAAAGCTGAAGAAGTAAATGAAAAGGAGGAAGTTTCAAGGAATTAAAATGACTAATTATAGCCACAAGGACTTATGTTGTTCAGCTTGAAGTGTAGAATTCTGTGTAAAAAAGTTGTGCATTTATGTGAATTAAAAAATATATGCACATTGTGCCTTTATTGCGATTAAGAAATTCTCTTCTATTTTCTGCTCGTAGTACGAGTATTAAACTTTCTGCTTGTAGGATTCTAGGATTTTTTCACAGAAGCAATAATTCCGATTGGATTTTTATTCTTATTTTTATTTTTATATGAATTTTTGTAATTTCACTTGAGTGCAATCGGGTAAGTGTTGAAGTAAGAAAATAAAAAAAATGCAAGTTTAATACTGAAAAATAAAAATACTATCCGTAAAATGCGACGAACTATTTTCGAAAAATATTAGTAGAGAAATTTACATGGAAGGAATAATGAAAGCAAAGGAAACGGAAATGAAAGCAGGACAGTTGTGCACATTCACTAGCAAGAAGAAGCATGAAAAGCATGAGAAGCACGAGAAGCACGAAAGGCATGAAAAGCATGAAACGCTTGCTAGCAGGCTGGCACCTTACATTGTTCCTAGCAATTCCAAGTTAATCACACTTCGACTGAGCGCGGGATTGGATAATGTGTAATTAATTAGAAAATTTATTTTAAAGCGTTAAATTGTGAAAAATTAAAAATGAAAAAGGAAAAAGTTTGCCTATTCAGTGCACCGACACTCTGACACACATAAATTGACTTCAATTTTTCAAAGTATGACAAAACAAGAAGAAATGAGAAAAAATTGGAAACTTTTGCTGTCACAGGATTTAATTGATGTTTAAATGATTTGTTAGCATTGCTATTTTCGGCAGCAAACTTTTGAATTTTAATGTACGAGTATTGCACAATCTCACGGAGACACACTCGGCACAGTGTGATGCCCACACACACACAGAGAGATGCGGAGATAGCTACTTCCACGACAACATTGTTGGCAAGTGGAGCAGATTATGCCTGCATTTGTTTGCGGAATATGGACCCAAGTGAGCATTTAGTGTGAGACGTGCTCACACTTTAAACCACGTCGTAACACTTGGATTCGCCTGTGATTTTCAAACTTTACTGTCTAGATTTAGTTTTTTCATCTTTTCATCTTTTCTCTTTTCTCTTTTCTCTTTTTTGTTTTTCTTTTTTTTCAGAGCCTTATTTTTGTAGATTTTCGATGTGATATATAATTTTTTCAATGCTTACTTGATGCTAAGAGCATCAAATTGGGCCACTTTCCTTATGGACGCATTCCACTTACGCCCATGGTACGTGTTTCTAAAGTGTCGTTTAGCGGTTGCCGGCTTGGCTTGGCTTGGCTTGGCTTGGCTTGGCTAGGCTGGGCTGGACTCGCCTTAACCAAACTAACTCCATTCTATTTTGTGTTGAGCACTGGTATCTGTGCAGTCTGTGGTCCTTTAAGCGCACGATACTCAGATTAATGTGCTCAGCCTTGTGCTGGCAACTTTATATACACAATTAAATGTTTTTAGTATGCAACTAAATTTATTGTTTAAGCATTAAATGTTTGTTATTTGATATTTACAAGCTACCAGTCATACAGTCATAGAGTTGAACCACATATGTTTGAGTGTGTGTGAGGTTGGGGAACAGGATATTTTGATTTAATGTATCTATTATATGCAAATAGGAAATATTTTATTATTATAATTATTGAAATAAATAAATTTGAAAGCAATATGTTAACTTTTTGCATGTTGTGCAGAAAGATGATTCTGTTGAGTAGAGAGCTGCTTCATCGGTTATTTTGTCATTGGCTATGATTGACATGTTAAAGTTCATAAGTACTTTGAGATCTATAGGTCATAGAGTAAAAATTTGCTTCTACGGAATAGATGAATGCAAAAATATGATGATCGTTTGTTTTCTAACTATCGGAACAAAATCCAGTTCAAGTGGATAATCCTCAAACTCTCACCGTTTTAAAGAGAAGACACATCAATTCATCGAAAATTAATTCGCAGAAAAACACACAATTCCACAATTGATTCCACAATTCTGCGTAATAGTGGATAGAAGAATAGTCATGGTCGAACCAACCGCAAGCATTAATAAATGCGAGTGTCTGGTCAATGCTAATACTGAAAATATTGCTAAGTGTGTTAAGTTATGGGGCAACCAAAAACTTTAGCCTGGTTGTGAACAAGCTTCCATACATACACAATAGGCATTCTTGTGTCTTTTCCTTAAGCGCCGGCAGACATGTACTACAGGAGATACTACAGGGTAGGTCGAGCTTGACCCCATGTCGTAGTATAGAACATATATTATCAAGATTACAAACTTAAGCCTGGTTGTGGACACTATAGGCATTCTGGACTCTTTTCCTTAAGCCCCGGCAGATATATACTACAGGAGATACTACAGGGTAGGTCGAGCTTGGCCCTATGTCGTTCTATAGACCAGGGCTCTGTAAAAACAAATATTAACCTAAATGCTTCAGATTTGTTTCTGTGTATCAAATCAGTGGTCCTACATTTGGAGTAAATTGATTAGGTATTCCTTGACCTAGCTGCTAAGGAGGTATGGGTCCTCTATTTATTTGCCTATCGCAAAAAAATGTGAAGTTAGTTGTTGTTGTTATTGTGAAGTTATAATTTTGTAATAAAGGTTTGAAGTTAGTAAAAGTAAAAGTTAATAAACTTTATATTTATTACTATAAATAAATATGATGCAAAACATAGCAGATATATTTTATGTTGTCCTTTTTTGTTTTACAAAAATATATATTCATAATTTTACTATACTCAATATATGAATAATTGATAATTATTATTGGTGAGTACTTAGTTCTTAAATTACAACATTTCAACTGAATTTATTAAATGGCTGCACTGTAATTTTAATTACATTAATATTTCGTAAGTTAAATTATACAGAGACATCTGCTTCGATTTGTCCATTAAATAAATTGAATAATATATGTAAGTAAAACAGTACTTATTATTACAGCAAACCACCACATTTAGGCATAATATTTCTTATTTGATATTTAAACGTGCGTTAGTCCCTCGACCGTCTCAGTTGGTTGAAAATGTTTAGTGTACATCAAGGCTACTGGACTAACAAAATAGTCTGTTTATACGGTTTTATCTGTTACTATATTTTAAAATTCCTTGGAATCGTTCCGTTCACACTTAGAAATGGGAAAGTCGCACAACTGCATTTGAGATGGCACATCTATTCGTATTTTATATGCAGTGTGCAAATTGCATCGTTAGTTGTCTACACATATCGCACATTGGTGCGCCTTCCGAAAATGATAGGTGTTATGGGTGCAGAACTTTATGTACCAGTAATTTTGTATTCACTTGGAGTCTCGATTTTTATTTGTTTCTTGATTGTACTGAGGTTGACTGCTGGTAAGAAAATCAAGAATTTCATCAAGGAACTTATACAGTTGCGTTGGTGTACAGAAAAATTAATGTTGAATCTAAAGAATATGCGGAATTACAATATTTTCGATGACAAGCACTTTTGGAATTTAGCGATATTCATTTTCATGCAAAGCGTACATGGAACCATAGTATTTTTCGCTCAACTAGTCGATTCAATTGATAGACTCGAAATTAACCATTGGCACACAACCATTATTCAAGGTTTCTTGCCATCGAGATATTTTGACACATTTGTTTGGATATTTGCCGTGCTGTACACTGTAATGTTGTTTGTGTGTGACGCTATATGCCACCGTCTAGGGCAGGTATTGTGTTTTACTCAACAATCAAGAACGATGAAGGACATGGAACTGCAATACTTAAGTCGTTACTATCTACTAAATCTTTATAAATGGACCATACAATTTAATAGTGTTTGCTCTTTTCTTTTGTTCTTGTATTATAGTTTGTTTTTCGTTGAAATACTCTCAGATTTTTATGGGAATTTTTCTAAATTTAACTATTTGGATGGTCCGGACAACAGTTATATGGATTATGTGCTGTGCTTTCTTAAGATGTTGAGTCCTTACATGACCAATTTATTTGCAGAGCGAGCAAGTGAGAGTTTCAGACAAGCAGTTGATGTTGTGGGACAAATTAATCGTAAACGGAAAAATTCAATTAGGCCAGAGGATCATATGCTACTTCTAGCTGAAAAACGAGTTCACTTCGGATGCTCAAATATATTCAGCCTCAATCGCAGTTTGACGCTTGGATTTTTTGCTGAAATTTTTTCATATTTGATTACTTTAATACAATTTAATATGGGAAAATCAAAATGAACTATTGCTTCACAAGTACTAATTGTTAATATTATATGTATTTTTTTAATTTTATTATTAATTTTTTTTGAAGACAATTTTGTTTTATTTTGAATAAATTTTATTATATGTGTAAACCTGATTTATTATTAATTATTATAAAATCTATTAATACTTTATAAAATTGGTAAAATGATTACAAGGTTCATAACTTCATTAAAGTTATATAAGTTTAGAATTAAAAGTTCAAAGAAAAATTCTTCTTGACAACAGCAAAGATGGGCTCAAGTTTAATTCTCCATTTCACGGAGTTTGTACGCATTACTGTTCTTTGCTCTTTATTTTAAAAAATGGTAATTTACAGAAATACGGCCAGTTAAGAAATCTGTAAATATTCTAATCTATTTACTCTGAGAAATCTGTCAATATTGCTATAGCTTATTACAGCTTTTTGTACTGCCTTAGGTTGTTAAAGATGTTTAAATTTTTTTTAAGAAGAGACAAGAAGATATTAAGCAATTCGGATTTTATCAAGATACTTGGTACGTTCACCTTCGCAAGCTTGTGAGCTGATGCTATTATGATCAAGTATCGAAACAAATGTTATATTAATCGCAATAATCGATTTAGATATAAGATTTTTACAGCTTTTTATCAATTTTGATTTGATGTTTGAAAACTAGAGAGATTTTAATTCTTTCTGTTAATTCTGTACGAGAAATTCTCATTGGAACGGGTGTATTAAGTCTGGGTCCATGAGGGCCAGCACAACTTTGTTAACCTTTAATCCATTTAATAAAATACATGGTTTAGAACCCTGTGAGAAATCTCCATATCTCTAAGTGTGGTTATCTGCACGTAGGACATCTGAATAGTTAATGCTCGGTTAGAAAAAACCCTGACTTCCCGCTAATCTCTCTCTTTCTTTTCTCATAACTTTTTATCATATTGACTAAAACGGTCAGATTTGCACTGAACCATTGCGAGGATACTGTCCACGCTTTTGAAGTAAACCTCATACTATATACGTACATATGTATTGAATAAGAATATGTTTTAAATTATGTATGGCTAACTCTAAATCATAGTCGGCACTCTGCTGTTATTAGAGAGGCTTCACGAATATATTTGTGTGAAGACTGACAAGTCTTGATTTTAACTCATTTACTTGATTGAAGTAAACTTCATTATGTACATATGTATTGAGTATAAAAGTGTCTAATCAATTTCTGCTAATATTTATAAACATAAGTCAGTTAAATAACCATCCATTAAATCATATAAAGTGAATATGCCTGTTTTTTTTTTGTTGGTATTTGTATATTATTAAATTATTAGTGCAAATAAGGATAGGAATAATTTCCATATATGAAAATGTTATTTTTTCTTGAATAAAATATAATTAAATAAAAGTTTTATTTATTTGCCTGCCAGCCTTTTGTAAATACAAAGCCTGCATTTTATGAATTAATAAATATTTTGCTCTTGCTATGTAATTTGTTTTGAAGTCATAAATCAAGTGCATTTGACAAACTTCATTCAATTCATTCCAACATTTTTATTTTCAGTTCAAATAATTCATTACGTTTTGTTAGACGTTAGAAAAATTACATAAACAACAAAAATTATATCATATATTTGCGAAGTCAAGAGTTAGGCCGTTCCACAACTTCATAGCTTCATGTTGTTCAGAAAAGGATCACATCGAACTAAAAAACTAATGAAACTATATGCAATGGCTTGTTATTATATGGCGGGCGCATTGGGCATGGCAACTTTCCGTATACACCACGGCAAGCTCAGGAATATGAGCGATAAGCTACGTTATTATTCAGTTCTGCTCGTTGGAATCCAATTGTTTTTACTGATGAGTTTCACAATATATGTGTTCAGTATATTGCCGAGAGTGGTAAGACTTATGGGCGTGGAATTGTATTTACCAACTTTTTTCTATTTTATGTTGGCAATAGTGTTTGTTTTAAATCTGGCTGCAATACGAATATTTCAGTATAAAGATGTAAATAATTTGATAAAAAATTCATTACAATTGCATTTGGAAACGGAACATCTTATGTGCTGCTTTAAAGGATTGAATAGTTTTAATATATATGGCAATTATCATTACAAAAATTTCCTATATTTTGCTATGTTAATAACACTACATGGAATTGTTGTCTTTATAGTGCCTATTATTGGACTTATAAAAACAGCAGATCAATTTAATTTGCTGTATGATATTATACTAAACTTCTTACCTGACAGATATATTGAAATATTTCCATTAATATTTAGTATAATTTACATAATTGGATTATTACAATTCGATGCCATGTGCCGTTGTCTATATGAAATACTTCACAGTAGCTTACATTCGAAGTCGGTACAACATATGCAACTGCAAATATATTCTCGTAGGTGTTTATGGAAAATCTATGCTTGGAGTAGAAAGTGCAATCGAGTTTGTGCCACAACTTTATTTCTCTACTACAGTATCTTTTTTGTGCAAATGCTGACTAATTTCTACTACACTTTTTCAAATTTTGCAGTCGCCAAAGGACGTGAAGAAGAGCCTTACACTTATTTTGTGCATATGATTAAAATTTTGATACCTTATCTTATGAATATATATGCGGAAAATGCATGCCGAAGTTTTGAAAGAGCGGTTGACGTTGTGGAAAAAATTTCATTGTCCAAGAAAAGTGCCGCACTTGTTGAGGAACACCTATTGCAGTTGGCTAAGACTAGAATATACTTTGGTTGTTCAAATGTATTTAGTTTAAATCGAAAATTGACAATTGCTTTTATGGCTGAAATCATATTTTACATAATTACATTGGTGCAATTTAATATAGGCAAAGCTAATCAAAAACAAAATTCATAATTTCAATGCAAGCTTATCAGATACATACAATGAAATGGTTTTCATTAAAAATACAAAGGAAGATAAAATGCAAATTAAAATAGCATATTAAAATAAGAGTCTATTCCCTATCAAATGCACAAAAAAAAAAAAAATAATAAATTGTTAATTACTTCGTTTAAGGTTTTTAATATTTAAATGCATTTTTTATAATTGAGATAACACACAGTATTTAGCATAAATTTAGTTCTATAAACATTTTTGGTTTAATTCCCCAAATTGATTGCAAATAGTTCAAAATTTGTAAAAATAACAAAATAATAAACAATTTTTTCTCGTTAAAATTCATCTCAAACTCCTCATATTCGATGCTAAATTAACAATTTCAGATTCAACAAATATGTAAAAAAATGAATATTATTATTGCCATAAAAAAATTAATTTGCAAATATGTGTAAAGTATTTTTCTGTAGGTGTGTACATGCTCAACTGTGAAATGCAGCATTACGCGCGGCAACAGCAAAAAGGTGTTTCTATTTGATTTGATTTTTTTCTTACTTACATATTTTTTTGCATCCGCCATAGTTTTTTCCTCAATAAAAAGCCATCCGCTACCTTGAATGTATGAAAGCACGCAGGCTTTTGCGGGTCCTCGTTGCGTATGAGTAACGAGAATAAAAAATTTTAAAATATGTAGTAAATTATTATTTTCTGCATTTTGTTTTTTGTTGGAAATAACATGAAACACTGTTAAAAATCACAAAAATTATAAGAAATTTGGCATACAGAAAAAATTGTTAGATAAAAAATAATTAATTTATATAGTAATTTTTTTTTCTGATGTAATATGCAATTTAAGTGTGATATGGGCGTGTCGTCTACTTATCGTATTATTTACAATATAAATATTATAAATTAAATATACGAGTATAGTTTTTACTGTTAATCTACAATTATCTACAAATTTAAAATATTAAGCAAATATTATAAAAAACACACATTTTTTATGTGCATGTATGCGAAATATATTTATATTAAAACAATTATTGAAACATTTTTTTTTAAAAACAATGAATGCAACAAAATAATTAATTGCTCTTAAATTTAAAATAAATTTTATATAAAAACTTCTTCAATGTATTTAATACTCACTATATTTACTTGTTTATTGTATTATGTATTTCATTCTTCGAATGATTTTTTCGTTTTTATTAAACACAATGAGTAGAAGAAAAAGTACTCAAAACCCTTTTAAAACTTTTGTTACGTGCTTCAAAGAATTTTACTTTTAAAATAATTTGACAAATTCAAACAATTTTGTCAATGAATAAACTTTAATGTTTTATTGCAGAAAATAAAAGAAAAAAGACGACCAAAATAAAAATGAAATCAAAATGGGAAAATAAAACTTTTGCACTTAAGCGTGACAAATATATAATAAAGAAAAAAATGGGCAACTCAACGATTCGAAAATTGTCGCCAAACACCGGAAGTGGAAATCAAAAATAAACCATTTAAAGCTTTTGACAGTTGTAGTTGGCTACATTGATTTATAAATGAGCCTTATAATCTATGAAATATAAGGCTTATCTTAGCATTTACAATAAGTATACAGTACACCCACCTGTTAGATTCAATATATTCAATATATTTCGCAAGTATATCTAATATATAATCTATTACAATCTCAGTATGTTGAGCTTTTTGTTTGAAAGAAAAACCATGTAATGATATAGCTCTTGATCGTATCTAAACTCTTACAAATGATTCGATGCTGACTTAAAATAATACACATCGGTATATGACTTATATAGTATCTACTGATTTCTGCTGTACAAGTGCGTAATGGAATACTGTTGGCAAGACATTGCAATGGTAGATCAAATCTACCCTATAGAAGCTTTTACAAAATTGATATTCAAATTAATTTATTTGATTATTTCGCAAGTATATATGGAAATATCTTACACCATGTAGAACTAGTAGTATACTATACCCTGGTTATAATCTCAAGCAAACAGTATCACTGACAAGCAAAAATAGTAGATATATATTTCGATTGATGGCAGTAACTACTGACAGCTACAACCAGATAGAAAAAAAGAAAACCACTTGCCATTTCTATTCGTAGGAAGCAAGTAGTAGCTGGGTGAGCCAGTTTCTAATAATCTTGGTAAGCTAGATGAGAATCACGCCAGTGAAGAGTAGAGAAAACTTTGATTGGATTTATGATAGGTGATAAGTTGGAACAACCAAAGTTTAAAATCGATTGTGTTTTTGGGATTGTTTAAAAATGCAACGTTGTGAAGTTTTACTTCGTAGTTTGTAGTCGTCTGCATATATTGAATTAGAACTAATAAAAATTGCATTATTTCAATTCTATCTTACAGATATAGTATTGTAACTTTTAATAAAATGAATATGATATAATCACCTTAATACGTCAGTGAGCTACTGCGTAATTGCTAAGTGACTATTAATTATTTGCTCTCACCTATTAGAGGAGTTAATGCTGTTAGAAGTATTCATATGTTCTAAACAATGAATATTTCTAACAGCATTAACTTGTCTAATAGGTGAGACCAAGTAATTCATAGTCACTTAGCAACGGGATAGAAATATAAACAAAGAAGAAAATGTTTTGATTTTGTTCATTAACATGGAGTAGTGTATGTACCACTACATAAGTAAACTATAATAAACATGGACCCTCCATATTTCTCTTGAATAATTTTCCCACAAAGAATTAAATTCACACAAAGAATCCAGCTGTATTGCTATATGTTTTTCGTTTTCTAGAATCAGTAGATCTCAAGGTTATTTTCTGTTAATTAAATTTTTAAATAATTAAGTCTATCTGTTACTTTTAGTGGCTCTTCGTGAAAGTAAGGAAGATTGGAACCGGATTTAATTTGTGAAAAAATACAATTGAAACCATGACCTTTTCAACAGCAGTTGCATTAAACTTTAATATAAATTAAATTAAATTGAATTAAATAAAACTAAAGTTATTCAGTGTAAATACCTTTATTATTATGGTAATACTTTATTTCAATTTAGTACTTATTTAGTATTTATTATTCTGAATTAGTGTTCAACTGCAACTATTATTAATTATGTGTAATCTCTTTTTAAACAAATGTTTGTTGTCAGAGAAAAAACTTTTTTGGAATTATATCATAACTTATGGTATTTCTCAACCAAAATGACCCAAACAGTTCTATAGCTCAGCATTCGAAAGCAGAAAAAAACCAAACAAATAAATTTCAACTGCGAAATGTACACACTTCCAACAAGAAAACCTTTCCTATGCATACAAAGCCAACAATAACAAGATTAAACAAATAAAAAAGGAAATCAAAATAGGAAAACATCATCTTTGAATATACATTAAGACTGAAAAGTTTTCGGAAATTCTCATTTAAAATTCGCGCGCTGTATATTTTTCGATATTTTAAGTTTATGTAGTTTGGCAGCACTGTCCTTAATTACATGCCAAAAATGAGCGCGATCTGTCAGACAGTTCGTTTACGGCAGCTGTTGAAACCAGTTCACCTCAGTAGTGCGTTGCGAAATGTCTTCGACGGTCGTACGACCGTCCTGAAAGGCTTTGTACCACTCATAACTGAGTTTTCGATAAAACTGAATTCCCCATAAGCCTTTTGTAGCATTCGCAACGATTCTGCACACGAAAATTCGTTCGAAACACAAAATTTGATGCAAACTCTTTGTTCAATATTTTTTCCTTTGTTTTTTTCGCAACGCACTACTGAGGTGAACTGGTTTCAACGGCTGCCGTAAACGAACTGTCTGACAGATCGCGCTCATTTTTGGCATAGTAATTGTCCTTAATTGCTGCCAAACTACATAAACTTAAAATATCGAAAAATATACAGCGCGCGAATTTTAAATGAGAATTTCCGAAAACTTTTCGGTCTTAATGTACTCCAGAGCCATATTTCAAGGCTATTATTTCGATTATGCAGAAACCATGTTAAAAAAGTTCGTGACGTATATTGAATCCGAATGTGGCTAGGAAGCCACAGCAAAGTAAGGCACAATTGGTCAATAACAACTAACAATGCAGCAGGATTCCTGCGTGGGCTCGGCAGTTAAGTGGTGAAGTAAGAAGATCCGTGTATTGCGATTCGATATGCGCTGGAACGGAAACTTTGCCAAACCTTGTGCTTCGAATTCCCCAAATGCAAATAATAAAGTAATTGCCAACAATTTTTTTGTGTCTTAACTTTTTTCATTTTTAGAATTAAAAACTTTTAAAAGTTTTATTTTGCTTAATCGAAAATACTTTTTGCTTTGTTTCATATACTTTTCGTTTACTTTACTTTATTTTATTTTATTTCATTTTACATTTGCGCATTGACTTCCTCGAGGAAAAGCTACTAAAGGCAATAAAGCCATTAGGTGAAGTGTTGGCGGCATCGGCATTGTCGGGCCTTCCATTGGCTTCGGAAGGACTGGTTTCTCAGCTTTAGCTTTAATGTGAGCAGAATATTGGGTTTGAGTAGCGTGAAATTTCGCGAGACAATGAGTTAAAGCGAAACTTTTTCGATTTACTGATTTGTGTGGAATCTACAACATCTTAACAGTTCCCACTTTAACAAATTTCATTTCAGAAATAATCTTTTTGTTTCTTTGTGTACTTAATTTATTTGTTGTGGCTTTGTCTAATTCTTTTTATTGTGCTTTTGGTGTGTAATCACTTTTTATACGCATTTTAAGTTTTTGTTTCAATGAAAATGGTATTTTCGTAATAAATAATTTTTAATTTAATTTAATTTTCATCTTATCTCTTGCAATGAAACATTGAAATTATGTTTTAAGAAGTTTAGATTAAGTAGTAGATTATGAGATATACTAAAAAGTTTTCTATAGAGGTTAAGCTTTAAATGTTGGTTTCTGGATTTAAAGAAATGAGTTTAAATGCTATATCAGATTGAAATGAAATTCAAGAATATTAATTAAGACTTCCTCACTCATAAAAGCTTTTTACCTTATAATATAAAGTATCTCATCTCGTGAATAAACGCAAGTCCAAACAATTTGATAAATTAAAATAAAAAATAAACATTTGTTTAAGTATAGTAGCACTGACATATATTATCGTATTACTTTTGATTGACTTATGGACTTAATATGTCATATAATTGGGTTTTTGTGATCACAAAGGATAGTAGAAGACTCTGAGAACTCTGTCAGGATCACTTTTAAATGACTTCAAGTAAAAATAACTTCAAGTAGTAGTGTATTATAAACAGTAAAGAAGAATCAGCCAATGGCACTTACTATTATGTGTTATGTTAAAGCTGTTTTGAGCTAGTGCACTTAAGCACTTATATTCTTTTTTAAGTCGAGGTTTCTTCAAAACCCCTCTCTGCACCTTGACTAGATTATTCTTTATCACTTCATCAGACTAAGCAATAATTGACCTTAGATCTGCATACCTCCCCGAGGAGCCTGTAACCATTTTAAGATTTGATAACGCGGTGTTGGTAAGTCTGTCAGTTTTCGCACTTACCTGATGTTTAATTTAGTATAGCCGAAATTATATATAGGGTGAAATCAAGGGACTTACTCACCCTATCAAGAAAGGACATATTTAAGATTGTGGCCCGTATAATCTGTCACTGGATATTTTATAGTTGTTTTTATGAGAATTCCATCTCAGAATTCTATATAGGTTATGATGATGAGGATGAAAAAGAAAGTGAAGTTTTGGAGTAAAAACTTATAACTTTTTAGTGGAATTTACCGAAAAAATTGGCTATGATAATAATACATATACTCTATATTGAGTAGATTAAATATGGTATATATATGCCATATGAATATGATAAACATTTACTTAATTATATAGATTTATAATAAATTTTCTTAGAAGCTTTTTCTTTTTTGCGATACTACAGAAGACACCATAAATATTTGAATGTATTTATGACAAATGGCATAAGCAAATATTTAAAAAACATATTCTTTTCATACAATTAAATTTATTTTTAACTCATATTTGAGGATCTTATCTGTTAAGCTGAAAATACCATTAATAAAAATCAAGCGGAACTGTTTGCATGTGAGCATGTAAGGCAAATAATATACATGGAAGCGCTAACGTCAAAACGTTAGTGTAACTTTATGCCTAATGGCCAAATAAATAAACTAAAAAACAAACAAGTAAATAAACGACTGAATGAGCAAACAAGCATTTAAACGCTTTAAAGGATCATGTGCGTCATCAAAGCAGCAACAGCAACAGCAACGGCAACAGCAACGGCAGCAGCAGCGGCAGCAACAGTTTGCGCGCTAATAGCTTTACCCAAAGGATTTTATTTACCCTGTTGACTATTTGCACAATGAGTTTCTTTTGTGCAATTTCGTTTGTGTGTGCACATCTCCATGTGCATGTGTAGCACTTTTGTGTAGCACTTTTGTGTATGCGTATTTACTCAAGGCTGAGCGTGTGTATGCGCCGTATGGGTTTATATGTGTGTGTGTCTACTCGCAACAATATTTACAGTAACAAATTTTGCGCCTCACTATTTGTAAATCTACAAATGGCATACTAAAGCATGAAAAGGGCGTTTATTTTGATTTAAGAACGTAAACGAAGCACTCAAATCGTAACTTAAATTTAGTCATTTTCGCCTAAAAGAAGAAATTCTCTTAAATTTAGTGAAATTTTATAATTTTTTATTATAAAGTAATAAATTTTTTTTTTGTGTTTTACTTTAATTGATTGCATTCAGTTTCTTGATGAAATATCTCTTATCTCTCTTACATGTATCGTTGCGAGATTTGAAGCAAAATATGTTGAAGAATGACTTGAAAAAGAGCCTTGAAGGATTTATTGTATGAACTGTGAGAGCTAGACTTGCGTTGAATGTGCGCTTAAATTTATGGCACATTAGAAAGGCAGATTTGCATAGTTTATGTATGACCCTAATGTGTTGTTCGAAGAAAGGTAAGGTATATATGTGAAAATTTCTGAAAATTTCTGAAAATTCTTTCAATTTATCAGAATTTTTTTTTTGTAATAAATTGAAATATTGTTGTGTTCCTTACAGTGCAAAACAAAAAAGGATTCAAATTCAGTTCTACACAATGGAAATGAATTGATTTTTATTTTTGCTTTTAAATAAATTAGTTGTGAACTGTTTCCGATTTCAAGTAACAAAAAAAAAAACAACAGTATTTTTTTATTTAAATTTATAAAGTGAAAATAAGAGAATAAACGAATGCAAATCTATGGTCAATTATTGCTTAGTCTGATGAAGTGATAAACAATAATCCAGTCAAGGCATAGAGAGCGGTTATGAAGAAACTTCGCTGTTAATGGAGAGTACAAGTGCTCAAGTGCATTGACTCAACTATCCTCAACATGATAATAAAAGAATAAAATTTTGAAATATCAGTTTGTTTGATAAAATCTGCTAAGTTAGGAGATTTGATATAATGTTAATCTTGTAGAAATCTATTAGTAAATTACTTAAGCAGCATCAGGAAACTTTGCTATTTAAATTCTAATTTTGTTCTTATGCCGATAGATAGATAGCAGCGATAGATATAGTTTGAGACTGTAACCCACTAAAACCACCCCTTAAGACTGAATGGAGAAGATTTTCATCATGACCCGGAGGGCAGATTGGTAAACTTCATTCCATAAATAGGGGAGAAAGTTGAGATAAAAAGGCTTAGTATTTAGAAGTCGAAGCTTGTCATATAGGGGGAAGAGAGATAGTTGCAGGAATAGTTGGTTTAGCTGTTGACTCTGTTATCAGCGTCATCAAACGAAGTATATGGGGGAGTTGTGATACATGTGAAGCAAGATGTTAGAGATAATATTGCTATGGGTTGTAACGTGTGGATTGGTTTTACAGCTGATGTGAGGTACTGCTGAGCGAACTTTAGGAGGTATTTATCAAAATGTGTAATCTAAACTTTCTTATACAAGATGGGGTTGAAGAATTGCTTACCGTCGGGCTTGCGCTTGTGGTTGATGCAATCACGGAGGATCTTAAGTTCAAAAAGGCGTACTTTTTATATTTTATATTATATATTTATTTTTTATTTTTTTGAGCAGAACCGATTGAGACCATACCTGGAAGTTTTAAGGAGAGTTGAGGTAGATGAGCTGCTTATAGCAGAGGATCTTATCCTGACAGTTTCTATTATTTGTTTATATTTCGTGTCCTGTTAGCTGCCATTTCGTATATTTTTTTTCAAAGTCGTAATTACCAACCTAAATATATTACTTGCTAGATTATTAAAATAAAATAGCATCTGCTTGTGTCACCTGTGTGTGTGTGCTTGTGGAAAAATATTTCAAATTTGTTATTTTAACCAAAAGTGAATTTTATTATCAAACTTTAGTATAATATAGTTCCGTATAAACTAGTATTGTTATATATATTTCACTGAAAAAATAGTGATTGTATTAAATTAATTTCGTATCTTATATATATTTAATTTTCTGAAACTTTGTCATAACTGATCAATTTTTTAAATTCTGTTATTTACATTTTTAATGTTCGCTATGTTACAACTAATTCCGCTGTTTGTCTTTGAAATAAATTTAATTTAGTAAGTTTATTCATACCTAGATAATGGATTTGCTGTTTGACTTTATTAATGTTATTTCGAATTTATGTTTAATCTCTTCAAAGATTATTAGTTATTATTAAAATTATGTGGATATAAGTACATATCATAAGTACAGCAAGTAGTATGATAATAAACAATAATAAACATAAGTACTAAATTAAATTCCATATACTAGTCAGTGTCTGACTTATATTAACCAATTTTTATTGCGATTTAATAAATCTATACGATATAATATTTCTTAACAGTATTGAGGACTGTATATTTATATGGATTGCTTAACTGTTTTATCTATTTGATTATAAATAACAGTTTTATATAAATTGTATTTATGCGGTGTAATGAATTTTTACTAATTAAGTTAAATTACTTAAATTACGAGTATCTTCATTGCTCTTTAAGCAAGCTATTAACACTTAAATTTAAATTTAATTTTCCCAAATGTATATACAAAACCAAAATATGAAGCTACTCTCTTTACACTTGATAAATTTTATTGTTTCCAAACAATTTAAAATTTCGACTTGACTTGATTTGCTACAATGTAAATGAACGACAATTCCTACTTAATTGACTACAAATTCGTATGAATAAGCCAGCGTCAACATCAGCAGCGTCAGAGTCAGCTACGCCGAAGGAAGTGCGACTACACCGAAATAGACAAGGATATTCAAGAGAGAGCAGCCGTGAAGTAAGACAAAAAAAAATAAAAACACAAAAGGAAGAAGAAGAAAAATACTAAAAATTTAACAAACCAAAAACAAAATTAAACCATTTTGCACAATTTTTATTGTTATTTGACATTTTTTGTAACGTTCAACAAAATAAACCTTTAAATAAGTATTGAAAAAACAAGAAAAAACAAAAAAAAAACAAAGAGACGACGATGACGTACAAAGCAAAAACAATGTTGTTGAATAAATTCAATGGTGTAGCTAAAGCAGAATCCAATAAAAAGTGTATAAAATTTTCACTTTCCAAAGTCAAGTTGTCCACAATAAGTTTATTTTGCACTTT
>NC_051847.1:220433325-220439009 GCF_002237135.1 Teleopsis dalmanni
TAGCACTAACTCAAGAAGAAGAAGAAGAAGAAGAAGAAGAAATATAGCATACATATTTTCATAGTCTATTACTATTCATAATCTAAACGTCAGAAATTCTATTTGATGACAACTATGTATTTGTTTTTCATTCTATTGTAGTTTATATTTTTTAAAATTAGTTTATGTGAACTATTATTAATAGTAAATTAATTAATTAATAATGTTAGAAATTTCATCATTCACGCAGCAATGAATGCATATGGCGTCATATTATATTTCCTAATTAAAAGAGGGTCTATAAGATAATGGAGAATAATATTAAAAACTGATAGACTAATGCTGAAGATATAGACTTGTGATATAATTTTAATGTGAAAACCTTCTTTTCTAATAAGATTTATTAGTATAGTATATATAATAATAGATACTAAGAAAAGCAATAAGTCTTTAGTGGACTTTTTTTTTTGGTTTTTTAGTGACTTTTTTTTTGGTTTTTTATATGATGTCCATTGTTACTGTCCATTGCTTACCCCACCTTTTTAGCGATTTCTAACTACCCACATGAATATGATATTATTGATATGACACGTTCAATATAAATTAATAGTAATCGTCCCATGTGATCATAACAACCCATTACCGGGTTTCGGCCTGACGCAGCATCTCTCTCCAGGCGCGTCTACTGCATATGGGCCTCCTCCAGTCTCATACACCAAGTGCGGTTAGTGCTCCTTACACTTGATCATTCCACCGCAGACACGGTCTTCCTCCAACAACTGCTTCAAATAACTTTTTCGCTTGAGCATCTTCATCCATTCCCACAACATGATCAAGCCAGCGAAGCCGCTGGATGTTAGTTCGCTGAATTATATCGATGTAGTGATAAAGGTCATACAGCTCTTGACTCATTCGTATGCGGTAGTCGTCGCCAACTCCTAGAAGACCAAAGATCTTACGAAGAACTTTTCTCTAATTCTGATTAATAATTATAATGTAATTGTAATATAATAAAAATTAATAATAATAAAATTAAATGTTGCAATATTTAAGTGAATTATTTTTTCTTGACAGTTTATGAATAACAAATTTTAACCGCTCTTAACTCAGCACAAGCTCCTCAATCATATGGGTAAGTAATTATAGTTAAACAGTTTGCCACTTTAATGTTCATTCAAATAAAATATTTACTTATCAACAAGGTTGAGGCTTCTATTAATGAAGCGTGTAAATGTAATTGCTCGTTATTTCTATAAGGTCAGATTTATTTGTGCGTAAATAATTTAGTCTGTAATGTCATACCAATTACACATAGCATTGACATGCAATCTACATGGCGTATGAGTGATATTTATGAAGTGTTTGCACGTTCACACTTCTCAATATAATTTCACACAATTTTACTGCACATACACGAGTATCAAAATTTAATTGAAAGGAATCTGAAAAATGATTTCAAGTGTTTGATTACTAATTTATTTGTGAACTTGAAAACAAATCTCATAGCTAAAATATCGTACAATTTTTTCTATTGCTGTTTTAATAAAAATAAACAACAACCGTAATTGTTATTAAATAAAGATAACAAATTAATGGCAAAAATAAGTCACTTTAAAGATTTAAGTCTATTATTCGTTAGCTTTATACTTTATTTATATAATTATCTCGAATGAGCTGTTTAAAGAGATATATGTTTAAAAATACTATACCAAGTAATTTAAAAATAGTACAAATATACTACTAGACATTGACGTTTATAAATAAACACACATTTTCCATTGCATATCCTTAAAGCATTTCCTTTGAAGCAAAGATTTTATTTAGCCAAAAAAAAAAAGAAAAATTAAACAATGAACAAAGAAAATGTATCTTCGTTTTTGAAAGAAAATTGGAAATTCATATAAAAATATACACAAAAGCCAAAATATCGGTAAAGATAAGACTAAAATAGATGCGCATACATATCATACATACTATATATGTGTATATCCTTTGTAACTAACAAAAGACTATGGTTTTTCTTTTATGTGAAAAATATATATAGACTTTTTTTTGGAAAATTTTATCTTGTAAAATTTTTTTATTTTATTTCTATTTTTTCTTCTTTTTTTTTGTTGAAATTTGGATTAAGAATCTTTTTTGTTGTAGGTGGTTAGAGTACAATAGTGTGCGCTGCTGCACGTTCTACATTTTGCATGTGCAATGAAGTATGCAATTGGAGGCAACGTGCACATGATAAGCAACATGAGACAAAATTTGAATTTCAATGTTCGAGTATATTTGACCCTAAATGATGCTTTTCTCAGTTTTGCATAAATATTTCAATGATATTAAAATAAAAATAAAAAATGTGTAATAAAATAAAAAATGCAAAAATTGAATTGAATACGAATTTCGTTCCTACGGCAACTCTGCTTGCATTTTAATGTTACTTTTGTTCAAAATTTGTTTGTGTGTGTGTGAGAGTGAGTGCCAGTTTGCGATGCCAGAAATGGCAGTCAGGCAACTCCGACCAGAGTTCATTACAATTTACTATGATTTTATCGAATATATATGCGGCGTATAGGTAATGTTTTTAAATAAATTAAATTGAGTGAATTTATTTAAATTTATTTTATTTCAAATGAATTTAAATAAGCACAAAAAAAAATTATAAGATCACTTAAAAAATGAAATCTAGAATTGTTTGGTCAATTTCATTTTATATATTAAGAACTTGCATTTAAATTAATTGATTGATGAAATTGATTGATTTTTACAATTTACTTATATTTCACATATTATATATTATTATTGATGTAACATCTTAAAGAAATTATTATTGAAAGTCTTAAAGAAAAGAAACTTTTGTAGTTCACACAAAAGTTTTAAAGATTTTATATTAGAAATCAAGTGTGTTCATATGAAAACAGATAATCGCGACAAATCTAACGTTTTTACAATAAAAAACACGATAACAGTTATCTTGATTCTATCTCTCTAAATATGAATTCTCCTTTCTCACTAATATGTAATGAAATTCCACAAGTCTTTGAGTTCGCACTTAAAAAAATTTTAATGCTGAACTTAAATTAAAGAAATCGTCTGAATTTGATATAATTACTACTGAAATGTTGCTTCAGATATCTGTTAAATGTATCTATAAGCTAACCGCTTAGAACTCGTGCCTTTGAAATTAATTAAGAAATTCCAATATTTCCCAAGACCTCTGATGATGAGTACTTGGCAATACTCGAAACAGCGTTTTTTCGTCTGCGAAATTTAAATACATAAACTAAAATTTTTTGTTTGTCCTTTCTTTGTTGCTATTCGAAACCCTTTAAATTCAATAAATAAAAAAAAAATAAAAAAAAATATGAAAATGCGTTATTAAAAAGAGATAGTCACTCTGAATAATCTCATCATTTTGAAATAGATGAAGAGTATGTGCCACTTTCCATGCTTTAGACCCCGTACAACTCAACGGTAATTTAAATTTAGAATGAAATTTCATTTATTAGCTTTAATTTTTGTATACTATAATGAACCCTTTCGTAGAGTCGTTTAATGTTGGAATATACTTAGCCATCTTCCAAGGTTTTTACAATAAATTTCTTTACTAAAACCCTGACACTTCTCCAGAAAAATGCATTCGTTTGTTTCACAAAAAAAATATATGTATGTATATTGTAATTCACCTGTTTTGCTCAACCGCTTATGTTTTTTGAAACATATCATCATGATACATATTATTAAAGACACTATTTAAAGTTACATATCTGAAGTTAGATATTTAACGACACTTAACTTCAAATATACATCTGAAGATAGATATTTAAAGATACGTAACTAAAGTTTGTGCTGTTTAACGAACACCGCTAATATTCAACTTTTAATGTAAGTTAGTTTAAATAACTTTTAACTTAATCACATTTTATTTATTTTATTATTACATTTTATTTACATTTTATTTTATTTATTTAATTATATCTGTTAATATCTGTTAAATATATATAATTATCTGTTCAGTCATTTTCTAATAACCTATTGAAATTAATTTACAGTTCATTTGATTGTTGAACATTATATATATACCTTATGTTATACATTTTGAAGTGCAGTCCTTATCAGTTACTTGAGCTACATAAATGATTAAAGTTTATTTATTTTGTACATATGTATGTATTTCACTATAAACGTACATATCTAGAAAATTAAATTTTATAACGTAAGTACGGAAATATAAAAAAAAAGCGCTATTAAAAATTATAACTCTTTTCTTTTTAACAGTGCAGGTTTCAAAGGAAGCATATATGTCTTTCAAAAATCACATACAAGCATAATATATATAATATATGCGTACATAGATATATAGTTGTGGATAATTATATTATTTCTTAAATCTTTTCATACGGTTGATTCTCTTTCAAAGTTGAAGTTGTCAGTAGCAGTAAAAACGTTCATTAATTTGATTGGATATGGTAGAAAAGGAAGTTAATATACTGCAAACGGCAGTTACAGCAACACAAAGTACATTTTTCGAGCAAAGTTAAAATAGACATAAGATACTCGTATAAAAGGGAGCTTATCAAATGAGGCACAAAAACTGACTTACGAAAGGAAAACTTTTTTGTCTCGCATTTCCTTGGATGACGTACTTTGCAAAGAAAGAAGATAAATTAACTTTAAAACATTTGAGTAGAGGTTTTCTTTTGCGGTTACATAAAATTTCAAGGTCGACTCTTAAGGACATTTTTTATTTGTCTTTGTAAAATAAAACTTTAAAGCCTTAAAACATAATTGCCGCATACATAATACTAATATTATACACATTTTTCGTTGAGGCAGCACATAACGCTTTAACTCCCTAATGAGCTTGAAATTCAAATGTTCATTCGCCATTTTTCTAATTAAAGATTAAAATTGATATTCAAGGCTTTAGCATAAATTTCGCCCCTACTTTCCGTATATGTCGCGCTTTGTTACCAAAGACAACAACAGTTCATAAATAATAGCAATAAACAAATTTTATCTTTTTTATTGTTCGCTTTTATATGGCGTTTTTACTTTTACTTCACTTGTATGAATGGCGTACATTTGTTGAGTTTATTTGTACTGCAATCATATTTTTTAAATATTTAAAAAGGTTCCCTCTTCCCTCATGACGACACATGCATACATACATACATACATACACACATGACATATGCAAATAAAAGAGTATATATGAAGATAAAAATAAAAGGAAGAAAGGAGTAACACGCACACACATTAAAATGCCTGTTCGTCCTTATTCATACTTTTTATGTAAACTGACGAAATTTGCTACCAAAATACGATTTCGCATTCATACTTTTAAATTGCGACAGTGCATGGTACTTTAAAATATGAAAAGCTAAAACAAAAGTACACAATAAGAATAATTGGAATTAAAAATAACAACAAAAAAGTGTGGTAGTACAACAATAAAGATACACACATGTTTTAAGATTATCGCTTATATACGTTATACAAATAAAAGCTTGAAAGAACATCTACAATAATACAATAATATAAAAACAAAAAGTTTTGATAATATTCATATAACATTGCATCTATTTCGTTCCACATAAGTAGGTATAGAAAATAAATGGTGCTTTAAAAGATTAAATTATTTTACATCGACAATCTTTAACAAGTGAGTTAATCGACATGAAATATATATTAGCTGCTATGAAAGACAAACT
>NC_051847.1:220439109-220455466 GCF_002237135.1 Teleopsis dalmanni
TTTCTACTTCATTCGGACAACTTGGACAGATAGGGCTGTCGGCCAAATTGAATCTGTATAGATAATGCAAAAAGCAACCATGTCCGCTTAGTATCTGAGTGAGATGGTACTCCAGCTCTCCATGGGGTCTTGTGAACCATACCTCGATGTTTGGGATTAATGCATAGGTCCATCGGCCATTGAGGGAGTCTTCCCATCTTTGCTGCCATTCTCGCAATGATTGCGCACGTTCAATAGTTCTTTCTTCTTGAGATGGCTTTACACCTTGCGTGTGATACAGCCGGCCTAACTCGTTTGCACGTATAGTTACTGGAATCTTTCCGGCGATAACACAGATTGCGTCATCGGATACTGTGCGGTATGCGCACGCTACTCGTAGTGCGCTGCGTCGATGAGCCCTTGCAACGTGCTGGATGTTGCTATTTGTAGCATTTGCCCATATTGGAGCCGAGTATAGTATTATCGAATCTGTTACCAATGATAATAGCCGCCGTCTTTCGCCTTGTGGACCACCTATATTTGGAAGTATTCTTGCCAATGCGCCATTAACCTTCTCAGCCTTGTCACTCACTGCTAAGAGATGTTGCTTGTAGCTAAGCCTCGAATCAATCAAGACGCCCAAGTATCTTATTGCCTCTTGTGATTTTATTTCGCACTCGCCAATGCACAGGGTCATTTCTTCCTTTTTTCTACGGCCACTAACCAGTACTAATTCCGTTTTTTGTGCTGCTAGTTCAAGTCCGGCTTTATTAAGCCAGTGTTGCACTCTCGCCGCAGCATCATTGCATTTGGCTTCTAATACATCAAGGCGCTTGTCTACTACCACCAGTGCAATATCATCCGCATATCCAACGATTTGCGCATTATCGGGAAGCTGGAGTTGTAGCACGCCATCGTACATAGCATTCCATAGCGTTGGACCCAGGACTGACCCTTGTGGTACACCACCTGTAATTTTATAGCATTTCATGCCTCTATCTGTCTGGTACTGCAATGTTCGCTCGCTGAAATAGCTACTGATTATGCGTAGAAGGTAGTCCGGAACGCAGTATCTTTCTAAAGCCGACAGAATATTGTGCCACTTTGCCGAGTTAAAGGCATTTCTCACGTCCAGTGTAATAACTGCGCAGTATTTCATTCGGGTGTAACCGCCGCTGCATGCAACTTGCGCTATGGACGTTACTTTTCTGATGGCGTCTACTGTTGATCTCGCTTTTCGAAAACCATACTGCATATCAGACAGGCCGTTGTTGTTTTCAAGGTATTCTTGAAGTCGATCACAGATTAAACGTTCTAAGACCTTTCCCGCTGTGTCCAGCATACACAGAGGTCTATATGACGAAGGTTGATCAGGAAACTTCCCTGGTTTAAGAAGAAGTACTAAGCGTTGCAGTTTCCATTGTGATGGGAAGACTCCTTCTCTTAAGCAAGCATTATATATATTAGCGAACAGTTGTGGGTTTTTTCGTACCGCTGCTTTGAAAGCGACATTGGGAACCCCATCTGGCCCCGAGGCTTTATTGTCGTGTATACGGCACAGCGTGTTGATCACTTCCTCTGCTGTTATTGTCAGTATACTGTCCTGCTCGATTTGCGCGTACTCTTGCATTATCACTTCCTCTTGTGGAGGGAAGAGTGCAAGCACGATTTGCTCTAGCAGGATAGGGCAAGTTGGTTGAGGGGCTCTCTGGCCTTTTACCTTTCGCATTACTGTTTTATAAGCCAATCCCCAAGGATCGACATCGGTACTATCACGTAGTTGCGTAAAACAACGGACTTTACTTTGCTGGATTGCTCGTTTAAGGTCGCGTTTTCGTGTACAAAACTCGGTGTACTGCTCTTCAAAATCTGGCCGTCGTCTTGCTCGTTGCGCTCTTCTTCTTGCTTTTATGCACGCTCTACGCAGGCTGGCTATTTGATCTGTCCACCAATATGCGGGTTGTCTTTTGCCATTGTATCTGCATCTGGGCATCGATGCATCACATGCGATGTTTATTTGGTTCGCCAGTTGTGTTGCCATTTCTTCTGCAGTAGTGATTTCGATTTCCACATCTTGCCACATAACATCGAAAGCTTCGGCATCAAAGACTGACCTCTTCCATTTCCTTTGCGCGATTAAGTTGTATTGTGTGTGCGATCTTGTTTTGCTTGTGTCGAGCATTATTGCTTGATGGTCACTGTGTGTGTATATTGACTCATCTACTCTCCATCTTGTGCGGTTTGCCGTGGTGCTATCGGAAAAGGCTAAATCTATTATCGAATGTCCTCTAATACAAGCGAACGTGTATACGCCAGGTGTATTCAGCAAAACCAGATTCATGGCAGCGAAGGTTTCTTCAACTATCTTTCCTCGTTTATCTGTGTACCGGCTGCCCCATGTTCGTGACCATGCATTAAAATCACCAGCAATTATTATAGGGCGCTTTCCTCTTAGCTCATTTTCTAATGAACACATCATTTGAGTGAAATAATCAATTGACCATCTTGGTGGTGCGTAGCAGCTCACATAGTACACGTCATTCTGTTTCACCCATACGTAACCTCTGCCAGGAGCTGTTATCTTGCTTTGTAAAGCTTTGTTATTTGTCACCCAGATCGCCGCTTGTTTCTCTGAATCTGTAATCCAGTAATGTGACTGTATATCTTCGTACGGTTCCGAAAGTAAGACCATGTCAATATTGTTCTCTGCTACAGTTTGCCACAGTAAATTTTGTGCAGTTTTACAATGGTTGATGTTTAATTGTAGTATCTTCATGCCTTGATTTTTTGTAATGCTTCTTTGTATCGTGGACATTTTCCGCTACCAGCTGTATGTGCACCTTCGCAGAGGACACATTTTTCTGCATCATTGCAATTTGCTGCACGGTGTCCTTCATTGCCGCATCGTCTGCAGATATTTGTGCGATCGGGTCCTTTGCATTTGAGCGCTAAGTGATCGTATGCCCAGCATCTGAAACACCTTTGTGGTGTAGTAACTTCTGTAACTTGACAGCGAGTCCAACCGACAATTAAATGTCCGCGCGCCAGTACTTTTTTTGCATCTTCCGCTGGCAGCATTAGATATGTGGACTCTGTCCCTCCGTACGTTTTGCGCCTACTTTTGATTGTGCATTTATCAGGTCTTTTCACTTTTGCTTGCATTTCAATTGCGTCGAATAACTCGTCATCAGTGTTCAGATCTTTAATAAGCCCTCTGCATTGGATGGTTACATTGTGCGACCGGAGATTCACCTTGGCTACGTTTTCAAGAACCTTTTCAATAGCGGCACAACATTCATTTGCTGCTGCTTTTTCGCTCTTTTTCAGCTCGATAAGCAGGTCTCCTTTTTGTGTACGGCGCAGGGTTTTAACCTTGTTGCCTAGGTTTTTTAGTTGTTCATTTGATTTCACTGTTCGCAGAATTTCAGCGTATGACATCTCTTTTTCCATTTTTTCAATGATGATGGCATCGGCTCGCGGTCTTATTGATTTACCCTTTTTTATATTGGATGCCTTCTTTTTTGGTTGTACTTTCGTCCATTCTTCTACTGGTTGGTTCAGCCTTTCGGCCACAGCGTCTGATTTGCGCTTTTTAGTATCAGGTGATTTGGTTGCTTCTTCTGTAGGCTTTTTTGGACTCATTTTGGGTCTTGTCCTTTTCGCCGATACCGATGTTGCGTCTCGTTTTGCTGTCAACGGCGTTTCTCGTTGCTGTACCAAGGTGATGTTTGACTTGGTTTTGTACTCACTCATCTCTATGTGCATGATGAGATTTGTGTGCGCCTTTTTAATTATGTTGCACATTCTCTTTATATCTTTGTGCACATTGTTACGTGGCTCAACGTATTGAACGAGGCTGTCAATTTCTTGTCCTAACCGCTTGGCTAACTGACTTACTACGGTTTCTTGTGCTAGATCAATAATAGCCACATCTTTCGCAAGTTGTTGTTGTTGCTGGCTCTTTCGTATTTCTTCTTGCTTATTTGTTTTCAATATTGTTGTTGATCGTTTTACTGTTTCGTTGCTACTTAATATTGATGGAGGTGTCCGCTTAATAACGGAGCCTATCCTAAAAGGCGTGGAAGTTTCTTCGGTGGTGGTGCATATTACAACGTCATCGTTGTCGTCGTTCATTTGATTGTTTTCAGTGTTTTTGTAGTTTTTGTTATTCATGGTATATGGGTCCCAACTTCAAGCCGCTATCTCGGCCAGTATGTGCAGTCACTTTAATGTCCCCATGGGTCCCTTTCTTCGAGTGAGGTCCATGGAAGGTTGACTTAGTCCCTTATGGGTGACTGAGTACAGAGCCAGACGGTGCTAGCCAGGAGTTGTCTCAACTGGCGCCTGCGCAGCCAACTTAATGGTGACATAGCGTTGAACGTATCTGAAGATTTGCCAGATTTTAACGGGACGGAGATAGATATAACCTTAACCAGCAGCCATTTCCGCAAGATGTCACTCTTTTGTACTGAAGTGCCAGAGCTATATCCACCAGCCCATAATCATCATATATAATGAAACAAGCGTATTCCAATCGTAGTCCATGTTCGTACCGGGTCGTATCGCGCCTTCTCACTTTTGCTTGTAGTCGGCGGGTGCTTCATACAATTTCCAGGGACACCACGTGGAGGTAGTGAGATGCTTGGGATGGCTGTGACCAGGATAAGACTGGCTTCCCCCAGGTGGGAAGCGATCAGGCCGTTGCCTGGTACAGAACACCCCCGTCCCCACCTCTGGCTGGTTCTGACTTGACCTCTCTAATACCCACTATTACGAGGTTTTGTGGATTCAAAACGGCTGTTTTAGCTAATTGAGAAGGACTCGTTCCTTCCTCCATCACAACTAACTAACTTTGAGTAAAAAACTATTGAGTTTAGGAGTTATTAAATTATTTTTGAGGCTTCCTCAAGGTAGTCTATTAAACATAAATACATTTTATAATTGTTCTAAATTTCTAGTTAAAAAATGTTTTTCTTAAAGTTTAAATTTTGATTATTTTAAACTCAACAAGCAATAAATTAAAATAAAAATTAAAAAAGCAATAAAAAATTTGTTCAGTCTGAGAAGAGAAAAAAAAATTGTGAAATTAATTTTTTGTTAACTGAAGCCGTGCACATTCGCGGCGGCACTCATTACTGTCTTCATTATCATTAACTTAATCGCGAAAATGTCTGCTTCCGGCACATTTCACTTGCCGACTGTAGGCAATGTAGGCGATGTAGGAGCTGCAGAAAAACTCCAGAGGACGAATATAGTGAGGCAATGCTAAAAAGTAGTCCTGAAAAGAATAAAATTATAAAGCGCGAATACGAAATTGAAACAAACAAGAACAACAACGATTGCAGCGAATTCGAAAAAAGGATTAAAATTTCAGCTTAGCTTTAAGGATGGCAACTATAAAATCGCTTGCCAGGCACAAGTCAAAAAAATGCCATTAATTTCAAAGGGAAAAGGAGTAAAATTAACGCGTTCGCTTGTTTTTCAAAAGAAGAATCAAGAGTGCAACAACAAAAACAACAAAAACAAAAACAGTTTATTTGGATTTGAGTAGGCGGGATTTTAGAGCGAGCGCGTCGAAAGTCCACAAGTAGCACTGGGCCCTGGCTGTGCCTACAATTATAATTAAGATTTTAATCGCACTACGAGTGGCGTTTAGTTGAAATTAGGAAACTGACAGTTTTGCTGGCTGTGGCGATGAGTACTTTTGCTGTTCTTTCAGCTTAAGTTCTTAGTTCCGTTGTGGGGCCGAAAAGCTGGTGCGGCACCGGTAATGAAGTGCTGCGCAAGCATGAAATTATGACGATGTTGATAGTGATAATAATTATGGTTGGATTAGACAGTTACGGTACTCCGACTCCGACTACGACTACTACTACAACTCCCATTCATATTCAACCTAATATTACAGCAGTTGGACGAGAGTTACTATTTTTAATTCTTTACTAAGTGCTTTGGACTTCTGTTGACCTGATTTTTCTGCTGTGTTGACCTCAGAACGATTTCGACAAACAAGAAACAGCAACAGAAACCGAAGCCGAAACAGAAATTAATAAGCAAAAATTAAAATCGGAAACTAAAGAAAAATATTGCAAAAATATGAGTGAACCACACAAGTAAACAGCAAAATGAAACAAATTAATGCTCATAAATTTGTTAATATAAAACTTTTCTTGAGTCTGAAGCTGTGGATTTGGGTGTGGGAGTGGGACACTCGAGTCCGGCATAATTTTTAGGCGGTAAAATTAAAACAAATGATAATAAATCGCAATGGCGCCGCACAGAATCGTAAATTAACTCTGGTTGACATATTTGTTCCTTTTTATGGGATTTTGCTCCTTTTCTTCAGTATGGCAACGTTGTGCTTATGAAAAAATATTTTCTGCATGTGTATCCGTGTGTGTGTGTGTGTGTGTATAGGAAGTTACCCGTATAATTAATATTAATAAAACAAAACGAATTTAATTAATAAGACTTACTCAACTCAATTTAGAATATACGGAACTAATAAAGAATATTTCCTGACTAGCAAAAAAAAATTCTTAAGGGAATAACGTATACACATGGCAGTTTAAGGAAAATTTCTGTGAAAACTTGCCATTGTCACATATTTACCCACATAATTAATTTAAGTTTTTATTTTATTATTGTTATTAAATAACTTTTACACATTTAATAAAAATATGTTATTTAAATATAGTAAAGAAAGTCATATCAACACTTACATAGGTACTAATTATCAATGGGTTGTGAACATGTATTGGTACCGGACTGTACAGTTAAAGGGAATAGTTGTCTGAGAAACTTTTAATAACAAGAGCTTATTATTTTTGTGAAAACTATAAATATTTTTATTATAAACTTATTTATTTCATAGTGTAAAGAGTTTAGTTCATTTTCAATAACTATATAGAATAGAAAGCATTTCTAATAAATAAATTTAATTTATTCAATTTTTAGACATTGAAATAAAGAACAATTACTCAATAATCCATACCAACACGTAACTCTGTGGATTGGATTTGATTTGAAATTCGAAAGAGTTCACAACAAAACATCTTCTTATTAACTGAATAAATCCCTGAAGGCGTCACTATTGGCATAATACTTTAGATAAGAGGCTTTCTGAACAACCGAGTCGACCATTTCCATACAAATAGAAACGTTTGTATTAGAAGAGATAAAGATACACTGCGACCTATAAGACAATGCTATTCCTGAAAAGAGTTCTTTAAATAAAATCGAACAAATTTAGGCTATGGACAAATTGAATAATGTATCTTGGTTTTAGATCCCAGACCTAATTCAATTTAATGAAAATTAAATGAAGGTACCGTGCTAATTTCCTGGCAATCACAGGAAACGGCAATCACAGTATCTCCAGGTTTCGGTGTCCTTCAGTTTCAGCTTTATAAGTTTGTAGTTAACAGAAGTATGTCAAATAAGAAAACGATTTAAATTAACTTTAGATTTATAGTCTGAAAAAGCCGTTATTTTTGTTATTGAGTCGATTGAACTCTTTAAATAATCTACGGTTTATACAGTCGGCCCAGCCTTACTCGAATAGCTTTTATTTTTTGTTACTTAAGTACGGATTTAGGCTAGCAAGAAGATATGCTGCAAAAAGGTGCAGACGTTAGAAAAGGAGTAAGTGCATTCTTCTTTGCAAGCTTGTCATCGCAAGCTTTTTATTGGTCTCATGACCAGGTTTTCATCGAGTACTAATTTTATTTGTGGTGGTCAATTAAAATATAGGATTCTTCGCGCTTCTGACCAATTTCGATTTGGTGGTTTAAGATTCGGTTTTTCGAATATATATAATACTAGATTTTTGTAACACATTTTCAAGTATTCTAGAGCATAGATTTAAAAGGCATGTACTTGTGCCTGAAAACTGCGTAAAGTACCAGAGAAGGCTTTATTAAAACTGGGTGCTGGAAAACCAGCACTACTTTGTCCATTTTTAATTTTGATCTAGCAGGGTACAAAACACACGCATTAGGGGATCATTCTTATATTAAATTCTATCAAGAAAATTTATTTTAAAGGTACAGGCATAGAAGTTGGTTTCAAATTTAACATCTATTTTTGGAGTATTAGAAATAAGTTCACTTATTGAATTAAGATTTTATTATAAGTAATACAATGGACTTTTCTGCAACATCGTAAATATCGGTAAAAATTAAAATTGAATTCTGACCCATTTTATTCCCTCATAATTTCTTCCTTTGCTTGAACTTTTTGGAGTTAGTTTTGGAGTACACTGTGAGTACATAGGAAAGATACTGAGTCTGAGCATAAACACTTTTTAAACTTTTTAAAATATAAAAAAAAATTATCATTACCACAAAAATAATAATATAATTTTGAAACAATTTTTGATTTATAAGACTGATTAACCACAATCAACACATACATTTTCATATGCTCGTATACGTATAGCAAGCAATACATATAAAGAAAGCAACAACTTGAAAGTTTATCAGACTTCATATAAACAAATTTATTCTCAATAGTAAATAGAAAATTTCCGGTTTGTGTTGGTAAATTTGCCATAAAGTTTCTATTAAGTTACTATTGTATCCTTTTCGTCCATTTGGGGTTCAGCCAAGGGGTTAATGTCTACAATTAACTCACTTTCTGAATAGAGAGCAACCTTTTAATTGGCAGCCTTTAATTTTCTTCAAAAAGTTGGAAGTACACATTTTCTTGTGTTCACTTCGTACCTTAAAATCCGTAAATGTGAAACTTAATTAAAAGATTAATTTAATTTTATAATATGCATGACCAATGGGTTTCAATTATTAATGACCGGACAAGAATACACTATTAAACTGTGAAATGGCATTTCATTTACCATTTACGAGGCGCAGGTATTCTGTGGTTAAAGTTTTAATGATTGCATTTAACAATGTGTGCATGAACATGGCAGCTGTTAAATTAAAGTCACTATTAATGCCTTACAGAAATGCTAATAAAACAGAAAAAAATGTATTACTCTGTTAAAATGGAACTGTTAAAAGTGAACTATTAGTGTTAACTGTTGTTAACAGTTTGAACAGCTGTTAGCGTTCTTAGCATTGTTTGTGTATGGAATGGTATTGAGACATGCAAATTGTGGGTTTAAAATATTTCTGTTGTGCTAACAGTGCCTAACATTACATTTTCGCAATTCAATTTATGTTAAACTTTACAGTAAAGGATTCACTTAACATTGGGGAAAAGGGGTAAATGTTTATAGGTATGTAGACTATTGCAATTCGATATATAAGGAAAAATTTACAATAAAATGTATGTGTGCTTTATACGCAGCTACTATGATATAAAAATAATTAAATGATAACATGAATTAAATGATAAATGATAAAAAATGATAAATAAATAGAGTAAGATTATGTATAATTTATATTACATTCACAATTTTTATATTATTTTTTTGTAAAATTTAATCAAATTATAAGATTAAGAAATTTATTCGTAAAAACATGTATGTTGTCCTTAAGGCTATGTAATTATGCGTGGGTAGCACTCATTTCGAAAGCAGAATTTCAATCACAATAAGTGTACTTCGGGCAATGAAGAACGCACAGCTGTTCTGTAAAAAAGGAAACTTAAAAATATCTACAGGACATCGTTTTCAATGCATTGCGTGAGTATTCTTGGCAGTAACTTTAAATTTTCTGTGTACATATTTATTGTTGTCAATTGACATTTTAAATTGTTACGAAACGAAACTTTAAATATTAATACCACAGGCATTAGTTAATAAAATTGACTCCTTATGTGCGTTTGCATGTTTAAGGTTCTCTTTGAGCCAATATTCTTTTTATTTATATATAAACTTGGTAACAAACTTTTTAAGACCATAAATAAAATTTAAAACGTGATATCAATGACGCGGCTGTTTCAGGTGTTTCGTTGCCAACTTATTTATAATTAAGCATGTACAGGAGTTTCTTCTTTCTTCAAAGTCAAATTCAAGGAAACTCTGTTAAAGTAACTTTTCCGGAAATATTTTGTACGGAATGAAGAAGTTTAGTTCTTGATTTTTTTATTTAAATTTTTCACACGTTTTGGTTTTGTATTGAACATTTTCACATTTTCCACTAATTATACTTTAGTTTCCTTACAACTAAGTATAAATCTATGTAAAATTATTAAGAGGAGAAGATGTGACCTCCTCAGGGAACTCATTTCTCAAAATAAATGTATAGAATTAATTAATTAATTACATATCTTTGCATAAATACACACGAATTCACAATTATGTACATAATATAAATTTATAGTATATACCATTTAGTAATTATTTCTGAACAATCAAACTGAAGGAATGATGAATTTATATATTTTAAGTTCATTTGATTTAATAAAAATAATTAAAATAATAATACTGTAAATATTTTTTCGTCAGCATTTTAGTGTACATTTAGGTGCAATAGAGAAGGTGTCCAGTCAAAAGGAATTTCAGGTAATAATAATAAAACTAGGTTTTAAATAAAATTTGTTGCTCAAAAAAGATGTGAACATCAAAAAGTGCAGTTTGCATTGCTTTAGACTCTCAGAGTTATCCCTGACATGCACTAAGACTTGGATTTGGTTAATTTTTTTTAGATAATACTAAAAAAATTAAGTTTTAGAAAAAATTCACTACTCAAGAAGTGTCAGTCTTTAATAGGGGTATATATAAGAAATACTTGAATTATTTTGGGTTTTCATGGTTACGCTAGGTATGTGCGTAATGTTAGGTAAGGTTAGGTTACTGTAGAAGTTAGTCTAAATAATTAACTCACTTAGGTCATAACTTCAATGTGATACCATTACTTATGGAACCTTGCTTAATTGTTAGCTACATATAAAGCCATTTTCTGGTCTTAATAAAACGCAGGATGTTTTCTATCCTAACGTTGAAAACTTCCATAACAGAGTTAAAGACAGAACAGTCTATGAAATTCGGTCTGCTTTGATTAAATGTGAGCAGTTACGGTAAAGATGTTCCACTCTTGCTTCCTCTTCGTTTTGTTCAGAGCTTTTACAATATTCATTAAAGGAAACTCCCATCCTAAGAGCATTCCTACCACACGACCAGCGACCTGTTATACAAAGCAGGATCTCTTAGATATGTTATCTCTTGATAGGGTTAGCAAGTACCTTAATATTTTTCTAACAAGCTTTGTTCACATTAACCCAGATGTTAGACAAGTGTCGTTGCTGTTAAACCAGAATGAGTTGGTTTTTCTCTTGGTTTGTTCTTTTCTTTGAATATTTCTTTTGAGAGTAACGAATTGGTTTTAGGCTACGGTTCATATTTAGTTTATACAATTATTTCAAATTTGATACAAATAATTTAAATAATATAAATTAACACATAATGGTCACACAATGGTGGTACAAGTAGTCGATGTAGACATTGAGTGAGTTTTGCCATTAAGTAGAAAATTTTCCTTAATCTCTATTTTTAAACATATAAATCAGTTTGTAAAATGATATCCTTTTTTATATATAAAGGTATTTATATATACATGTCGATATACTTTATTAAACTATTATTCGCGTTCTTCTTCTTCATTCCATTGGGCTTCCAGGGGAACATTGGGCCATATTATTAAACTATTAAATAAAGTTAATAAAGTTTATTAATAATTGTAATTGTATATATATATGCATTAACATATACATGAACATAAACAGTTAAGAATATAAAAATTTATATTTATTTAAATAAAATATTATGTTCTTAATAAACTTTATTATTAACTTTATTAATATGTTTGAATTATAATATATAAATGTGTAATAAAATCAATATAGAAGGTATCGCAGACAAATTATCTACATCATCACTCAATATTTTATAATCCAACTCAATTGAGTTAAATTCATAACATCAAATTTCATAAAAAAGCATTATATTTTCATACAAATTAATAATCATTATAATTGTTATAATTATTGGTTTATGGTTAATTAGTTTTCCAAACATTTATATTGATTAAGTTCACAATATGTGACCTCATATGAAATAAATTTAATACTTTATTATTTCCATGTCCTTTATTGGCTTAAGTAAGGAAAGTATCTGTGTGTGCGCCCATTTATGTATTTGCTTAGGTACTCGTATTGAGATATGAGTCTATAATTTCTATATAAACACACACGTTTCCAAGCATTGCAGATTATGCGTGGCTTTCATCGATTTTCGTTCTCAACCTTCCTGGCAGTAGTCCTTTCAATAATGTTTATTTATGCTGTAATAAGCAAAATTATGTGCTTAACTTTATGTTACGACTTACGTTACGACTAACGTTACGTTACTTTAAGTTACGTACGCTTTAGTGTAATCAATTTTGTGTTGTGTAGTGTGTTGCCTTGAAAGGTTCAAGTTCGTATCAATAAATTTATAATAATGAAGCTTTTGATTTATAAAAGTGACTAGATATTTACTATTGAATGAAAGCGAGAAAGTGAATGTTATTTATTTACGCTTTCTTCATAATGAAGTTCCTTTTCATAATGAAGTTACTAAATAATATTAATATTTTGAAATATTATTACTATGTTCATGTTTATTAAGTAATAAAAACTTATTCTCTATTCAATTAAAATTTAATATTTTTGATTTTAAACAGCATAAGTTATTGTTAAATTGATATTTGATTTAATTTGATAATTGGTTATTATTGATTAAGTTATTATAACAAAATATAGAAGCTATGACAAGTTACGAGAAGTTACAATAAAGGATTAATTGAATACATGGGCATGTTAGAAATCTTCTCAATGGCGTAGCTGTGATTGTGTAAAGAGTGTTAGGGGATAAGGAATCGGAATTCAACAGAAATTTTTTTATATCACTATTTGCAGTGCTAATAAAAAATCTTTAGTATTCTTAAAAAATAAACTTATTTTATCCAAAAATGTACTAAAACCTATACGGACCTATGGCATTCAACGATGGGGAACAGCCTCAAGAAGCAAGATAGAAATTTTTCAAAGATTTCATTCTAAAACTCTACGAGAAATGGTAAATACTCCATGGTATATAACTAACATCCAAATCCATCGGAACCTTCGAATAAACCCGGTAAAAGACTAAGTAAAAAAGGTAGCTAGAAAACACCATGAACGAATACAAATTCATTCCCACACTTTTGCTTCGAATTTGATGTCGTCTTTATAAATTTTTCCGAGACTGAAGAGGAAAACACCGCTTCAGATATTATAATAAATTCTCAATTAAAAAAGAAAAGAGTAGCTCTTCGTAGGGAGAACTACCTAAATTGTCAATTATTATGACTTAAATGGAATTTATCTAAAAATTGTAATATGTCAGTGCTGGGGAGGATCCATCGTCTACTTCGCACCAACAAACAAAACAAAAAAAAACAGAAATAAAATAATCCATGATATATTTTTACTTTAAAAGAAGTTAGAAGGAGAGCATCAAATCGGAAGTGGGGTTTCAATAGCAAAAAACGAGTAACTTCATTTACACGTGGTTATAACTTCGTTATAGATCTGACGAATTAAGAAAGGAGATGGGGGGCAGTTTATTATTATGCAATGAATTCTATTTTCATTATAAACTATTATAAAGTGTTGCTTTTGGCGCACTTTTTTGGGGAAGGCGATACCACACCATATGCTTCCTTCGCTATGCCCATGTGTCTGAATATAAACTAGACTTCTCTGATGTTATATACACCTTATACTTCAATAAGAAGTAAGATATATGAAATGATCACGTAAATATCAAATGTGTTATTAAATTACAAAACATATGCCGATATGGACATATTAAATTAACAGTAAAAAAAATTTTTTTTAAGTCTTACCGCAAAGAACCAAAGATGGAGGATATCTATATGCAGGACGAAGAGATAGGACGAAAAATGTGGTTTCTGCTTTTTGCGGGGCAGGCATCGAAGTAAAGTGTAGTGTTTAATTAAGAATGCAATAAACCCTCCCGAAATGTGTTCTTATGATTATGATGTTCGATATTGTGTATATTGTTTAAGAAATTACATTAAGATTTCATTTTAATATTATAATGAGTGAGCTGTGAAGGATTGTATTCTTATTTTTCATTATTAAAAAAATTGATCTTAATTTTCATACGCCTTGCATATGATTGTATTAAGTATTGCTAAAAAAAAAACTTGTACATATTTTCCCATGGTTGCTTTTTGCTATATTATGGAATCTATTACTCCATTATTTAAATATATTATATTTCTGTAATGTTATCAATTTGCATATATCATTAAAATGAAAATCGTTAGATTTACGAATATTTCTTTTTATATAAAAACTATTTTATCAATTTATAACTCATTCATAATATCCATTTTTCTGCCAAACTTACTATTCATTCAAAGAACAATGCAAATAAACTAGCAAATAAAATATAAATATAGTTAAGTGGAAATGTGGAAATGCAGTACCTCTCGAAGGGGAGGTATAGCAGGAGAATACATTACTTTCTTTACCTTGTAATTTCACATTTCTTTTACATAATTTGTTTTAGTATTTCTTACTTTTGCTTGCTCAAATGAAGAATCGATGAAAGAGAATTTATTTGCAATTGTGCACATATAAAGGATTCATAAATTGCATCAATTTGTGCATGAAATGAAAAATAAAACTGCACAAGATGAAGCTAGAGAAGCGAAAAAGAAATAGAAAAAGAAAAAGAAAAGGATAATTGTAAGCAAAGGAAGAGACAAGGAGAACTTTCAATGAAGTAGTGTACTTTGCATCCTTGAAGTATGCTAAGAAATTTTGTTTTCCGTTTTTTTTCATACACTGAAGGACCCATAACAGCATAAACACAAATACAAACAAAAGTACAAATACAAGATGAATAAGCAGATGGAGATGCAGATTCAGATGCAGAGTAGGAGTGGAAATAAGAGTAAAAGTAGAAATAGGAGCAAACCCATATAGTACAAATGACTCAAAATAGTTAAATAAGCAGGAAATCCTGTTGCTCACGCCGCACAAATGTAGTAAAATCGTAGTTGATTGCATTTGAATTGTGCAATACATAATGCAGTGCGGCTTGTATGAATGAGATGGCTGCCACTGGTATTGGTACTGGTGGCACTGGTTAGTGCTACTGTCATTTGTTTAGTTGGATCGGCTGAGAATCGTAGAGAAATATAACCAATTGCAAAATATTGTTAAGTGATGCACCATTAAATTGTTGATTGCATCCATTGCATCCATCTATTGAGTTGAACAAATGATGTATATTCAATATGCTCCTCTAAGCACACTACAGTGCGTCCTTTAAGTGTAACTGCCATACGCTAGCAGCTGTATAACTAATATTTAAACTTTACTCCTTACTCCTTACATACGACTACGTGAAGCGCTGCCATAACACTCGACTTATAAACACATTGACAAAAACTTCTGCTTTAATTGATTTCATTATATTTTTATTAAGAGAGAAACTTTTGTTGTCGACGTTGAGTTTCGTGAATTTCGTTGAAAATCTGCGTTATGATGTTAGTAATTTACTTAATCGTATAAATAAATTAAAACTGAAGATGAGCTTAGTGAAAGTTGAAGTCATGCAATTCCCTTAATAAAACTTGTTAGTATTCAAACTTGCAAAGTTTGTACAATTTTTGCACTTTTAATGATATCACAATAAATTGGATAAGGATAAAGCCCGCCAAAACATGTGTGGCATAGAGTGTTGTGCAAGGAATGAAAGTGAGAAGAATAAATGTATCTGTTACTCATAGTTAAAGTTTCAGATGAAGAATATTTAATATTAAATATGAGTATTGTTGAGGAAAGTGTACTTAGTTAGCTCATTTTTACGATGAAACCATAATATAAATTTTCAATATTATAGCAGTATTATTAAACAATATGAACTTATTATATTTCGCTAGAATTTGAAATTAAATATCAGTATTCTGCAGAAGACGTAACCAATAGACTTAGGAAAACCAGATACGAGTATGCCTTCGCTAATCTCAAAAACATTTGGCGTTCAACAATCTTACATTTAAAAACTAAAATTACGATATTCGATGCTTGCGTCAAAAGTGTGTTGTTATATGAATCTGAATCGTGGTTTGTTACAGAGGGCTTCGCGAGTTCCTAAACATTTGATGGCCGAGAAACACAAGTAATAAGCGGCTGTGGGAAATCACCAATCAGCACCAGATTGAAAAGCAAATAATGAAGCAGAAATATGGCTGGCTGGGATATATGGCATTAGAATGAAATCCACAAAATAGAAAGAATCGTGGACGACCAGAAAGCACATGGAGAGGAGCGATAAATAGGAAAACTAACGAATCATTCAGCGAGCTTAGAGCAGTAGCGCGTAATAGGGATGTCTGGAAAGCATGTGTGTATA
>NC_051847.1:220455566-220463206 GCF_002237135.1 Teleopsis dalmanni
TTCTTCACCTTCTGATTTGAAGTTACCCTGCAGTGCAGCTTCGATATTATCAGCACATCTATAATATATTGCTCCAGTGAATTCTTCTAAGTCTTTAAGCTCTACATGAACGGCCAATTCATCCTTTTCATAACCAAGAGCAAAATTATTTTTATTTAAACTCCAGTCTTGTGTATTAAGTTGAGTTGATAGGCCACCCAGAAAGGAATTGTAACCCAAAACAAGTGATGCATCAACGTTTGGACCATTCGTATCAATGTCACAACTGATGTCAAACTTGACATTTTCATGCGAATATGCACCGAATATCTTACCTTCCTTCTCACGTGTATTCAATTCATAACTGCCCTTGATGCCAACCTTAACCCCTTCAGCAATTTTGTCAGAACAGGAGACTTCGGCGAATAACTTATTATCGGTATTCCATTTTTCAATCAAAGTCAAACCATAGTCAGGAATTACATACTTTGAATCAAGTTGACCAAAAACTTTTCCATCATCCTCTTTGGAGTAACCAGTTGAGTTTAAGTCGAGACCAGCAGTCGTCTTCGCATTGCACATAATCTTCCATAACCCAAAGTGGTAACCCTTAGTAAGAACATTACGTGCCCAGCTTCCAATATCTACGTAGGATGGCGGAGCCATTTTTCTAAATACAGCAGGTAGTTCTTAGATTCAGACTATAAAACAAACAGAAAGCTAAACATATTTTATATTAATTTTTTTTCTTATAAAAATGTTGACTACAATATTTATTTTTATAAAAATTTTTGAAACTCAAAGTTAACTGAGTTTTACGAGACACGTTTATACATATTATTAATAACTTTGTATAATCGAACTATACGCTGTGTGTAAATAATAAATAAATTTTGGTATTAATTAAATTATTTTAAAATTAAAAGAAAGCATTTTCAAACGTTGCAGTCCACTGCAGTTGTAGAAAAATTATGAGAGACATGGAGAAAAAGGAACCAATGTAATGACTGATATATGTATAGTAATGATATTGATAAAAATCATCACTCTTAACTGAAACTGTTTGATATCTATGTATTTTTTCAAGGGGTTTGATGACATGACAAACCATTTAATTGAGGTTAGAATATATATAAATTAATAAGACGTAGATAACTATTGAAACTATTTGGTGAAATGGAATAGGCTTAGAACTTATCAATAAAATAAGATTAATTCTTAGAGTTCTACAATTGAATCACAATTCGCACATAGTCATAATAGAAGTTCTGGAATTTGAAAAATAAATACATCAAGTGTAAATAATACCTGTATCTATGAATTACCAAATAACGCCCATTTAATAAACTTTTATTATTGAATATGTGTTTACTGATATAGTAGGTTACTGTATAATCATTTATCACAAATTCTTTAGAATATTTCAAATTTTTTTTTCAACTTATTTCAATAAAAATAATAATTTTTATTTAAATTAAATACAAATAAATAAAAAAAAAATAAATAAAAAAAAAGATAAATATAAAAAAATTTTGTCATCATGACAAAATGTAATGAATAAAAGAATTTATTATATGCTTAAATATATGTTCCGTACTTTTTATCTTGGTATCAAATTGTAGTATTTCGTAGGAAAGGAAAAGCTTTTAATCAGCAAACATGTAATAAATGAATGCCAACAAAGGAGCTGAGCTTTAATTTAGTGGCATGCAACACAATTTCTATCCATTTTCCTGCTTAATCACATAAATAACACATTAGCATTCTATAAATCACATCCGCTTCACTTTGAAATTCATAAATTTTCATTTCTAACACTACTCTAAGTATAACGGATACACGCTCAGGATGATAAATGTAACCAAACACCTATGCTAGCAGAGATCTACGCACCCGAAACCAACTCCAACGCACGAATAAACCAACTCCAACGCCAACGCTAACGCCAAGACCATGAGCCAATAATAGTCGCAATGGTTTACTTAACACTTTACACCCCACTCCTTGCGGCTGTGTTACTTACGTTTTCATTTAAGTTGTAATACGCACCAATGATTACCGCTTTCGAAACACATTAAATACCTTAAAGTAAGCAAAGGAATACGCATCAGGGCAATTGCAAGGATACGCTTCAAGACAATTGCTGAAGTCGGTGTAAGCACGCGTCTACTAATGTTATTTAATATTATTTGATTTTTATTTTCTTGAATTTTTTCCTTATATTTTTTCTATTGCCAGTAGTTGTTTCCATAGCAGAAAACAATTGTTCTTCCGCACTCTGGAGTGCGAACACTGAAGTACTAATTTTTTTAATGTTTGCTATTTCGTGGCTGTTTTAGTGGCGTAGCTCTCGGTTAAGCAGTTTGCTCCATGTATTTTACTTTTTGCTGCAGGAGGGTATATCATTAAGGTGAAAATTATGCTACTAATTAGCTATTTTGTAGCAACAACGGCAGATATTGTAGCATCGGTAATCGTGCCAAAATCAGCAGCCAACACCGTTTGGCATTTGCCAGGAGTAGCAATAGAAAGGGAACGAGTCCTTTGAATGCAGCAAGTCTGGCAGTGAAAGCATTTCGCTGTGCGTAGAAGTTGAAATAGCTCAATACTTCTTCTATTCTTTCTTGATGGTTGTAAAGAATTTGACTTTTATGTTGATTTTAATTGTGGTTTAATTAAACTGTAGTGGCTTTAGCCTTTTCACACTTCCTTCTTACTTCTAGTTTATATTGCATTTAATATTACACTCTTGCTTGCAATTATTAGAACGTTATAAGACATAACAATGAACTGTAGTTAGTGGGATTGAAAGGATGAAATGGAGTAAGTGGGGGATGAATCAATGAAATAGCATATTGTGGTTTACGAAGTTTTCTCAAGTATTTATAAAACTAAAACAAATTAACTAAATTTTAGTAGATTATTAAAACGAATAAAACTAGTAATATTTCTCTTATTATAATCGAAAAACAAATTAACTATTTTCAGGATCACTATATAAAAGTTCCATAAACTATATATATGTATATAAATTATATATAATGTATATAGTAATATAAAACTAAATGTATTGTTAGTGTTAGTTAATTTGTTGATTAAGATCCTTCTTTTGCAGTTGAAAAGAGATTGGAGAGGTATACAGATCTGAGGTCAATTATTGCTTAATCTGATGAAGTGATAAACAATAATGTAGTCAAGGCGTAAAGAGGGGTTTTAAAAATATCTCGAGTTAAGAATGGGTAAAAGTGCACTGGCTCAAATAGAAATAAATGAATAAAAATTGTTTATTCTTCTCGTTTTATAATAAGTATGTAGTTACATACATGTTCAAAGGAATAATAGTTAAATGCTGTACTTAAAAGTAGTTATAACCTACCTGTCCTGACTGAGAAAGTTAATGAAAATTATTTTAATGCTTAAAAAAAAACATCTATGAGAAAGGAAGTTAGGATAATATATTTAAATCAAACTCAGAGCTGTAGCTTGTTTAATTGAGAAAGTTAATAAAAACTTTAAACATTCTTAAAATTTGAAATTATCTTTTAATTTAAGTATGTTAACAATTTAATCTAATTTTTAATAAACAACATCATACCTCTTTGATAGTTTAGCAGACTGTTCATCGGTGAACGCAAAAAACCTATTAAATTATCTAAATTCGACGGGTTGGATTTAGTCTCAACTATTCTATACTAGGATTCTTCCGAGGAATATGGTAGCAAAACGGTAAAAAATCGCTAATTGAGGTATATGGAAGTTATCTAATAGCCTGCCACTGCAACCGACGAACCAACAACATACTTTATTAATTCGACTAGGGTATCTATTTGGTCTAGTACTGCTAACAAAATTGTGATAAAATATAAATATGATTAAAGTCATGAATTACTAATATGAAACATAATTTATATTTCATAATTTTGAAAAAATAAACCTTGAACTCTGTTTTGGTAATGTTAAAAAATAAACTGTCAACTTAAATATTAGATGATATCAGAGCTTTTTCGGAGCATTTTCGAAGCATTTTCATGTTGAATACACAATTATTTTATAATTTATTTTAAAGCTTACGGCATATTAAAATATTAAATGTCGTAAGAGCAGTACTAATAGCCACAAAGTGAAGTTAAATTTTAATATTTACTAAAATGCTAAGTTCAGCAAAATGTATTTGAAATGTCCAACAACTACAACAATAACAACAACAACAATAATAACAACAACTACAATAACTACAGCAATAAATAAATAAAATAATAACAAAACCAACAGGAGCAAAACATTTTAAATACGCATAAAAGTTGACAGAAAAAAGGAATAAAAGAATTTTTACAACATTTTAATAGCGAAAATGAAGATTTATTACTGTAACGGTAACAGTAAAGACAGTGGCAGCGCAGCGTCAACGGCAGAGGCAACGACAGTGGCAACAGCAATAAAGACAGTGACAGTAAAAAATGTTGAGAAAAAAAGCTAACTTGTCCGGTAACGTCACTAAAATGAAAAAGTGCAAAATCCTTGCCTTGCTTGCCTTGCCATGTCACGTCAAAGTTTTACGTGGTGGCAACATTAACGCTTGACGTAAATTTAAACGTGTGCGTAACTGTGTGTGTGTATTGGTGAGTCTCTGCAATGGTTTGGCACATCGTCATACCACAAAAAATTCGTTTGGCAATTTTCTTTGTTTTTGTTTTTGGTAAAATGTTGATACCTTAACGAAAGTGAAGTGGATCCCCTAACGCAAAATGCAAATTTTTAGCAAAAATTTTAAATTTATCTAATACTTTTTTTTTGCTATCGTCACAAGTCACAGCTGCCGTTGCTTAAATTTACTAATTGTGTACAAATACAATTTAAAGAAATGAAAATCTCTATCTAAATTTATTACATTACCTTGAGCACGAAATTCCTTCACACTGTCAGCTTTCAAAGAAAATTTCAAAATAAATTTTCTACCAATGTTTTTTGAAATGATTTTCTGTTGCTAATTTTTGATCTCTAATAGTAAAGATTAACTTTTTTTTATTTCTGTCATTACTAAAAATAATCTTGATTTTATTTTAAAAACAAAAAATACAAATATTTCAAATTAAAAAGCATACTTAGATTTTTAAAATAATGAAAAGAATTGATACTACAACAATCTATAACAAACTAATGGTCTATAAACAATTACTGAAGCCGGCTTGGACTTATGACATACAATTCTGGGGTTGTGCCAGCAAGATACACATTGCAACTATCCAGCGCTTTCAAAATAAAGTACTACGTTACCTCTTAATTGCTCCATACTACATTAGAAACAGTGATCTTCATCGTGATCTTGGCATGCCAACAGTCGACGAAGTGGCTAAAAGGTGTGCCGTTGCTCAGAAACAGCGTTTGAAAACATAAATCAACGTTACTGCATCCAGTCTTCTCCAGTCGGTTGCACTTCCTAGAAAACGACTAGCAATACAGCTTCGTTTTTACCTTAAATATTCCAATCAAAGTGCTTATTAGTACCTCTTATTTGTTATTTGTACGAGATGCAATATTAAAACGATTTTTGTCTATACCTATTTTAAGAAAAGAAATACTTGATATATACATTAATATGTACAGTACATATGTTAACTCCACAAGACCTTGTCAGCAACTTACCTTACTCACTTATTAAATACCTTAAAATATTTCTACTCATTTTAATTAAAAACTTTAGAGGCTAACAACGTCAAGTGACGCACAATGAACACTGCCGTCGTACTAAGTACTTTCCACTAAATTTTCGCTATTCTCAATACCGTTCCATTGCATACTAAATCACTATGCACAACTATACTTTAGTTTTTTGTGCTGCTCTAGTGTGGCAGCTAGACTGTCGCCTCCTATTTGTTGAGTATCTTCGCTTTGTGCCGTGCTATTCCTTAAACAATAAACCAAAGAGTAATGACACAAATGCGTCGCATCTATATATCAAAGATTGTTCATTATTGAATTGGGAGCGAAGCTGACCTTTATCTTCATTGCTGCTGCTGTAGAATTCGCCACTTCCATCGATTACCCATGAAAGCCGGCATAGCAGACAACACAAATGCAGACACAATATAGTCTGGCATGGCACGGCTTGGTGTGGCTTGGCTCGGTTCGGTTCAGCTTTGCTCTTGAAGCAGCCAAGACTCACAAAAGTTTCAATAACATTTTTGCATACAGTGTTGCTGTTGACAGCTCGAAGACCAAGAGCAAAAAATGTAATTAATTTACGTTGATTAAAGATGAAAGATGAAAGCAGTACGAAATAAAGGCAAAAATTCAGTTGAGGAATTAAAAGTTGGCAGCTGACTTTAAAGTTGATTTTTGTGCATATAGTGAGATGAAGTGAAAGTATGCAATTGTTTTTATTTATATATATTTAAACAAAAATACGGACAATTCGAATACTTGCTTTTGTTTCTTAAGTACAATTTGAATACAACAAGCTCAAAGTCTTTAACAGACATTGATTTAATGCTGCATCCTTCACATTTTTGCTGAGTTTTCAATAAAAATTTGCATGTATACGTATATGAATCGTACAATCTTACAATAAGAGTGATGGAATAATTTTATTTTTTGAACAATTTTTGAATGCATTTTCATTCTCTTAATAACAACTCAAGTTGACTTTAAAGAAAAGTTACTGTACGAGTGCTCCATAAATGGAAAATAATAGAAACTTAATTCAATTTCAACATCCCAAGCTTTAATAGATAGATAAATTTTGATTTTCGAGTTTTAAAAAAATCTTTAAAACTGTTAAAATTTTAAAATATGGTAGATACGTTAAAGGGCAACTGTACAGCAAACGTCTCGTAGACAAGCTAACAGAGGATTCTTACATTTACCTAGGTCTTTTTTTTTAAGATATACTTCCTCTTCGTCAATTGGTTTCCTGAACGGTGTCTATGATATATGTGTTCTTGAGAGAAGAGCTACCTACATCAGTTTCACCTTTTTTAACAATTTTATAAGACTTCCGACATGAGGTTCTGAGAGTTATGTTGCGTTCTCCAAAATGAATTTTTCAAGAATCGTAACCATATTATTTGTTAAGGCAGAACATCTAAAGAATATGTAAGAATTCGGTAATCAGATAAGCAGATAAGCAGAGGCCGCAGATATAGACAATTACAACACCAAGGCTGTGTGCATGTCTACCTATTTTTTAGTTGCCGATAACAAGTGATATAATAATTTATTTTCGATGACAAGTCTATATAAGTTTATAAGTTTCCTAGTTTTGTGCTTTTTGAGAAAATAAAAGTATATTATGAGTCAACAGGTATTGATTAGTATGTTTATACCTCGAGTATAACTGATAGTCGAAACAAATTTATGGCTGCACGTTTGCGTACAAGGTTATCTCTTATGTGGTGGTATGTCCTGGTAATCAGTTACAGTAGCAAATCTCATTTTGTGACTTTCGGATGTGATATATATGGAGAGTATTGAGCTATTGAGTCCACCACACTTACTTGTTTCTAATAGTATCATTTTTTTTTGAAATACACAATAAAAAATTTAGTTTTCTGTGTGATGTTTTGATTGTGTTCAGTAAATTTCAGATTCTATTCATTAACATATTTATTCATTAATACAATATTTTACATCGATTTAAAGCACTTCTGATTAATAAATTAAAT
>NC_051847.1:220463306-220472610 GCF_002237135.1 Teleopsis dalmanni
TTTATTTTTGAACATTACTCTTCTACTTTAGATGGAAGAGATATTTGATTAGACTCACAAATATGTAAAACTAAAATGATTATATGTCGATATGAAATTTTCTTTCATTATACCACACTAGTCATCAAGGAATAGAGGAAATGAGGACTACTGATAGACAAATTAGCATTAAGTACAGATTAGTTCACATTTTGAAAGTACTAAGTGCTCTCCCCCTCTCTTGAGGACCTGGACCAGTTACAGGATCGGGCTTTAAATAGCATTTTATGCTTCGCAAAAGGTTCTAGGTGGTTTTAAACCCTGAGGTTTTTATTATTTATATACGGCATCACAATGGGCCAATAGGCCTAAGTGGATCCACTAGGGATCACCGGTATAACCTAACCTAACCTAAGTCCTTTCATAGTCTGGGTACGTTATCTATCAGTAGTAATAATAGCAATAACGTTTTGGTATGATAGAAGTAAAGAAGCACCAGTTCCATAATAAAAAAAAACAGTTATTTTTCAAGTATTTTTACACTGAATCGCACTTAAACTAAAAACTTTATTTGAAATTATTTTTCTACTCTACGTAAACAGTGAACTACTTAATACTTGCGAGATACATTCAATGATATTAAGCAATGCCTACATAATAACTAAGCAGTGGCGCTAATATAAAGTAATTTTTATGTTCAGGCAGGCAGACAGGCACTATATACTAATTTCATTCTTTACGATGGTAATTTTATTAATTTTTCCATATAGGTCTTAATAGTAGACGTAGTAATCTCAACCAAGGTGCTGGTAGTGTTGTAACCAGCAGAGATTTAAAATTATACAATAAAATTGTTTATAAAATTGGGTCTCTAAGATGTGTTTTGAGCGGTATAGGGTCTTCAATAGTGAATGGCTCTCAGAATTAAGCAAAGACGCTGTTAGAATAAAAAAAATAAGCAAAGCATTGGCTACACATGTGATTATCTTAAAAAAAAAAAAAAAATCATGCGAACAAAATTAATTAAGTCTAAGACAAAATTATTATTCGAAAGCAGAATTAATTAATTAATCAGAAATAAATTTGATATTGTTACATTTTAATCAAAGAGCTAGAATGTGAGACGTGAACAAATGTTTATGAATGATTGAGAGACAACTGTTTCGTTTTCATAGCTAATTTCTTGGAATTGTAATTAACATTTATTTTTATTTACTGTTTTCAAAGTAATTAATGAATATGTGCTTAGAGATTTACAAAAACAAAAAACAATAAATAAAATATGGGAAAGATACTTAATAAAATGCATTTCATATAACTGAAAAATATTATATTACGTTCTACGATACATTTTTCTATATTTTTTAAATAATCTGGTATCAAAAATTCCATTGATATAACTATGAAAGATGGTTTTTCATTGTATACGAGTATATGTGACATATGTAAAATCCTGCTAATGGTCAACGTATCAAATTGGAATCCGCTTTTAAATTACGCATACGAAAATATCTACGTTTGAACCAAATATGATATGTTGCATTTCTGATAAGTAATACATTTTCGAAATTGTTCGCATATTTGGTCTGGTTTTTGTATTTCTAAGATGGCTCAAAGTTCGTGTGCAGATGTTACCATAACAGCTAATAACGGTTTTCAAAATACTCGTACAAACTACAACAGTTTTGCAGCAGTTAAGATACTTTTTGTGGCGATGTTTGTGTAAGCTTATTACTGTTCCAGTTTATGTCAATTGTGGAGTAAAGTACTAAATAATAAAATAAAAGAGAAAATCATATGAAGATATAAACTTGTATGCTAAGAAAGCGTGTAAAAATATAAGCTTAATGCTATTTATAGTATCTTATGGAGCAAAAGCAACTTTAATATGTCTTTCTTTTTCATTTTGTAATAAACCACTACTTCACATTGCTAGTAGTTGTTAAGTTTTCATTTAATATTGTAAAAAAATTTAGCTGAAACAACAGCTAAATCATATTTGTGTACTTAAGAGCTACTTAATATAAACCAACTTGAAAATGATTCATTATGTTAATTAGTATTAGTAGGTAATTTGGTTAATTTGGTGACTAACTAAAAGCAAAGTTATTCATTTTGTTTGTAGTTTTGGCTTGCCAAAGGTTAGTGTGTTATATCTTTTAATTATCTCTACTTCACTTTTCACAAATAACCAAGTTTGAATAATATAAAATTATAGCATAAAATACCAAAAACAAGAAAATTTTATTATTTTGGGCATTCCAAAATGATATTATATTCCCCAATATTATTTTTTGGATATTCCATAAAGAGAGAGTCATATCATAATTATAATAATTATAATAATTTAAGGTACTTTTTTAACTTAGTGATATGAAAAGGACAACTGAAGGTATATGCAACGCTAAAGTCAGGGCGTGTGTCAGCAATTAAGAGTCTGATGAATGAAAAGTAACTGTTTAATACGAGTATTTAATATGTTTTACAGTTTCGGAAATTATTACAATCTCGGTACTATTAGCCCTCAACAAAGAAAAGCTAGCTTAGAGCTGTCGTTGGAAGTACACCCTTTGCGGAGAAGATAAATTACACTATTGGAGGTACGAAGTAGTTATAAACTTAATATTTTTAATTTAATTTAAGTTTATGTAATAATACAGATTCTAAGCATTTTACTGATTTCCTATGGTACAAAACTATTTTATAAAGTTCAAAGAAGTTCAAACAAATTCCGTTCTAATTTCAAAAATGCTATATAATCATAACATGTATTAGTAAAAGCATTTCTAAGCACCCCAATGATATAAGCTAATAAATTGAATTATTTTTAGATATCTATTTTCATTCACAGACATTTATCTTACACAATTTTTACTTTTTTTCTTTACAGAAAGCACCTACAAAATTAAAATCAAAATCTAAGGGCCGGCAAAGTTGACAAATATATTTTTCTATGAAACTAATTTTAGAAAATACAAGTATTACTAACAAATCTAAAAGTATCAAATATAAACATGTCTATTAGGGGGAAAATTTAGTCCATATTTTTGAGGAAATTTAGAAATATTTAAACGAAATGCTGAAGAAGTAGTTCAGTCTAAGATTTTATGTAAAGATACTTCAAAAATATTAAACATTTATGAAAATATAATTTTTTGAAATTAAAAAAATGCATAAAGACAAAAAATTTTTATATATTGAATTTTATTTAAATATAAAAAAACAAGATTTAATTTAATTATTTTAATAAAAAAGCGTATTTTATTAATATACATATATGTATATTAAAGCGTAAAAAGTAGTAAATAGTATGCTGAAAAAAAATCATTACCTTGAATTATAAAAGATATTATACTGAATTAAAACTTTCTTTTAACATTAATATGGTAAACGTAGTTTTAATGTATTGTAAGTTGTGTATTAATTACGTTTAATCAATATACGCAAAGAAAAATAAATAGTAAATAAATTGAAGATAATTGTTATAGAAAAAACCACCATTGAAATATTATACAGTCATTTAAGTAATTAAAAACTTTTTCCTTTGCGGATTATTGTACAATCAATATTATTTAGAAAAAAAAACTATTATAGTAACAGTATTAATTATATAAAGATTTGTAATATTAAAAAAAATTAAAGAAAATGCAATAAATATGCCAAAGATGGCTTCGAAAATTTGAATATGAGATAGTAGGGCTACGGCGAATCTTCTGATTTTAACATTTTTCAACACTGAAGGACTTATTATTTATTAAATGACCTACTATTATTGCATTGATGGGATAAAAATATTCATCAATTTCCATTAAGATAAGAAGACACAAATGACGCAGGATAGGCCACAATCTCCACAGCCACAGAGAGATGTGAACATATAGCCTTAATACCTAGCGAACTAGATTCATCTAAGCCAGAAGCAGGGACGAAAATTAGGGAGAGATAAGGTAATGGTGAAGGGATGGGGTTAAAGTGTATATGCGCGGGTGAGACTAGCGATAAACTTTGTGATTAGCGTCACGAAGCGGTGGAGATTACAGTCTCACTCATCGAAGTAGTGAGACAAGTATTGGGGGGTTTATAGCGCAAGGCTTGAATGAAGTCGTCAGGGAATGGAGAGGTCAGGGGGGAGGTCGTATAGCCGGGTGAGGTACCTGCGAGCGAGTGTCAATACATGTGATCTTGGCATTGTCATAACGAACAGAGATGGGGAAATGCTTGCTGTCAGTCTTGCGCTTATAGTTGGTGCAATCCCGAAGAAATTTCCACTCAAATAGGCGGATTCTTTCCATTTGCGAATAGGCGGAAGAGATTGCAGATCAAATCGGGAACACATATACACAATTGTATATATGCTTAATCTAAAATAGTGTGAAGGGTATATAAACAGAATAGAAATAAAAAGATACTAACAAATTGGAGTGCATTAAGCAGAAATGATATCTCTTAGTGTGTTTTATTGTTTACTGCATATATTTTATTGTGCCTTTTGCAATTTTATTATTATTTTCCTTTTCTTTTATTTCCATTCATTTTTTCTCTTTTTATAACTTTTATTCCATTTTTAATTTTTAATTTTTATTGACTGTTGGTTACCATACCCAACTTGACCTCATTATGTTTGTGTTGTCACTGCTACTCGCAGTTGCAGTTGCAGTGTGAGTAGTCGTCGTCGTTGTCGTCATTAAGACAAGCATTTGTCTTCAAATGCACTCGAGTGTTTAACGTCATAAACACCACTCCGATCGCTGCTACTACTTTGGCAGTGCATCGTAGTGTTGCGCTGTGCGTGTCGCAATGATTAAGGCATGGCACTGCTTTCGCAGTTGAACGTTAGACTTTGACTCGTGCTTTGCGCGCTACAACGTATATTTTAACAGCTCGACTTCATAGGCTCTCCGGCACATACCCGCACGCAGCACATGTGGCATATAATTAGCCAAATCATTGCAAATAACGAACGGCCCGACCATACACTGTTGCATTTGCTTTTGATTTGATTGAGTAAATGGTTAAGAATATAACCATTTACTGTATTCGTACGTTTTAATGTGATTTGTACTGTTTTGTTTCGCATTTCCATATTAGCCATGCATAAATGGATTGCAGCAATAAACATTTGTTGAAGTAAAATGAGAAAACTTTTAAACAGTCTTCAGTGTAGTCGTCTATTGTATCCGTAACGTAACTTAAGGCAAGAAATGTAAATAGTATTACTCTGATATCTATGCTTTGCTGTGGTGGTGTATATATACTTGTTTGCTTGCCAAGATTTATATTATATATAAATACTACAATAAGTACACTTCACTCTTTGCTTAGGGTGGCTTTTAAACACTAATGTGTTGCTTCACTTTTTTTAAAGCAATTGTATTAGGATTTAATGCATTATTATTTTAGTATTAGTAAAATAATTAGCTTGAGTATTTATGAATATACTGTAAGTTTGTAATATTGTAATTTTGTTAAAAATGTTATAATATACGTTGTATTGCTGGAGAACAAAAGTTAAAGATAATACAAAACAGGAATTATAAAAATAACTAGACCTATTTAATTATAATTATGTAGTTAATATATTTTTGATATATGCGCATAAATGATGAGTACCATAATAAGTTCAAAAGCATATTGATTTTAATTAGTCAATTTTATGGAGTCTTTGCCATATAATATGCCATATAAAAGGAACTTAAAAGATAAACAAATATGACAATACTAAGAATATACAAATATTACATCTCCATTCCACTCGAAAAAGAAATTACTATATGCTGTTGTCATTTTACTATGATGCGATTAGATAGAATTCTATGTAAACAACGACATTGGCTTAAATTATGTGTTAATATAAAATCACAAATAAACAAAAAACTATCTATTATTCCTTCGTAACACTGGCTCGGAAAAAGTCTAAAAAATGATTCTCAACATAAACAGTACTCTGGATCAAAAAATATCAAAACTTTTGATGAGAACTTTGATGATTAATGCCTTGATGGATAATTAGTATAAAAAATAAATTTTAAAAACAAAATTAATTGCAGTAACATAGAAAATTGTACATGCAACATATTAATCTATGATTGCATTAATTCAAATAATCTAATATAAATAAATTGCTATCATTTTTTGCACTAGCATTGCTTTTCTTTTTATTGAAGTTTATATATAAACCATCAAAACTAGATAATACATTGTTTTCTTTGGAGTACCAGGCAGCACTATTAGAACAACAAATGGAAGTAATAACGTAATGTTTTCATTTTCTTATATGGTTTAATGTCATAGACAACACAATACATCAATACATCTGATAAATATATAATAATAATGAAATTATGAAGCAGTCTTACGTGACTTTATTCACCACCAAGTTCAAATAATACAATGCTTATATTTATGACTACGACTGTTATATATCGACACCATAACTGCTAATATTTTTGTTAATAATTTTTTTTTTAATATTTTTACTGGTTCTGGGTGGAAATGCACTTATTTTTATATGTAAATCAATGAGATAAGATTACAAAATTTATGATTCATAAACTATTATTACAGTATATTAGGATTTATTATTATTTCGACATTCACAAAAGTGGTATTTACTGACTAAATCCCAAAGCTCACAATAAATATGACTATATGACTATATATCTTTGAGATGAAGCAAGTTTTTATTAAGGTAAATACTTATTACAAATGGTTAAAAATATTTGTTTAATACTATTATAGATGCATTTTTCATATTGTTCATGTTAAGAATGCAAAAAAAAACCTATTGATTAATCATAATTAAATTGTAAGTTAATATGTAATATAGAAAGAGCGTACAAACTGAAATATTACTGATATTATAATAAAATTAGTAATTTATCATTTATTGTAATAGACTACATTTATCATAATAAATATCATTTATTGTAATAAATGAATTTTATTGTAATAAATAACTTTTATTGTAATAAACGACTTTTATTGTAACTTTTATTGTAATATAAATAAAGTAATGCAATTATAATTATAGTCAAATAACAATAATTAATTAAGCGGGTTAATCAAGAAGACAGTTTTTTTTGAAAAATAATAATATTTTCACTTATTGTAATTAGTCAATGCCAGCTAGATGGAAGATTAAAAGCTTAACGTAATAGTTCCACTTTTTGAATTAGTTGTATCAAATGTAGTATTTTCTTGATATAACTTTATTTATTGAGATATAACTTATCAAGAATGAAAATCTTTCTTTATAGAGTAAGAATTGAAATAACAACACTTATGGCAAAACTTTGATAGATTCGAAGCCATTCAAAATAATTAGACATGGCTTTCAACAAAAATATTAGAAGCTGTGGGCAGAAAAAAGAGAAAGATCCAATTGAATACTTCTTCTATAGTTGTCCAAATTACGAAATTCCACCATGGAGGCTTGAGACTTGCGGAACAACCAAGAAGAAGAGTATAAATTTTTAGTAACAAGATTTTTTATTGATATAATCTTATCATCGGGTATGTATTAACCAAAAAAAAGCGCTTGTATGCTATTAAGAGAGAATAGGAAGGTTTTTGAGCACAAAAATTAACCAATCTAATTAATTACCTAATCTATAAGATCGTAAATACATTTCTATAAGATGTCTTTCGTTTTTTTACATCAGATTAGCTTAGGTTTTAATTCCAAAGCTTTTAATTTGGCAAAAGAACACATATAGTAATAATAATATATTTATTTATTTATTTTATTTATTTATACTATATTAGATTTTTATATATAAATAACAGTGTTAATATCTTTTTATATTCTTAAGCAATAACTGTGTTGTACAGTATGCATGAAAATTCGTTACTGTTGTAATGAGTGGCGCGGAAGTGTAGAGAGTAAGCAACAATTACAATTACATAGAAAAAAACAAACTCAAATTTGCAAAAAAGCTGATTCATTAAAAACAACAATAAAACGAACAATCACAAAGAGAATAGTGTGAAGCTTTGTTTCTGTAGTAATAAAAAATAAAAAAAATTTATAACTTCACTTAAATAAAATAATTCCGCAATATAAAACAAATGATGTACTTGAGAATTTCCCTTCAAAAAAAAATATAATAAATGAGTATTTGCTCATTTATTGTAGACAATTTCAGGAACTACACAGACGTACTAATATATTTATTTTAAATAAATAAAATTAAAACTGAGTTTTAATACTTTTGAAAATAACTAAAATTATATATATATATATGTGTGTGTGTTCCCATAAAATAAAAGTTATTGTATTTAATTTTTTAGAATATTCAATTGTTAATAATTATTTATTATTAATATTGATTATAATATTAATTAATTTTAATAATTATTAGTTAATATTAATATTAAATATCAGACTTATTTTGATGCAATCAACAAAATTCAGACTGCACGAAAGGAGGGACGGGAATAATTATTATTTAAATAAGCAAGTGATAAGAACTAATTGCAATTTGAATTAATAGAGCAAAACTACTAAAACTAAATTAAATAAATGTTTGTATACATTATACATAAATATAATTAAATACAATGGAAATGTAATTTTCTTTGTTTTACATGAAACAAAGCGAATGAATGAACTCAATACTGTTTTGTTTTGTTTTTATTAAACAGACTTACCTTGGGCTTATTCAACCATTTACGAAATGTATCCATTTTGCTGCTGCGTCGTCGTCCAGTTGAATTTGAGATGAACACCAAAATCTCCTCGACAGTTAAAATTCAATCAAAAATAAAAAGTATGACTAATAAAAATGTAAAATATTTGCAGCCGCAGCAACGCTGCTGTTGTCACTTTAAAAAGGCGTCGTCCTTCAGCCACGCAACAAAACACAGGAAGACAAAATCCACATCAGATAACGAAAACAAAATGTGTTGCACGCGTAAAACATAAGAAAACAAATACAACAAACGAATGAAAATAAAGAATAAATGTAAGAAAGGAAAATCAAAAATCAAAAACTAACAACAAATATTCCGGACAATGTAAACAATTAAGGCAGTGAAAGGGTTTTTCAAAAATTGCACTAAACAGTAAATTTTTTTTTTATTTTTTTTTTGTATCTGCACAACTGCTCTGTTTCACTTCACATATGAAATATAACACGTTTTTAATTTTACTTAGTTTTACACTTTTCTCTTGCCTTTTATTTTATATTTTGATGTTTGATGTTAAGCAATCATTTTTATAATCATATTTATAATGTATTATTACATATTATTACTTTCGATTTATATATTTATATATTCACATTCATTTCTTACTTTATTTAATTTGCAAGCACAGTAAGTATTT
>NC_051847.1:220472710-220510074 GCF_002237135.1 Teleopsis dalmanni
CTTAATTGATTTTTACATAGAATCCAACTAGCAACTGAGTTTGATTGAATTATACTTACTTTTGCTATAGTGTAACGAATATTCTTAGTAGTTGTGATCTTCTCCGCTGTTACTTACGTAAAAGCAACGGCTGTTATCTAGTTCTTCAAATTTTCTTGAAAGACCATGATTCTTTGCTTTAAATATCATAGTATTTAACGCATTTTTTATCACTCGTAATGATTCGCTTTAATAATAATCGGATTTCGTTGCGTTTGAAAAGCGCTTTAGGACTGGTAATTTGGTCGATCGAAATTTCCAGAACGGAATCGAACAAACAACTCCTGGGTCGGGTTCTTCACCCACAGCTTCCTTTCTATAAAATTCCCTCATGCTCTCGACAAATTTTTCGGCATAATTTTTAAACCAATTTCATCTTCTTCTGATATTTCAAATATTTTGAAATAATATATAAATTTAGACAAGCGACGAATTACATTATTGTCTTCTATAAAAAATGTAGACTGCAATATCAACTTTTAAAAACATGGCAACTGTAATCGGATTAGTGTTGTCAGATAGCCAGACATATGGCTATATTTGCAGTTTCGTTATTTGTCTAATTATTAAATAGCTATAAGTCTTAATCGAAATGATCATAAATTCAAGTCGGAGATATTACCCATAGTTTTTGAACTACTGCCTATTATAGCGTACAAATAACAAAAAAATATATAAATACCAAAAATCCACTTATTTGGAGAAAGAATGAGAAGTCCGAATAAATGAATTTTTCCCAAATGAATATTAAAGAAGTTTACTTTGGCATGACGGTCATAAAGGAACAATCCGCCTGGGCTCGGTATTAGAACAAATCCGTGGGTACAACTGTGAAAATTACACTAAATTGTTTTCTTATTTGTTTATGTGTGATTTTTGTGTCATTTTTTATACATACGAGTATTTTGTGAAAAGGTAGCACTGCAAATATAAATGACATTCAAATGAAAAATAATGAAAACACAAGGCTAACAACATAAAAAAGGACGAAAGTATTTTAACTGCTTGAAGTGGTTGAAATAAATCGCATATGCACGAGATTTCGGTACTCAAACATAAAATCTAAAACACACGTTTGACTTCTGCAATGAACTTCTGAAGTCTCTGAGGACCTGAAGCAGTGCTGTGAAGGATATGCACGAGGTATGCACGAGTACTTGCGGGCACTTGCAACACTGAGCGGTAAAAAACAGTGAATGAAAAAAGAGACATCAAAATTGACGAGGTTTGTTTAAATCATTTGAAATTGATGAACTTGTTACCACGCGCGTGTTAAACGACGTTTACATGTAGCGCAATTACATCCTTCCACTTCCTACTGTAATTTTATTGAAGGACATAAATTTTAAGGGTAAGATACGTGCTCTGATACGGTCGGCTCTGACAACAACCCCATTTCTCTATTTCCCTATGTGCATGTGCTGTGTGGAAGCTTTATAATTTTAAATAGGCGTAAAACCATGTTTGCCTTTTTTTGCGATTGAGGCTATCAAGTGGGCTTATAAATTTCGCTACTTGAGTTTCAATTGTGCTATTGTGGAAGATACTTCGGATACATTAATCCAAACATATTTGCTGTCTGGTGTCAATTGAATAATTGCGCAATGTTGTTTTTAAAATGCTTAATTGAAAGGGTGTTTTGTTATTATTATTGTTGTACATTTATTCGGTGAGTTTGTTGGTGTTAAGCGCAAGTATTTCTGCACCCTCGCCCTCCAATCGCAATAACTGAGTATGACTGAATTTTCGCAGGATTTCGTGGTTACACGAGTATCCTGTTTCAAATCGTTTTGACAATTGTACTCAATCGATTGTTGTTTAATGTAATTGCCAGCTATAAAAACAATTGAGGGCGATTCTTACTATTTCTGAGGTCAATCGGAAAGTCGTACATATTTCACTCCAAAACAATTATGTTAAGCGCTTTATAGATTTAATCACTAGAAATATCAAATATCTAGCAGTAGTGGTAGTAAAAAATGTGTCAAAATAGTGATTTGATATTAACAAGATTTGATAACACATCGAATGCTCTGCTCAAGTAATGAGATATTGCTTCTGAAGCGAAATAAACTTGTAAGGATTTCAGCTGGTGAGTTAGTAAGTTGGTATCAGTAGTTTTAACTTATAATTAAAAATTAAAAATGACTAAATATATAAAAACTATCTAAAGATACAATTTGTTCATTTGATTGAATACTAGAATACCTATTGTATCTGTGTCGAGGCTTATTCAAATCCACGCTGAAGCCTTTGGGCGTCCTACTGTTTGAAGATCTATGGTTCTGATGGAACAATGAGCTGTACGAGTTTACCACGACACTGAAATAGTTATGTTTCCGATATGCACTAAATCTGGGCACTTTTGCTCTATGATAGCTAGGGGGATTCTGCAGAGTCCCACCCATCTCACTGACTAATTTGAGTATTCCTGATAATCTTCGTGATTAATCAATGATTGATCTAAGATCTGCATACCGTCCCTTGTGGTTAGTGATTACTCTGAGATTAGATAGTGCTGATTAGGGCAACCTGTGGGTTTTCGCATATAGCTTAAGAGCTCTGTTCCTTATATATTTTTTGACCGGATCTATTTTAAGATCTCTTAGCATGTCATTCATGCGGATGTACCATGGCACTTTGAAGAGCCTTCGGAGAGCCTGACTTTAAGCAACTTTTAGCTTATGGATAGTAGAGTCGGCAGCCACTGAAATAGTTACCGGAATAGAAATTCAGCGGCTTCGCTGGCTATTAATATGAATGACCATTCGAACGATAGTACGAATAGATTAAATTGCTCCGATAAGATGTTTGACGTCGTACCCAAGGAGTAGAAAATGGGGTAGAGGACGCTCATATCTTTGATTGAAAGATTATGTGACCATCTACATAAAGTACTCGGTACTACCAATTGACGGCAAAGGGCCACTGATCGGGCTGGTAGGAGAAAGCTACTGGATGCTGAAAAATACAACTTACGTCTGCAATGGCCAACTTAGCTTGTGATTATACAATCTTTAATTCCTTCAGCAATATTTCCAAGTTTTCCATTTACTAATTCATCGGGATAGTGCTAATATGCACATCTTACAAGAAAAAGCTGGAATCGAAACGACTTTTTTTACTAGTTGAAGAGGATTTACCCAATAAATCCCAATAAGTTTTTATATTTTATATTTGACACCACATATAAAAGCTTTATGTTTTATATATTCAGTGTTATTGGTAAGTCTTCGTTTTAGAAATTCCATTGATTCCATTGATGTAGAACTTCTGTGATTCATCGACAAAATATTTGGCCAAGTGATTTTCAACGGCCCTTTGGTCAGCCTATTAAGGGAGTTTTATATAGGTGAATACATTTGAGTATCACTTTGTATATGTTAATTAATTGAATTTGAACAAACCTGATGCATTACATACACTCAAATTATTATTCTCTTAATCTATGATAGTTTAAACAAGTATTTGATGTGTAAAACAAATTTCTGTTAAGCTACAAACGTTTTTGGGGTCCAGCTTTTTCGTGTCCCTTGTTCAAACTCTGTTTTTTGCCCCCCACCTCAAAATACAATGAAATGCACTTTCTTATTAAATATTTATAGCTTCTACTGACTATCTCAATCTAATTAAAAAGGGGCTGTTCACTGCTCGTCTGTTCATTCACTCATCTCACTTTTATGATAAATGTCCTGCACTTAAAGCGGAAACTCCTGTTCTTCATCTTTTATGATTATAAATATCGGCATATAAACAAACGGAATCGTGCCATGAGAGATTCTTTCTGATTAGGTACGTCTGCCGCCGTTTGCCACCAGCCGTAAAACTGCAATGGCAAATGTTTATTAAAATATTTTTTAATGTGAGCTCATCAATAAAGGACTAAACAACGTAACGCAACAAAAGATACAAAAAACAACAAAAACAAAGTCATTTGTCAAACATGAGTACGTTTGTACAGATACATTTCTATGTGAAATATAAATCCTTTATATATCCTGAAGTTAATTCGATATCCTGTTTGTTGATATGTTTGTGTACGTAATTGTTTTATTTACAAAATATAAAGAAACTATTAGTTTATGTACAAATAATTGCCATGCACCTGCTTAAACGTCCACATGAGCAATTTTTAATTTGACTTTCAAATTATGTATCCAACAAAGTACTGCACTCATGTCTGTCCTATGTATTTCAGAGTTGCTCGTTAGAAAAAGGCACACGCCAACGACGACGAAGTTAATTTTTATGGTTGCATCTCAGACATGCAAAGATAAAACTTCATACTAACTGCCGATGGCTTATTCTTGTCGGCATATTTAGTCTTTATTACTATTTTTAAATATAGTCAAGGAAACTTATGTGCATAACATTTTTTATGGTCAATAGACCTCAGTTTTTGTGCATATAGACTTGGTCTTGTAACATACGAGTATCGTATATATGTAAGAGAAATGTTTCAGTACCTCTCCGGAAGTAAGCTATGTCGACATATAGTTTAGTAGAAAACCTTGCTTAGAATAATAAAATTTACAGTAATATGTTATCAAATCGCGGTGTCTAAAAATTCAGAATTTGGCTAATATTTTTATTAATAAAAAATATTTTTTTCGAATCTTGATGATCAAATTATCAAAGTCGTTTATATAAATTATAGAAGAGGTCCACTTATTGTTACTCCCTGCATCTATTAATCTTGACTACAAACTAGTCTAATGGACCAGCGCTATCGCGGATTGGGGGAAAAAAACGAAAAAAGATGATAAATGAAAATGGGAATGAAAATGAGAAAGAAGTTAGTTAGTTACATAGCTGTGTTCAGACTGACGTAGTTGACCGCAGCAGAAACCAAGAACTCTATAAGATAGACTCTATTAAGTTCCATCGGTATAGACACATTGTTATTGCAATCTAAATCATCGCAACACTACCGGTATACACCATATGGGATTTAGATTATTGAAGCAAGACTTAAACATTTTGTGAAATTTGGAATAAATAAAAAGCGGAAGGTGTTGTCAATATAATATATGTGATGATATATATAAATAAATATATAATGGATAGAGCCCTGAAATTTTTTGCGAAATCTGATAGACTTACCAACACCGCGTCATTAAATATGAGAATGGTTACAGGCTCCTCGGGGAGGTGTGCAGATCTGAGGTCAATTATTGCTTAGTCTGATGAAGTGATAAACAATAATCCAGTCGAGGCGTAAAGAGGGATTTTGAAAATACCTCGCAGTTAATAGAGAGTAAAAGTGCTCAAGTGCACTGGCTGAAATAGTTACAACATAATGATATACAATACATCTAATCCAAGCGCTGAAAGCTTTTGGCGAGTTACAAAATTTATATGGGGTCTCAAAATATATTGATGGAACACTACACATTTTCTATTGATAAATATCGACCTTTTCTGTTTAAATGAATCATCCAATTTGTTCAACTGATAACATTAGCTTCAGAATTGATCATTGTGTTGTTTAACAGAAGGTTCAAATGAACTCTATTTTTTTAAAACTCCAACAGATAGATACAGATAGTATAGTACTTTTTGATAAGTACTGATGTTTGAAGTGCTCTAAGCCGGTTTATTTTTTACTTTTTTGTGAATTATGATATCACTTTCCGAACAACTCAAGATATTGGACCATCATCTAATTAAGATCATAGCGTCACACTTCTCTCAATTCTAACAAAATTATAAATTAAAAGTAAATTACTATAATTAAGCAAAACATCTGATAATTATTAATACTACATTTTGAATCATTCTTGATGAATTTAAAGAAAATATTCTCATTGGGAAGAATCTGCTTCATGTTTGGTACGAAAACTATTTGGAAAGCCTCTGTTCGTCTCATAATGGAACTATTGATGACTTAACAGTTTTTACTGCTGTATAATTACCCGACTCTCTCGAGAACTCGACAAAAATACTTGGGGGCTGTTAATTTTACAGGGCTAGAGCACAAGCCTGAGGTGATCCAGTGTGCATCTTGAGTAATGCATACTATTTTTAGAAATGAGATTCTGATCTAGTATCGCAATGGATGTTAATGGTCTACGAGTGGTCTTTTTGGCCAGCCAGCTTAACCTAACCTAAGCTAACAGTTTTTTCAGTAGTGGAAATATGCTTTTATTATTATGAGATGCAAAGAAATACATACAAATTTTATTCAGATATTTAATTTAGTTTAATTTGCAAGATGACTTGGCACTTAAATACATCAATCAAAAATACTTATTGTTCTTACGATTTTGCAAACGGGAGCAGGATTTGTTGCTTTTTTACTATTATATCCCTTACGAGTACATCAAAATTATAAGCATAAGTTTATGATGTAAAAGGAAGGACGTCGGTATTAGCGAAAATAACCGAAACGCAAACATGTTTTCAATTTGAATTCATAACAAGATAATCGATCCTTTGGGATGCAGCAGCTCAACGTGCATCCACAACAGAAATATTTGCCGTCGCTTTCGTGTCTGACTGCGGCGATTGTTGCGTCGGCAAACGGCGAATGGTCCCTGGGCACAAAATGTCAGGGATTTTGGGAATATGAATTTATATCTTTTAATCTTGGCACAGCGCAGCAAGAAGGAGGCAAAACAGATATTAAGGACAATGGACATATTTCGGAGAGTGTAAGCACTTCTGTTTATTGTCAGTTATCTGCAAGTACAATATTAACCGTGCAAGGATGCGTTCAACTTGTTCCAAGTTGATATCCAAACGTTGAAGTGTTCGAAGCATGTGAAGCGCAACCTACACTCCGGATTGAGTTGCTGTTCAGAGTAATTGCATTAAAATGCAATTACAAGTGATGGGCATTGATGCGACGTTACACTTATGAAAACTCATGCGCAGTTGAGGGGAGGATTTGCGTTGTAGGCTGTGAAGGTAATATTTCCCAGGATATGCATAGCAACGCTATATGTTAGTTTATATGTTAGTGTTTTGGTTGGTTAGTTGTGACGTTAAAGGTCGTGTTTGTCACATGCTGTCATTGTTCTTACTTCATATAAGTGCAATTCATTGTTAACGCATTTGTCGGTTGATATATATGCAATATCCTTACGATATTGTTGTTGTTGTTGTCAACGTTGTTGTTGCTCGAGATATTATTGCTACAATGGTTGTTGCATTTCCTGCTCTTAATAAAATTAATTTTGCATTTTAATCGATTGTTCTGCAAATACAAATTCGTGTGTTGATTGACTCGCATTGACTTCGTTGACATATGCGTTCAACACTATCGATTTTATGGTAATAGATAGTTTTGGGTATTTAAAATAAATTTTGAAAGAAACTAATTGTTGTCTTCCTAGTATTTCACTAGATGGACTCGCAGGTGAGACTAATCCCAAGTACTCACCCCCTTCGAAAGGAGGGCCTCCACGTGGTGATCCCTGGTAACGCTTATAGCGGCTAATGCGAGCCAAACCCGCACCTTCCCATTCCTAAATATTCCCTACTATCAACATTTCAATACCCCTATCCCTCTCCACCTCCATCTTCCCCCCCAATCCGGAATTTGCACGTGTTCATCGGACTTGTTTGCAGTCGGGGGTAACAGACTGTATTCTAGCGTCGCACCTCAATGATACCTGCCCGCCTCATTGAGTAACTGTGGGCTTACCGTGTTATCGGGGGCTATGACACGGCGGACCTCCTTTCCCCCACACTCGTGGGAATTTAATGGAACATAATTTGAATAAAAATAATAAAAACAATATAAAAAACCAGCAGGAACACACACTGCAAATAAACTGGTAAATCGGTCGGAGTCTGATATCCAACATACCGATCGCCAGGCACCCTTTCCAAAACGGAAAGCGGAAAAAAGTACTGAGGGCAAAGAAGCTAGGAACAATACTAGCTCTCTGCCAACTGAATCAAAAACGGAACTTTCGTTACGAAAAGGAAGTCAAGGAACTCTGGGTTCAAAGGTTGCACCAAAAGATGTAACGATCGAAACACTACCACAGCCCTCGACAAGCACTGGACTAAACTCCGGCCAAAGCTTTCGCGACGCCAGGAAATCTACTGGTTTGAGCGGTGCGGGTACAAAATGGTACCTGCGCTATCTCAAAGAAGGCTTAGCACCGGAGGCAGCCAAGGAAAAGGCGCTCAATCGGCCGAGGGGCAATCAAGACTCTAAGAAGAGGTCTGCCCAAGAAATTAGTCCGATCGATCATCAATCAGCTAAGAAAAGAAGAGGGAATGAGAAACCTCCACAAGCAAAGGATGGTACGCAAATGACAGCACCAAAACAACCGAGAAAAATAATATCGGGTAGCAGTTACGCTAATGTAGCCAAGAGCTTAAGAATAGCAATTCTTCCGAAATCTTACCCGGAATCAAATCTCTCTAGGGAGGAGCAAGGTAAAATCGAGGAACTTCTCATTGAGGAGATGTATAAAGGATGGGATGCCAAGCTACGATTTAGCGGGATACACTTTCGCCCAGGACTTATACTGGTTGACTGCGTAGACGAGGATGCGGCTAATTTTATCCATGGAACGGCACCTAAGCTGAACAGATGGGAAGGTGCTGAACTCACCACGTGTGTCGGGGACAAAATACCGAAATTACACATGTTGACAGTCTACCTCCCAAGAGCTAAAGGGGTCGACACGGAAAAGCTGCTAAAACTACTCATAACTCAAAATGAGGGTCTACATACTCAGATGTGGAGAGTTTTTAGCAGCAAGGATCTGAAAAATGGCAAACTCCTAACAATCGGGATTGACAACCGGTCTCAGGAAGCCATAACAACCAACGGCTGTAGGATCTTCTACAGGTTCAGTTCCGTACCAATTCACCTGCATAAGGGACGAGACAACAAGGAAAGAAGTAACTCAGCTGGGGAAAATACACCAGCTGTAGGAACGATACCTGCAACTGTTGCGGAACTAGTGGAGGAGGAGGCGACCAGGAGCGAGAAGATTGAAGATATCAGCGTGCTACCTCACGAGAGTGAGGACATTGAGAATCTAGATCTCTCTCTACTGAACTTGGCGTCCGAGGAAGACTCCGAAAGAATCTTTCTGTCAGACACCGACGACGGTCTGATAGAAGAAACGAAGGAGGAATAACCACCTGATGACCAGCACTAGAATCGCCCAAATAAATATCCACCATGCAAAAGCTGCGTCGGCAGTTATTGCAAGGGCTACGCTCAAATCGAACCTGAGCATAGTGCTGGTCCAAGAACCCTGGATTTACAGGGGTCGAATCTGTGGTTTGACTGCAAAGAATATGCAGACAATTTGGGATGTAAGATGTGATAAACCAAGAACCTGCATTTTATTGAATATTAATATCAACTTTATCTGTCTTTCAGAATTTCTCTCCAGGGACCTCGTTGCCATACAGATTCCGGCTAACATCAACGGAGTTCTACGGAACGTAGTCGTAGCTACAGGTTATCTACCAGGAGACGACACTCAGGTACCATCTGCAGAGGTCGTTAAACTGGTAAACTACTGCGAGAGAATGAAATTGCCTCTTATACTCGGTTGCGACTCCAACGCACACAACGAAGTTTGGGGAAGCACTAACACCAATATAAGAGGTGAGTACCTTTTAGAATTTATAACTAGTAAAAAATTAGAAATATGTAATGTAGGTAATACACCAACATTTGTAACTATCTCACGCAAAGAGGTCCTAGATATTACTATAGGAAATACTCGAGGTTGTGAGCTTGTGAAAAACTGGAGAGTATCCAGTGAACCATCTATGTCTGATCATAGAATTCTAAGGTTCGACATTGAAGGTTCACCAATTAACAAAAAATTTTAAGGAACCCAAGAAAAACAAATTGGGAGAACTACACGGAAAATCTGAAAGACAATCTTGTCCAATTAGGGCTAGATGAAATCATTCAGAATGAAATTCAATTAGAAAATTACCTAGAAAACCTTAATGGGGCCATACTAAATGCATATGAGGATAGCTGTCCATTAAGCCTGATTAACTCCATCAAGGATGTGCCTTGGTGGAACAATGACCTTAAAAACCTAAGAAACACTGTTAGAGGACTTTTTAACTACTCAAAGCGAACAGGAGACTGGTCAGAATATAGGAAAAAACTTACTTTGTACAATAGAGAAATTAGGGCCTCTAAACGCAGAAGCTTTCAAAAATTCTGCGAAAGCATAGAAAGCACTACGGAGGTATCAAGACTCTACAAGGTACTTGCAAAAAGCAGTAGCCTCACCTCCACAAATCTCAAGCGAGAAGATGGAAGTTTCACCGAAGGTGAAGAAGAAAAGATACAACTACTTCTGGACGTACACTTCCCAGGATCCTCTACAACTCTAGGGACGGAATCAGAACACACTGAACCCCCTAAAACAGTAAAGAAGGATGATTGGAAATTTGCCAAAAATATAATCACAATGCCTAAAATCAGGTGGGCGGTAAATTCGCTCAAGCCACTGAAATCTCCAGGTATTGATGGTGTCTTTCCGGCATTACTTCAAAAAGGAATTGAACAGCTACTAGGTCCATTAACTAGAATAGCCAGAGTCAGTATTGCATTGGGATATATACCAAACATGTGGAGAAGGGCAAAAGTGGTCTTTATTCCGAAGGCGGGCAAGAGAGATCCTACTCACCCGAAATCCTTCAGACCAATCTGCCTCACATCCTTCCTACTTAAAGTAGTAGAAAAAGTTGTGGATAACTATGTCAGGAATACTACACTGAAAGTAACTCCACTATACAGTCGCCAACATGCCTATAGGGCAGGGCAGTCGACAGAAACGGCCCTGCATCAACTAAGTAACACGATTCAGGACAGCATAGATAAGAAAGAGATAGCAATTTGCGCTTTCTTAGACATTGAAGGAGCCTTTGATAACACTTCACATGAGGTTATAAACTCAACTATTTCTAAAAGAGGAATCAATGGCACACTCTCACGCTGGATGAGCAATATGCTTCGCACCAGGAGAGTAGAAATTCCGACCAGCAATGGTAATATTTTTGCAAATACTTCGCGAGGGTGCCCACAAGGTGGAGTATTATCACCCCTTATGTGGAGTATGGTAGTGGATGAACTATTGGTAAAACTGGACAGGAATGGCTTCCAAATCCAGGGGTACGCCGATGATGTGGTAATTATCTGCAGAGGAAAATTTGAGAGTACTCTGTGCGAAAGAATCCAGTTAGGCTTAAAACTAACTAAAGAATGGTGCAATTCGGTTGGGCTGAAAATAAATCCAGCAAAAACAACTATTGTGCTATTCACTAAGAAATACAAAATAAAAAACCTTAAACCCATCCGCTTAGATGGGTTTGAAATAAAACTACAAAAGGAGGTAAAATTTTTGGGTATAATTTTAGACCAAAAATTAACATGGAAATCTCATATCCAAGAAGTGACAAAAAAGGCAACCAAAGCCTTTATGACATGTAGATCCATCGCAGGTAAGAATTGGGGATGTACACCAAAGTCACTGCGATGGATATACACAGCAGTAATCAGACCAATGATCACCTACGGATCAATAGTCTGACAGAACTGCACAAATCAACAAAGCGTTATCAACACACTCAACAAGGTACAACGACTTGCATGTGTAAGCATAACAGGAGCAATGAGAACATGTCCCACGTCTTCAATTGAAGTACTCCTGGAACTTACTCCTCTTCATATCTATGTGCAATCACAGGCGAAGAGGGCTGCTCTAAGAGTAAATACAAATAAGGTGACTGGTCTTGAAACCAATAGCAAAAAACTTGATACTTTGGCTGCACAAATCCCAGAAATTGAAATGCCAATGGACAGGATGATTGTAAAGCATAACTTTACAAAAAACTTCAAAACTGAACTTGGCAACAAAAAGAACTGGGAGGGTTTGTCTAACATCCCAAAAATAAAAGAAACCATGATAACATGGTATACAGACGGCTCTCTCACCAATGAGGGAGCTGGAGCTGGTGTTTATGGACCAGGCAAAAAATACTGGGAAGCATTAGGAAACAATACAACCATCTTTCAAGCGGAAATATACGCGATAGATAGATGCGCCAGTTTCAATCTTGAACGTAACTACCGGAACCGTAAAATTGCAATACTGACTGACAGCCAGGCAGCTATAATGGCACTCATATCTTACCAGGTAACATCCAAACTGGTATGGGAATGCATTGACAAGCTGAACACACTCGGTGGGATCAATCAGGTGCACCTTTTATGGATTCCGGGACATACTGGTATCCAAGGTAATGAAATAGCAGACAAACTTGCAAGAAGAGGCGCGGCATCAAGAATGATAGGCCCAGAACCATTCTGTGGTTTAGGCAAAGGAGCTCTATCCATTATAATGAATGACGCAGAGAAAAAAAGAGAGAGAACTCTATTGGTTAATGCTACCAAGACTCTCACAATCTAAAATGCTTTTAGGGACTTACAACCTAAAACGCTTTAAAGATTGCATAGTGCAATCAAAGACTAACATAAGAATTATTACGGGTTTACTGACCGGTCACTGCAGATTGAATAATCACCTATCGAAGTTAGGAATTCAATCCAACTCAGACTGCAGATACTGCAGGGAAGAGAGAGAAACGGCATACCATGTGCTTGGGGAGTGCCCGGCACTGATGCATAAACGAAAGAAACACCTAGGAGGGTATTTCATGGATCATAAGGATTCAAGACTGGAGAAGATAGGATCCATACTGTCTTTCATTAAAGAAATCGGACTTGGAGAAATACTCTAACCCGACAAAGGGGCACAATAGATCTTTTAGGTCGCAGTGCACGATCCCTTACTCAATAATAATAATAATTGTTGTCTTCATTAAGTAAATATCCAGAATTTTGGGATTATGATTTCAAATCTTGAATTTTATTAAAAATACGTATAACAGTTAAGATATATTCTAAAAGATACTTCAGCCCAAAAGCACATTTAAGTTCTTAGTAAAAAAATAATGTTTAAAATTTTTAATGAATTAAATATGAGAAAGGAAGGAGTGATTTATAATAAATTATTTGATTTTAATTAAATTAAAATCATAATGCCTTGACCTGAACAATTTTTGTTAACAGGCATTGTATGTACACATTTAATTTAATTTTTTTTTTTTTGTATATAATTTTTAAATAGCGAAAAAATATTTTCAAATTTAATTTCATTAAAAATTAAATTGTTCACTGCAAAAAATTTTCCTTAATATTTTTTTTAATAATTTTTGTAATTATATATGAACATAAATGTACTTGTTAATATCTTTTAAAAGTATTTCTTATTTTAATAAATTTAACAAATTTAGTTTTTTATATTCGTCATATTTTTTTTTTTAGTATTTTTGTAGCAATTTTTTGCTAATATTGAGTTTTTAATTAAAATTTTTTTTAAATAATTTTCTTATTTGATTTCATCTATATAATATATATATATCTAACATAATTTTTCATATAAATTTATCTTTTCTAACAGTTCGTGGTAGTTTTCTCTATTATCCTTTTAAGCGCATTTAATGTTTTCCATAATCGGTGACTTCAGCACCGTTCAAGTCTTCGAAAATTTCGTTTGATTGATGACGATTTGAGAATAAATTGTTGTTGTTGTTGTTGTTGTTGCTGTTACTATTGGGATTTGCATTAGGAGTTGAGGCTAAATTTAATGTGCCAGCGTAGGGTACAGCACGTAATAAAGGATTGTGCATGAAATGTTGCAATTGAATGAGACATCTACCAAAAAACAAATATATTTTATTTTATTAGCAAATAATTTCAAATATTATTTAAAACAAAAAAAAGAAACAAACTTCTAAACTTCTATAAAAACTCAAAAATTTTATTTATTTAATAACTCAATACTTTTCCAATTTTCTTTCTCCGCCTTGTAGCTCCATTAGTTCTGGTATATTGCTTTCATCGCGATAACGTGCAGCACCAGTACCCAGATTAGCTCTTTTTCCATTTGTCCAACCTCGAGAATACTGAAAAGTTTGACCCATGCATGCCATTGAGAAAAAGGTAAAGAGCAGCAGTGGCAACATTAACATTTTGCACAGGCTCAGCATTTGGGTTCAGTGAGCTTTTGTAGCAGTTCTAGATATGAAAAGATTTAAATTCAAATTTAAAAATAATTTTTTTAACAAAAATTTAGAATTATATATTTTTGTTTATTTTTTAAATTGCAGAAATAAACTAATTTAACTAACATACAGAGTTCAGATTTTAAGACTTCTAGATTATATCTTAAACGACTACGATTGACTCTGGCAGTCAAATCTAACAAGATAGGTACGTTATTAATTATACTAATTACTTAATATTCTAGGACATTTACATTGTGACCGAAAGGTTTTCGGAGGTTCTCATTTAAAATTCGCGCGCTGTATATTTTTCGATATTTTAAGTTTATGTAGTTTGGCAGCAATTAAGGACAATTACTATGCCAAAAATGAGCGCGATCTGTCAGACAGTTCGTTTACGGCAGCTGTTGAAACCAGTTCACCTCAGTAGTGCGTTGCGAAAAAAACAATGGAAAAAAATATTGAACAAAGAGTTTGCATCAAATTTTGTGTTTCGAACGAAATTTCGTGTGCAGAATCGTTGCGAATGCTACAAAAGGCTTATGGGGAATCAGTTTTATCGAAAACTCAAGTTTATGAGTGGTACAAAGCCTTTCAGGACGGTCGTACGACCGTCGAAGACATGCCGCGTTCTGGACGACCTTCGACCTCTACCACCGACGAAAACATTGAAAAGGCAAAGGAAATCGTGTTCAAAAATCCTCATGTGAGTGTTAGAGAGATAGCACGAGAGCTAGGCATCGGTCGTGAGATGGCTCGTTTGATTTTGGTGGAAAATTTGTGTATGCGACGTGTCAACGCCCGGCTTGTTCCGATTCACCTCAATTTGTTCAACATTATCAACGATTTTAAGGCCAAACATTCAATAAATACCATCGAACAGCCACCGTATTCACCTGATCTTGCACCGTGTGACTTTTTCCTGTTTCCCAACCTCAAATTACCACTCAGAGGAACGCGTTTTGAATCCATAGAAGACGTAAAACAGAATTCGCAGAGGGAACTCAAAGCCATACCGGAAAGCGCCTATAAAATGTTTTGAATGATGGAGACGTTGGCATTTGTGTATCGCTTCTAATGGAGCCATATTTTGAAGGAGATAAAATAAATATTGATGAAGATTAAGAATTTTGCGTTTTATTTATTTATGACCGGAAACTTTTCGGTCACAATGTATAAGAAACTATGGAGCAACACAAATGAATCAAAAAGAAGATTGTATTATAAAGGAATGTTGCCGGTAAAAGTCTATTGACCCTTGTCAATGTATTTGATCCTTTTTTCTTAGTTGGAGCATAGAGCCAACTCAATTGGAGCATAGAGTTATCAATTTAAGTCAAACTTTCTTATGAATGAATGATTTAAATGCAATATTTATTTGTGTTATTTATCTTTCAAAAAGTCGTTCATTATTTAATTCAAATATTTCAATAACGAAAGACTTACAGTTAAATAAATTTGAACATTTTATAACACAAACTTATATATGATTGAGCTCTTCAGTATCGGATTATTTATCGGTTCATTGATAGTTTAACTTTATTGAGATTAGAGATATTTTCTTCACTTTGAAGCAATGGGGACATGTTAAATATGAGTATTAGAAAACGATATATGAGTATCTTTTAATTTATTTAAATATTACTATAAGTGGTATTTATGACTATCATTTTAGCCATTTAATCGATTTGACTTGGTGAATATTTGTGATTTGTCTTTATACACAATCTTATTCCATTTAGTCTAATTTTTCTATATTTATTAAGAATGAATATTTGTGACTTTTTAAAGTTTTTTATTTTAATATCATAACCAATAAAATTTTGATTTGAGCATCCAAATATTTTAAAAATTGATTCGGAGAAATTTCGTGCCATCTCTTGTGAGCTAGATTTCGGAAATAAATAGATTGACTATTGAAATGAATTCAAAAGAATTTTCGGTATCTAGCGACAGATAGATGTCAGTGGGACAGATTGTTACGGGCTTTGAATAACATTGTTAATCACTTTCAATACCTTCCAAAATGTAAGTATTGACTTCGTATTTCGTATTTTTAAAACTGTTCTGCTTAAACGAACAGTTTTTGCAAGAAATATTAACTAAAAAGAAATATTACTAATTAAGTGTCTCGTTATTGATTCAAGACTCTAATTAAAGCTTTTAGTTATTTATTTTAAATTTTAATTTTTTAATTTCGTACTATACAGATTTAAGGATTGACCCATAAGTTATATGAAGCCGTATTAAGAAGAGTAGTAAAATGTGGCGATTTTAATAATAATACATTCTAATTTTTAAAGATCATGTGTTATTTTAGTATACAATAGTATTCAATCTCAGACTCATGAGTTATTTGTCGTCTTCATTATTATATTATAATAAAAACTAAATAATTTATGTCTAAAGTTAAACTGCAATAGCAGAATATTATACAAAAAGTTGTCGATTATGAAAACAATGAACTTTCATCGTAGACGGAATATTTCATAAAAACTGTTTTTTCTTTATTTATTATTATCCAAATCAAATGCTAAGCAATAGTGAAAAAAAGCAGAAGATTGAAGAGATATCAAATCTTAGATTCATCTTATGTAAATTAAGTCTGTGCGTATATTGCAAAGATCGTATTACGGTCTTTACTGCAAAGTAAACTAAACAGTACTTTTAAAACTGTACATACGCTTACAATGCACTGTAGCATTTTGTGTAATTACCTAATGTCATTAAAACAGTTGTGTATTTTCCTATTTAAGTTTTGAAATGCATTGAATTTTAAATAAAAAGCCCGTTAAGTGATGAAATAACGTGGTAGAACTAATAGAAGGTCGACGGCAATAGATCCTTTCTGCTTCTAATTTTATTTTACATAAAAAATATAAAATATTTAGTATTTTTTCTATTGATAATAAATATGACTGTTAAAACAAATTCAAAATTTTAAATTTAACGTTGTCTAACATTTAAACGAAAAGAAATAAATATTTAATGTCATCATCTGTTTAGTTTACTAGATTCTTCAGTTTCTTTCGATGCTTAGAATAGGATTTTTATTTAGTATCAATATCGTTTTGCTTCTTTGTGACAGATTTATATCACATCCTTGATTTTCTAAGACTCAACTGAAACACTTAATTTGCATATTTTCCGAGAGGTGTTTGATATTCGTATGTATGAAATTGTGGCAAACGTAAAGCATATTTTATACAACAGGGTCTGCAACAAATATTAGCAAATGTAATAAAGAAACACCCTACGGCTACCACCGCCAATCAGTTAAGAATATGTATGCTTAGTCATATATTTAAATATTTCGCAATAACAACTAACTCATCGTTACCTCATCATAGGTAAGACATGATCTTGGGTGATTTTTCAAGTTTATTTTGGACGTCACTGTACACCCTTAACTTGTAAAAAGTGTTAAATATACAAATAAATTCCGCGTATCACCAATAGTTATAACACAATAGTTAGTCTCCATGGAAGAACAATGTCTACTCATATTATTGTTTTCGAAGACTAGCAAGTAAAATTGTCGAGTTAAGTCATCATTCACTTTTGTTAAAAGTTTTAAAATGTGTGTCATAATGAAGATATAGCTGTTGATAACCCTCTAGCGATATATGTGTACCTTCCAATCAATAAGATTTTGTAATATTAGAATTTTTGATACTCAATCAATTATTGTAAAATGCTATTCTTTTGTACTATTACTGCTATTTTGATATCAGTATCGAAATCTGAAGAAAAGTTCTTAAAAAGACGACATTGAGGTAATACTACCCATTCTACCCATCCAATAACAAAGCTCGAAAAAGATTGGTAAATTAATGCGTTAGGCTTGAAAGACCTGTGACTTAGCCATTACTTATTACACATCAATATATATTTTATAAATAATGACGAAGATATAGTCGAAATCTTTTAAACCTAAAGCATCAATTCATCAACATTCTTGAAACTTTGATTCATTGTGGATATAATTATATAGGAATTAGCTTAGTAGTGACAAATTAAGTCAATAAAAAGTTAATATTTGCTCATAGCTGATATCATAATATGGACTAATCAATCCTTTGTGTGCTTGACTTGTTGAAACTGATCCAATCTGTGGTCCTTCCTAGTCACACAAGATTTCGAAGTTCGAAATGCCGTCTCTTTACAAATCCTTTTCGCAAATGCTGTCCTTTATATCGTAAAATATTTATAATAAAAATTTTTATAAAATTTATTTTTAAAAATCTTATAAAATAAATTTTTTAGTTTGCAAATCAATCCGATCTATACATACTTTACATGCTTTGTATCTATCTTTCACTTTCAATTATGTTTCAATGCAATATTATTATTTTATGGGATAGCGCTTATTGCTATTCATTTATGTTATTAAAATTTGTTATTAAATTTATTAATTTATTTTATTTAATTAATTAAAATTATTTAATTACACTTACCTAAAGAAAAAAAAATAAATTTATTAATATTTCTGATTCACTTTCGCGTTGCTCAGCGGTACGGTTTCAATCGAAAAGCTATCAAGGAAAACTGAATAATTTTGGCAAGTTCGCTTGGCCTTTTATACTTCACCAATAAAGTAGCGAAATCCAGTTTTTTTAATTCAATCCAGAAAAAGGATTTCACAAAAGGACTAAAGCAACAAGTGCAGCAGTGTGAGTGTGGCTGTAGCTCAGCCGCCAGGCAAGTACGTGTAAGTGCGGATGGCCGTGTACGCGCATGCAGATTAAGTGTGATTATTAGAACCCAATTGTTTTGAGAGTTCGGAAAGCACAAGTGGTATTTAGTAAGTGTTAAAAACCTAAAAACCTACGCCCGCCTCATTCACACAAGAACAATGACGCTCATATCACACATTTGCGCACAAACATCCTTCAGACTCCTCAAAGGATATATGCAACACCATTTACGCTCGATGAACAGATTGAATGCATTTGTTGATTAAAATTACCACTTTGGTTATTTTTGCCTTGAGGTTGCCTTGAGGTTTCACACCGTCTACGGTTGGCGTATCTCTGCTTCGGTAGTTTTCGGTAGGTAGTTTCTTCTTTGGTTTTCTTCTTTTTGGTTTTTGCTGATTGACTTTATGGCGTTAATAAAAAGACTCATAAAATCGTGGAGAGGGGGAAGTACGCACATGTGTTATTAAAACTATTCAAAACTAATGTAGTTACTCAGATTTTATGATTTTGTTTTATTATTCTACTTTCTTTTCTATAAATTAGAAAACCCAATAATTTTAAAGTATCTTCAGTTTGAGAGATTCTCATATGCAATCTATTATTTGTGCCCACACTGTGAAAAGCCCAAGTGTGGTACGTATGAGGCTGTAATTATTAGAACTTGAGTAATATTTTTTTGATTAGCTTAAGTTAGAAGAGGTTGGGTTAGGTTATTCTATAATACTATACCCAACTAATTCTATATGATTATTATTTATATGTGGTTATATTATTTTTAACCTATATGGATTGCTCTTTAAATTTATGTTTCTTATTCTTAATTATAGAAAATTAATAAAAAAAATTATTTTATAAAATATTATATATTTTTTTATATTTTACAGATGATATACAAAAACAAATAAACTATATTTAAAGACTAGTGATTTCACAATCTGGATTTGCATGGCCACCATTCGCATTGCCATTTTGACCATTTTGACCATTTTGGCCATTTTCGACAGCATTTTGAGATTTTTTACTCTTATTCCGGCGTAAAATGAAATAGCAAAGTCTATTTAATAAAAGGTGAAGTATAAATTTTCCAATATATGACTTTAATTATTCCAATTATAATAAATAATATATAATTACTTACACGAATACAATTACATTTGGTACATAGAAGATTTCGCCGAACAAGAATATCGCACCCGGAAATGTGTTGACTGTGTCGCTGTAGATTGCGCTGAAGATAGGTGGGAATATGAATTGACCAATCGGTTCGCTGATGCCGAAAATTGAATACATTTTACCTAAAAAAACATTGTGTATGATAGACATTTAAATAAAATCTAAGAACTTTGTTAAAAATTTACTCAATTCTTCGCCATCTACAATACTGGACCCAATAGCTTTAATAGCAATCACACGTAAACTGACAAACATGTCCACTACACCAGCAACATAGAAAGAAGCTGTGTCCTTAGAAAAAGCCTACAAGAAAATATTTTGTAATTAAAATCTAAAAAAATTTATTTAAAAATAAATAATTAAAGTATATTACAAAAAGTATACGCGAGAATACTATGGCCAACGCCGAAAGAATACCAATTGTAGAATCCGCAAATTTGAAAATCTTACTCAATATAGCGGTACCAATAAATGTGCCTATTTTAAACAATTAAAAAATAATATTATTTAATATTTATTGTATTGTTATATATTTCTTTTCTACACACCTACTAATGCAGCCGCAGAGGAAAATGTGAAGTAAAAACTATAATCGTTGCCGTTCCAATTTAATTTCTTGACGACGTATCGAAACCAGTAATCATTTTCGCCTATAAATTGCAAAAACCGTTTAATGAAACAATTAACAATCAAAGCAATTAGACTAAGTTTATTAATTAAATTAGTAACACAACCAAAAATGTTAAATCATTAAGTCATAAACCTAATTAACACATAAAAGTTAAAAATAAATCCAAAAGTTGTATTCACTCACCAGATGCTGGACCCAAAGTCAAAAAGTATGCAAATATCAAAAGTATCAGCAACATTCTGCCATTATTCTCTCTCTTTATGAACGGAAAACGGATGCAATCGATCGCCAGTGTGGGATCGAAAAATTCACTCAAAAACGAACGTTTCACAACGGGAGGTTCTGGAACCCGAACGGGTGCAGTAGTTGATCCTTGATTACGTGGTACTAACTCAATGTTATTTGTTTTTCCGATCTCTAGATTGGTAGTTTCATAGGCTAAATTTTCAGCACCCTGCAAAGCTGGTGGTGCTTGTGTTGGTAATGGAGGTGGTGCATCTGTAACTGTTTTATTTTCTGACGTTGCAGGCTTTACCTCTTCTAAGAAGAATATTATATAGAGTATAGCGACAATTTGGAAACAAAATGCCATGCCAAAAGACACTGAAAGAATTTCTAAATAATATACATACTTTCGTTTGTTCTATTTTGTTACTTACAAGTATAACCCAATTGTTGGAACAAGAAACCACTAACAGGTTGACCCAGGAATGGTACAGCCGTAATAAACATAGCAAAGATACCGAACCTGATATTGATAATATGGAAAAAAAAAACAATCAAATATAATATTAAACATGTTTAACAATGTATCTAACAAACATTTATAGGTTTTAACTGGTTTTAAAAGTACCTATACTTAAAGTAAATAACAGTTGTTTTAAAGCTTGTTTGAGGTAGACTATTAACTTCTTTAATATATTGATGAAACGGATGATTATTTGCTTTTTAAATATATGTGACTTTTTCGACATATATTTCATTTATATGTTATGAGTAATAAATAACATTTGTTTCAGTTTAACATTAAATAACATATATATTACAACAGACACCGCCTTCAGAAAGTTGGCTTCTTACAAAAATTTGCTGATTAATCACAACTGTTTTCTGCAGAATTCAATCTATTTAGAAAAACATTTTATTAGAATGAATAACTAATAGCTGTTTTAGTGGAGAAGAAACCATATTTCCAGGTTTAATTTTATTTTTTATTAACATGAACAATCGTATGTCAATATGGATATATGATTTATAAAAGTAATGAATAATAATTATAAGAACTTTCATATTCATTATTCTATATATAAAATAGTAAAAATAATTATATTAAATCTTATTAATTAAGTTGCAGCATACTGTTAAACCCAAACTTCTATTAAAAAATTAGCTTCTTTTTTCCTCCAGTAAAACAAAAACTCCAATTTATATATATTACGCCAAACACAAACGATCAATAATGGTCCTAGCGTTCTGCTCTCTAGGCCCCTTTTCCATTTTATATATTAAATTATAATTCGGTGCTGCTTTTCTAAGATTTAATATTGTCTTTGTGCGGTCTCCACTACATCTGCTGGCTTTCGGATATTTCGAATTTTTTATATAGTTTCAACAAATGGATATAAACAATAAATTCAAATTGGTGAAACTATACGGATATCAGAAAAATATCGGGAAAGAGGGAATTATCCAAATATCACCATGATCTGTATATCATACCATGTTTACCAATCAATACTAAAATATACTAAATGGGTTCGAATAATAAATATTTCTAAATATAAATATTGTATTACTTTTCAGTTTTAAGGTTGAACAAGCTATAGTTTTTATATAGTATAGAGACATCCCTTTTGAAAGCTCATAATAATTTGTTAGTATATTTATGTTTTATATTAATGTTAATATATTAATGTTTTATAACCTCATTAAGATCAATATGCTTTTAAAAGCAGTAATATTCAATTATTGCAGTGGCGTAACCAGAGGAAAACTTATGGAATTATAGTTCTCACTTTGGCACTATAGTTAGTTAGTTCGTTTTGTTTATTCTTTCTTCATTAATTCATATATATATTAAACTTGTATTAAGTTAAATAATACAATTCAAAAAGAAAAGTACGACAAGGTCTTTATCCTTATCTTTATCCTTATAATCTAAAGATAATATACGGCAAAACCACTGTAAGAATTTGTTTTTCTAAAATATTCCCCCTTTGCCACGATACCAGCTAAACCACTAATAAAAATATATATGGTTCACTTAATTGAAAGTTTAACTATTTATAATTAATTTTCTAGCAACGATATGTAATGACTTCTTGATTACCAATATCTATCGTCACCAATATCTATACATCGACATCCATAATTATTAAAAACTATTCTTTTATCTTACCTGAAAATTCGATCCTCTTCTGGTGTAGCAATTGTTATGTAACTATATACTGCCATTAAACAGAAAGTGATTCCTCCGAATATGGCGGGCACAATAGCTTCACAATATGCACCAAACTCCATTGGTAAAGAATCAAAAAATACCGCCGACACAAGAAGACCTTTCAGACAAACAAATAATATAATTTTTATAATTATTAAAATCTATTAACATTCTTAGAACCTTAGATGATAATGTTTATAATATATATATGTATATCTATTTACGAATATAATATTACTAACATAAAAATGAGAGTGCCTCTCCACAAATGGGTAATATCATGCATGGTTTGCGTTTGTTGTATCGATCACTCCAACCTCCAGCAAAAAGTAAAACGATGAGTGGAAAAATAGCAGCTGCAAAAAAAAAAATTATAAAGATCTTGTTATTATACCCACGATTAATTTGAATTGAATAGATTAAAATAGAAGGGAAAATATACTATTGTTGGTCCCAATAGGTGACGCTTTTGTTGCTAAATTTTTTTTAAATTAAATTTGTCTGGAATAATGAAGAAGATAGTTTTCTTACTCCTGATTTTGCCACCAAAAACATTAATTGGAAGGCCTATTTAAATGAAGTATAGTATTTTATAATAATTGAGTTTATAATGGAACAATGTTTACACTTAGACTTATCTAATCACATCAGCATGCTGTTATATGTATATTGGTTTTGTATGAATTTTGTATTAAAAGACTGGTACATATTACTGTATTTTTATCATGTTAAATACAATAGTGTAAACCTAGCATAATTTTATTATTCATATTTTCCTTAAGATTATTTTGCTTTTCTTTATTAGGGCATCTATTCAAGAAATATTTAGATATATTTTTATTACAATGTACAATGTATATTGCATAAAGTAAACGTTTATTGACGAGACGCCAGCTCCTAAAAGTAATCTAATAATTTGCTCTCTACATTATTTTTTTTTAAAAGAAGGGATAGAAAAAAAGTGACTGCTACCTAAAAGATCTATTGTGCCTCTTAGTCGGATTAGTGCGTTTCTCCAAGCCCGATTTCTTTAATGAAAGACAGTATAGACCCAATCTTTCCTAGTCTTGGATTCTTATGATCCATGAAATACCCTCCTAGGTGTTTTTGCCGCTTGTGCATCAGTGCCAGACACTCCTCAAGCACATGGTATGCAGTTGTTCTCTCTTCTTTACAGTATCTACAATCTGAGTTGGATTCAATTTCTAACTTTGATTGGTGATTATTCAATTGACAGTGACCGGTCAATAATCCCGCAATAATTCTTAGGTTATTTTTTGATTGTCCTATGCAATCTTTGAAGCATTTTAGGTTGTAAGTCCCTAAAAGCATTTTAGATTGTAATAGTCTTAGTAGCATTTCCCAATAGAGTTCTCTTTCTTTTCCACACCACATAATGGTGCTGGGTCTATCATTCTTGAAGCTGCGCCTCTTCTTGCAATTTGTCTGCTATTTCATTGCCTTAGAAGCCATCAAGTTATGGGATCCATATTAGGTGCACCTGATTGTGCCAGCCGAATATGTTCAGCTTGTCAATGCACTCTTATACCAGTTTGTATGTTATCTGGTAGAATATGAGTGTCATTTTAGCTGCCTGGCTGTCAGTCAGTATTGCAATTTTACGATTGCAGTAAATACGTTCAAGGTGAGGTGAGTCGTCTGTATATATTGTTATCATGTTTCCTTATCTTAATCCCCTCTTTATTTTCCCCCTTGTGCGAAAAAAATGTACACCGTCTTTGAATTCCATTCCTCTAACATAATAAGTAGTTCAAAGGAAGACCTTAAAATTTGTGTGAAGATTACAGAATATTATCTTCTATAGTTAATTTTTAATTAGATGTATGTATGGAATGAAAGATATTTTTATTTCGGAAGTTTTTAATCTTTGACATTTTGCAAACATTTTTTAATTTAATTTAATTTTATATTCTAAAATAATTAGTTGAATGCATGAAATACAAATTTGCACAAATTGGGCACGAATTTATTATAAATGTTGAATTGATCACATATGACACAATACAATAGCAAACAATTCTAAATACTTATGAAATCTATACAATATTTTAAAAATAATAAAACAATTAACATTTAATTATTATTTAATTATTTTAATCTCCCAAGTAACCCAGAGCAGTTAGCATTAAAATACTCGTATCCGAGTATTTTTCGCCAGCCCATTAATTCTTCAATGCACACTTATTTTCACACTTAAGAATATATAAATATGTATAAAAATATCTCGAAGTTACATTTACATAGGAAGCATTCTTAATAATTGATTTATGTTTATTTTAGAATAAAGAAATAAACAAATACGGTTTAAAAACAATGAGCTTATGTTTTGTGCGGAGATGTCTCATACTGCTAGGGTTAAATTCTTTGTATGGTAAGAAGAGCGAAACACACATGTGTTCGGAACCAGTTCCAAGTAGACTTCGATCAAAATTTAGTAGTTCTGATTATGCGATTTTAAGAAATCATGAAAAATTGCACATATTTTATACATAATTACGATGTAGACTTCAGTCAAAATTTAGGACGTGTGCGAATTAGGCTAAGTTGATGCTAAACCAAATGGGAGATTTTTTGGGATTTTTTGCACTGCACACATTTAGCTATTTATCAACACGTATCGACACATCACTACATTATCGGCACAACTTAGAATTTCCCTCATTTAGAACGCAACTTAGCCTAACTCGCACACGACCTTAGTAGTTCTGGTTGTGCGATTTTTAGAAATCAAGACAAATGGCACATATACTATACATTATTATTATTATATTTTTTTTCAATGCTCTATGATTAAAAGTGAATTTCTTTAGAACTTCGCATTGGAAGATTGCCCTGCCCAAGTGTGTGAAAGTCGTCGGTGCCGTGTGTAGGGTGCGCAGTTAAGCAGAATTTTAAACTTATTTGGATATTAGAAATCCGTATAAAGATTAGTTAGGTTTTTAATAGTTTTTTACAGTGACGATCAGATTGGAGTTTTTTGTTTGTAACTAATAGATATAAACAAACTTAAAAAACAGTAAATAAAAAAAAATTAATTACTACTGAGAATGACCAATTTAGTAGTTGATTGAACAAATTCTTTAAATAAAGATTTTTTCATTTTGATTTTTATTTAGAAAACAGCAATCTGAAATCAAACAGGAATTTCCAGCAAACATGTTAATATTTTATTAATGTTTCTTTTATATAAATAAGTTTTTTCGTTGTTCTTCAACTTCGTATAAAAATATTTATATTATTATTTATAAAATTCCGTGAACAGGTTCTAAACATTTATTTAAAATCGAATCTTCTTCTAATGCCACCAGCCACAAAATTTCTTTATGCCAATAATTAAAAACACTAATTATTGGGATTTTTAAAAAAATTACGTCATATAAATGGAATTGTCAATATTAATAACCGAATTTGTATAGTAAATATAAACAAAAATCACTTACCAATAGGTGCTCTTATGCCAGAAACATCGGCTGCCAATTGCTGTGCCTCAACTTCTGCTTTGCAGACAGTAATATTGAAATCCATGGATGAGGCAGTTATATTCGCTATTTCTGGCGTAGCACCCAGTGTTGTGTTCGTAAAGTCATAGCTATCGCAATTAATATCCCCCTTATCCAATGTTGTATCACAAACAATCTTATTGTAATGCAAATTAACTCGACAGGCCTGGAAATGTCAAAATCACGCATTAATATTGACAAAGGGTTTTTGGTATAGGTATATTTGGTACAATATTAGATTAGCGGTAACAGAATTGGAAGCGTAATCACCTTCTCAAGTGGAAAACTTTGCATAGCCACCGAATTAAATACACTAGCCATTAGATAGAAGAAGAAAAATGGTTCTATCACTAAATATTTTCGGTACTGCCAAAGTTTCTGAAAGTAATTTAACTTCTCCGGCTGGGACTGCATTTCTGCAGCGGAGTTACGATTTTCAGACATGTTTTCGCGCAATAGTTATCTTTTCGATTTTTATATTAATATCTTAAATTTTTTTTGTTTTGTTTTTATTTTACTAAATGATTTCATTCAAAACTACTGCATTTCCTAAAATATTCAAACGTAATAATCGCACTAAACTTTTCGAAAGACCTTCTTTTCCTCCAACGAAATTTCAAAACTCGACTTCGCACGTGCTTGATTTCCATAGAACTAAATTCCGACTTGAATGCTTTCTGCAGCATACAGCCAGCCTCCTGTCTAATGATTTTTGTTTGGATTCAAAGTTTTGTCTTTATTGGTTTCATTGCTTTTATTCTATACACATTTTAGGCATTTAGATATCACTTTTATCTACTCTCTAACAGAAGATGCTTGCTTTTTCCATACTCGAAAAACTGGAATTTGTGAATGAAACTCAGTTTTTACTTCGATTGAGAACTGTTTTTAGCTGAAAGCAACAGCACACGGAGAGGAGGTTTTTACGACATTCTACAAATAAAAAAATTCTCAGAAAGTTTGTTTTTTTATAAATTAATTTATGCGAAAATTTTGTTGTTATTTTTATATCAGATTCAGTTTTAATAACTTGTATCTTTCAGTATAACTATCTCATACTACATACTACATACTACAATATATAAATTCATACATAAAATTATCTCGAAATTAACATAAAACATTTAAAAAAATTGCATAACCGCAAAATATTAATTATAGATTGCAATAATAAATAATAAATATTTTTATTTTATTTTTTTTAAATTTTTCTAAAATTTTCTAAATCACAGCAAGAAATGTAAAAAATAAATGCGTATATAGTCAGACGTATTTTTTATAAATTGTATGAAATTCAGTTCCTGTTTCACGAGCTCAGCTGTGGTAGTGAAGTGAAATTGTTTTCATGACTTTCTTAAAAATCTTATGAAAGTATTTAAGACAAAAAATATACAGGTTCTTTATTTTTCAAGAACTGCAAAGATCACATTTTTTATTTCTTTCGCAAATCTTAAATGCACAAAATTGATTTACTTATTTCTCTTATCGAATATTTTTAATAATGATCCTGACAAGAGCCGAGCCAAGATGTTTGGCATTCATAGTTGCAACTTCCCTTTTCCAGTAGCTTTTAAATATTAAGAGTAGTCAAAAATACTCGAGGCCCTTAGTTGGCTGAACATGTCACACCGCCTACAAAAGAAAAAAACATATATTTTAATATATAAAATTTTCTACTGATACAACATATTTGTGGTAAATAAGTAGCTAAAACGCTTAATACCAATGAAAGACCTCAGGACAGTCCTGATTATTTAAATAAAGTTAGTTGCTTCATTAAAGTGATGTATTAGTTTTAATAGTGTATAATGTGGTTCTATTGTAAAAGAGACTATGGTATAATATAGTATACTGACCTGTAGCTAGAAAGTCGCTTCGGAGAGGCGGTTAGTGTGTGTGTATATTAGATAATTACAGTAATTTAAAAATTTTTTTTAGTTAATAGTAATGATGCTTTAATAATGAATTATCGTTTGTATAAATATAGTTCATGAAGGATTTCAACCCTTAAGCTTCATCAACTCATATGCCACTGACTACATGACTGATCATATATAAAGAATAATAAGTATCGGCTCTAGGTATTATCTCAGCATAAAAAATGTTCGTCTAAGTATTCTCATTGTTTGAAAATCAATTCTTTTACCAATAAAAAAAAACATGGAGCTCAGCAAATCTGAGCTCTATTACTTTAAACAAGCATCTTGCAATCTGTTAAGGATACCTCAAAACTCAAATTTTGCTACCTCCATACAATCAAGTTCTTTTTCACGAAGTATGTACAAAGACTACCAAGTGGTAATCAGACTGTTCAAGAGGTATAAAAACATTTCGGTAGCATTTAAAGTTCTTAGATCTAAACTTGCCTAATCCAAATAGGTTCTAAGTACATCTGGAAAGGATAAACAAGAACATGCACCGAAACGTCAGTATTTTCTCGAGTAGTTCGATTCAAAGCCCAAAAGGTAAATGTTCCTGATAACTCAATTTAAACCAAGCTCTTTACTGAAACATAGAAGAGCTTAATTGCAATTGAAAACAATAGCATTGATAGACCAAAAACTTATGGATATCAAGCTCTATATTTTCAAGGATTTTCTAAGTAACAGTTTTTCACGTACCTATGATGAATGGTTTAATTATAGAACGTTATAATCAACGTTATAATCATATCACATTGTCATCACCAAAATGGGTGATGTCTGGCCAGATGTTTGATTTTGGGTTAGATTAGCTTGAATTTATTACCACTCCAAGCTATACATAGAATTTTGGGGACCCTATTATGATTCGGAGAACATCGGAGTCAGAGTTATACTATAAATTTATTGCACCCCATGGGAGCAATAAGTATTTCACAATTCTAACTTTCTCTATGAATCATATTATTGAATCCATATTAGAGAATATTATTTCTTCATCCGATATGAGCTGCCCATCTAGATTCTCCTTTCGTGTATGCATCAGTACAGGGCAAACTTTTAGCAGGTGTTTTAAAGTCTTATACTCGTCGTTGCGAAGTATATGTTTCATTGGAGTAGGTTTCCAGTTTTGTAAGGCGATAGTTTAACTTTGTTAGAATTCCTTTTTAACTATTATGATTTTTATAAGTTGAAAATTCCTGAAACCAATTTTGATTCTGAAAGTCTAGTCATGTATACTGTGTACATTCTATAAAGTTTGAATCAATGATACTGTAAATCATATTGAAATTGTTATAAAATCATTAGGAGCGCTATAAGAAGCTCTTTTACTTAGATGTTTTTTTTTTATTATGATAATTATTTGATAAATTGAAACATGCTCTTTATGTAATAATTTCAAAGAAGATCTAATAGAATATATTTAATAAATTCTAATTATTTAGCTTAATTGTTTTTCCTATCATTCAACTTATAAATATTTTGTTATTAACATAAAAATATTACTTTTTATGTCCCGATTGCTAATAAAAGTCTCTATTAATAGTAATGAATAGTATTATTTAAATATATTTATATTATTTTATTTCTGTCATAAAACTAAAGAATTGTATAATATTAATCATATTATAATTAATTTCTTAACAAAATTAGACAACAATTGGAAATAAAGCAATTATCACATAAAAATAATTTAATTTTTTCAAATATTAAGCAATACAACCATTTTTCCGCTTCCATATGAATGCACAGTTCGCTTTTTCTCAGTTGATAATGTAAATTTGGATGAAAAATAAGAAAATTGAGAACCAAAATAACAGAGTTGCCGAATTTCACAACTAAATCTGACAGTATTTATGCAATTAATATGAATTATGCAGGTTTTTAGCTGTTTTACTATATCAAATTTTAGAACTATTAAACGAATACATTAAAACATTAAAGAGGTAGTAATTTGATTATTAATTGTTTGCGAAATGTTGATATTAGCTAATGTGGATCGAAAGAGCTTGTTAATACACATTATTTAATTTTTAATGACCAGCACTGGCAACCCTATTGCAAGCACGTACATATTTTTAACACAATTTACCAATGCCGTTCCATTTACTTGAATCGCACTGTCAGTCTGCTTTAAACTTTCTTTCTTGCCTGTGTTTGGTGTTGCGTTTGTATCGTGAGAAATAAAATTAATTATAAATTGTTGTGATTTTTTGCTCCTTTATGTTTGTCCAATCGAAAAAGAAAGCAGAAGCATCCTTTTATAATATAAAAATAAAAACGACGCAATTTTCCAATTTTTAAATATGGAGGAAATTTAGTGTAATTTTATGTAAAAATATTTGGACAAGTGCAATACAAAACTAAGCAAGGAATACAATTACGAAAGTATAATAAAAGGAAGAGGAAAAATACTTACTGTGCTTGCAAATTAAATAAAGTAAGAAATGAATGTGAATATATAAATATAAATCGAAAGTAATAATATGTAATAATACATTATAAATATGATTATAAAAATGATTGCTTAACATCAAACATCAAAATATAAAATAAAAGGCAAGAGAAAAGTGTAAAACTAAGTAAAATTAAAAACGTGTTATATTTCATATGTGAAGTGAAACAGAGCAGTTGTGCAGATACAAAAAAAAAATAAAAAAAAAAATTTACTGTTTAGTGCAATTTTTGAAAAACCCTTTCACTGCCTTAATTGTTTACATTGTCCGGAATATTTGTTGTTAGTTTTTGATTTTTGATTTTCCTTTCTTACATTTATTCTTTATTTTCATTCGTTTGTTGTATTTGTTTTCTTATGTTTTACGCGTGCAACACATTTTGTTTTCGTTATCTGATGTGGATTTTGTCTTCCTGTGTTTTGTTGCGTGGCTGAAGGACGACGCCTTTTTAAAGTGACAACAGCAGCGTTGCTGCGGCTGCAAATATTTTACATTTTTATTAGTCATACTTTTTATTTTTGATTGAATTTTAACTGTCGAGGAGATTTTGGTGTTCATCACAAATTCAACTGGACGACGACGCAGCAGCAAAATGGATACATTTCGTAAATGGTTGAATAAGCCCAAGGTAAGTCTGTTTAATAAAAACAAAACAAAACAGTATTGAGTTCATTCATTCGCTTTGTTTCATGTAAAACAAAGAAAATTACATTTCCATTGTATTTAATTATATTTATGTATAATGTATACAAACATTTATTTAATTTAGTTTTAGTAGTTTTGCTCTATTAATTCAAATTGCAATTAGTTCTTATCACTTGCATATTTGAATAATAATTATTCCCGTCCCTCCTTTCGTGCAGTCTGAATTTTGTTGATTGCATCAAAATAAGTCTGATATTTAATATTAATATTAACTAATAATTATTAAAATTAATTAATATTATAATTAATATTAATAATAAATAATTATTAACAATTGAATATTCTAAAAAATAAATACAATAACTTTTATTTTATGGGAACACACACACACATATATATATATAATTTTAGTTATTTTCAAAAGTATTAAAACTCAGTTTTAATTTTTTTATTTAAAATAAATATATTAGTACGTCTGTGTAGTTCCTGAAATTGTGTACAATAAATGAGCAAATACTCATTTATTATATTTTTTTTTGAAGGGAAATTCTCAAGTACATCATTTGTTTTATATTGCGGAATTATTTTATTTAAGTGAAGTTATAAATTTTTTTTATTTTTTATTACTACAGAAACAAAGCTTCACACTATTCTCTTTGTGATTGTTCGTTTTATTGTTGTTTTTAATGAATCAGCTTTTTTGCAAATTTGAGTTTGTTTTTTTCTATGTAATTGTAATTGTTGCTTACTCCCTACACTTCCGCTCCACTCATTACAACAGTAACGAATTTTCATGCATACTGTACAACACAGTTATTGCTTAAGAATATAAAAAGATATCAACACTGTTATTTATATATAAAAATCTAATTTAGCATAAATAAATAAATTTTTCATATATTATTATTACTATATGTGTTATAGGATGTTTCTTTTGCCAAATTTGGAATTAAAACCTAAGCTAGTCTGATGTAAAAAACCGAAAGACATCTTATAGAAATGAATTTACTATCTTATAGAGTATTTAATGAATTAGATTGGTTTATTTTTGTGCTCAAAATCTTCCTATTCTCTCTTAATAGCATACAAGGGCTTTTTTTTGGTTAATACATACCCGATGATAAGATTATATCAATAAAAAATCTTGTTACTAAAAATTCATACTCTTCTTTTTGGTTGTTCCGCAAGTCTCAAGTCTCCACGATGGAAGTATCCAATTGTTTCTTTCTCTTCTTTCTGTCTACAGCTTCTAATATTTTTGTTGAAAGCCGCGTCTAATTATTTTGAATGGCTTTGAATCTATTAAAGTTTTGCAATAAGTGCTGTTATTTCAATTCTTACTCTGTAAAGAAAGATTTTCATTCTTGATAAGTTATATCTCAATAAATAAAGTTATATCAAGAAAATACTACATTTGATACAAATAATTCAAAAAGTGCAACTATTACGTTAAGCTTTTAATCTTCCATCTAGCTGGCATTGACTAATTACAATAAATGAAAATATCATTATTTTTCGAAAAAAACTTTCTTCTTGATTAACCCGCTTAATTAATTATTGTTATTATAGTCAATAATAATAATTGCATTACTTTAATCATAATTCATATTACAAAGAAGTCAGTTATTATAATTAAAGTCGTCTATTGCAATAAAATTCATTTATTACAATAAAAGTTTTTTATTACAATAAAAGTTATTTATTACAATAAATGATATTTATTATGATAAATGTAGTCTATTACAATAAATGATAAATTACTAATTTTATTATAATATTATCAGTAATATATCAGTTTGTACGCTCATTCTATAATACATATTAACTTACAATTTAATTATGAGTATTCAATAGTTTTTTTTTTGCATTCTTAACATGAACAATATGAAAAATGCATCTATAAAAGTATTAAACAAATATTTTTAACCATTTGTAATAAGTATTTATCTTAATAAAAACTTGCATCATCTCAAAGATATATTTTGATAGTCATATTTATTGTGAGCTTTGGGATTTAGACAGTAAATACCACTTTTGTGAATGTCGAAATAATAATAAATCCTAATATACTGTAATAATAGTTTATGAATCATAAATGTTGTAATCTTATCTCATTGATTTATATATAAAAATAAGTGCATTTCCACCCAGAACCAGTAAAAATATTAACATAAAATTATTAACAAAAATATTAGCAGTTATGGTGTCGATATATAACAGTCGTAGTCATAAATATAAGCATTGTATTATTTGAACTTGGTGGTGAATAAAGTCACGTAAGACTGCTTCATAATTTCATTATTATTATATATTTATCAGATGTATTGATGTATTGTGTTGTCTATGACATTAAACCATATAAGAAAATTAAAACATTACGTTACTTTCATTTGTTGTTCTAATAGTGCTGCCTGGTACTCCAAAGAAAACAATGTATTATCTAGTGTTGATGGTTTATATATAAACTTCAATAAAAAGAAAAACAATGCTAGTGCAAAAAATGATAGCAATTTATTTATATTAGATTATTTGAATTAATGCAATCATAGATTAATATGTTGCATGTACAATTTTCTATGTTACTTCAATTAACTTTGTTTTTAAAATTTATTTTTTATACTAATCAAGGCATTACTCATCAAAGTTCTCATCAAAGGCTTTGTATATTTTTTTGATCCAGAGTACTGTTTATGTTGAGAATCATTTTTTTTAGACTTTTTCCGAGATTGTGTTACGAAGGAATTAAGATAGTTTTTTGTTTGTTTGTGATTTTATATTAACACATAATTAAGCCAATGTCGTTGTTTGTATAGGATTGTATGAAATTGCATCATAGTAAATTGACAACAGCATATAGTAATTTCTTTTTTGAGTGGAATGGAGATGTAATATTTGTATATTCTTAGTATTGTCATATTTGTTTATCTTTTAAGTTCCTTTTATATGGCATATTATATGGCAAAGACTCCATAAAATTGACTAATTAAAATCAATATGCTTTTGAACTTATTATGGTACTCATCATGTGTTCTTATATATACATATATCAAAAATACTTTAACAGTATAATTATAAATAAATACTTCTTGTTGTTATTTTTATAATTTCTGTTTTGTATTGTCTTTAACTTTTGTTCTCCAGCAATACAACGTATATTATAACATTTTTAACAAAATTACAATATTACAAACTTACAGTATATTCATAAATACTCAAGCTAATTATTTTACTAATACTAAAATAATAATGCATTAAATCCTAATACAATTGCTTTAAAAAAGTGAAGCAACACATTAGTGTTTAAAAGCCACCCTAAGCAAAGAGTGAAGAGTACTCATTGTAGTATTTATATATAATATAAATCTTGGCAAGCAAACAAGTATATATACACCACCACAGCAAAGTTTAGATATCAGAGTAATACTATTTACATTTCTTGCCTTAAGTTACGTTACGGATACAATAAACGACTACATTGAAGACTGTTTAAAAGTTTTCTCATTTTACTTCAACAAATGTTTATTGCTGCAATCCATTTATGCATGGCTAATATGGAAATGCGAAACAAAACAGTACAAATCACATTAAAACGTACGAATACAGGCGATCTTAACCATTTACTCAATCAAATCAAAAGCAAATGCAACAGTGTATGGTCGGGCCGCTTGTTATTTGCAATGATTTGGCTAATTATATGCCACATGTGCTGCGTGCGGGTATGTGCCGGAGAGCCTATGAAGTCGAGCTGTTCAAATATACGTTGTAGCGCGCAAAGCACGAGTCAAAGTCTAACGTTCAACTGCGAAAGCAGTTCCATGCCTTAATCATTGCGACACGCACATCGCAACACTACGATGCACTGCCAAAGCAGTAGCAGCGATCGGAGTGGTGTTTATGACGTTAAACACTCGAGTGCATTTGAAGACAAATGCTTGTCTTAATGACGACAACGACGACGACTACTCACACTGCAACTGCAACTGCGAGTAGCAGTGACAACACAAACATAATGAGGTCAAGTTGGGTATGGTAACCAACAGTCAATAAAAATTAAAAATGGAATAAAAGTTATAAGAAGAGAAAAAATGAATGGAAATAAAAGAAAAGGAAAATAATAATAAAATTGAAAAAGGCACAATAAAATATATGCAGTAAACAATAAAACAAACTAAGAGATATCATTTCTGCTTAATGCACTCCAATTTGTTAGTATCTTTTTATTTCTATTCTGTTTACCCTTCACACTTTTTTAGATTAAGCATATATACAATTGTGTATATGTGTTCCCGATTTGATCTGCAATCTCTTCCGCCTATTCGCAAATGGAAAGAATCCGTCTATTTGAGCGGGAACTTCTTCGGGATTGCACCAACTACAAGCACAAGCCTGACGGCAAGCATTTCCCTAACTCTGTTCGTTATGACAATGCCAAGATCACATGTATTGACACTCGCTCGCAGGTACCTCACCCGGCTATACGACCTCCCCCCTGACGTCTCCATTCCCTGACGACTTCATTCAAGCCTTGCGCTATAAACCCACCAATACTTGTCTCACTACTTCGATGAGTGAGACTGTAATCTCCACCGCTTCGTGACACTAATCACAAAGTTTATCGCTAGTCTCACCCGCGCATATACATTTTAACCTTATCCTTCACCATTACCTTATCTCTCCCTAATTTACGTCCCTGCTTCTGGCTTAGATGAATTTAGTTCGCTAGGTATTAAGCCTATATGTTCACATCTCTCTGTGGCTGTGGAGATTGTGGCCTATCCTGCGTCATTTGTGTCTTCTTATCTTAATGGAAATCGATGAATATTTTTGTCCCATCAATGCAATAATAGTAAGTCATTTAATAAAAAATAAGTCTTTAAATGTTGAAAAATGTAAACATCAGAAGATTCGTCGTAGCCCTACTATCTCATATTCAAATTTTCGAAGCCATCTTTGGCATATTTATTGCATTTTCTTTAATTTTTTTCAATATTACAAATCTTTATATAATTAATACTGTTACTATAATAGTTTTTTTTTTCTAAATAATATTGATTGTACAATAATCCGCAAAGGAAAAAGTTTTTAATTACTTAAATGACTGTATAATATTTCAATGGTGGTTTTTTCAATAACAATTATCTTCAATTTATTTACTATTTATTTTTCTTTGCGTATATTGATTAAACGTAATTAATATACAACTTACAATACATTAAAACTACGTTTACCATATTAATGTTAAAAGAAAGTTTTAATTCAGTATAATATCTTTTATAATTCAAGGTAATATTTTTTTTTCTGCATACTATTTAAATTTTTACGCTTTAATATACATATATGCATATTAATAAAATACACTTTTTTATTAAAATAATTAAATTAAATCTTGTTTTTTTATATTTAAATAAAATTCAATATATATAAAGTTTTTTTGTCTTTATGCATTTTTTTAGTTTCAAAAAATTATATTTTTATAAATGTTTTATATTTTAAGAGTATTTTTACATAAAATCTTAGAATGGACTACTTCTTCAGCATTTCGTTTAAATATAAACTAAATTTCCTCAAAAATATGGACTAAATTTTCCCCCTAAAGACATGTTTATATTTGATACTTTTAGATTTGTTAGTAATACTTGTATTTTCTAAAATTAGTTTCATAGAAAAATATATTTGTCAACTTTGCCGGCCCTTAGATTTTGATTTTAATTTTGTAGGTGCTTTCTGTAAAGAAAAAAAGTAAAAATTGTGTAAGATAAATGTC